>NW_028288569.1:6007407-6307777 GCF_059628265.1 Tinamus guttatus | reverse complement strand
GGGATTTGGAGTAATCCCTCAGTTTGAGGTAAAGGCCATTACTGTGACTGCTTGCACTGTTTTGGACATGTCCAAAAGTGCAAAAACAAGGTATATACTCTGGTTATAGACTGGCAGAGGAAAGAAGGACAGAAAGCTGCTGACTTCACACTTATCTTTATTCTCTTGGTTAATTTGAGTGATAATCTCTCTTGAGGCAGCCTTGCACGCTCATCAGAGTTAAGTTGACATATGCGTTACAGGAAAGTAATCTCTGGTTGTAAAGGATGTTTGCAGTCATTGGGCCACCCAAAGATTTTAGGAAAAAGAATATTAATATTATTCCTATAAGATGGCTCAGCATTTCTTACAGGTTGGAATCTAGTACGAGATGCCTTCAGTTATGTAAGGGTAATGTAGTCCTTGCAGCATCTTTCTCACTGATTATCCCTCTAGCATCAGGCTGGTAAACTACAATCAGGAAGAATCTATGGTGGTGTTAGGAGCTCGTGGAATGTCATAGTTCATCACACAGGCATGCAGAAATCCCATATGTCTTCAATAAGAGGGACTGTAGAGAGAAAAGAGTAAAGTTATCAATTAGCCTGAAGATTTTAAGGCCAGCCGCCAACCACTGGTGCATCATCATTTGCCAGACAAAGCACCAGACTTGCTTTCACTTCACAAAATGGCAAAATAGTTGAGGCTTGAATTGGGGGGACAATTGAAGATGATATAGTCCAAACCCCTTGCTCAAGTAGGGTCAGTTGGAGCAGGTTGTCCAGGGCTCTGTCCAAATGGCTTTTGAATGTCTTCAAGATTAGAGATTCCAGAATGTCTCTGGGTAAACTAGTGTTCAGTCATCCTCACAGTTTAAAAAACAAACCAATAACAACAAAACAAAAATCCTCCTCTACAGAGCAGCTCTCCAGCAGGTCAGTCCTCAGCCTGTATTGGTATGTGAGGTTATTTTCCCCTAGGTACAGGAATCTGCACTTCTTTGAACTTTATGAGGTTCATCTATCTTGAGGTCCCTCTGAAATGGCAACCTTCTGGTGTTTCAGCCACTCCTCCAAATTTTATATCCTCTGCAAACTTGCTGAGGGTTTACTTCGCCCTGTAATCCAGGACACTGATGAATAAGTCAAGCAGGACTAGATCCAGTGTGTTGCTAGTTACTGGCCTCCAAGCCACACAACCTAATCACAACCATCTGAGCTCTGCTGTTCGGCCAGTTTTCCACTCACCTCACTCTGTTCATCTAGCCCTTACTTCATCAGGTTCTGTATGAGGATGTTATGGGAGAGCGTGACAAAAGCCTTGCTGAAGTCAAGATAGAGAACATCATCTACGTTGCCCTCATCCCTCCTGCCAGTCATTCCATTTACAAGCTTTCTAATGGTAGGAGACAGTCCGCATATGTTAAACAGTGCGGCACAGATCGGACTGTGTCGAGAAGATCAGAAGCTACTGGGAGAATTCTTGGTATAAGACAAATCTAACAAAGATTAGATTCTGGCTGTTAGTTGCCACCATCAGATGATAGGTATCCTGAGAGGCAGCTAACTTCATATGAGTTGGCAGTCTTCAGAGGAGTCCTGCTAATTTCCAGCTGTCAATGCCAGAGGTCTCTTGTGCAAGTTGGAATTTCAGGTTGTGGCACAAGGCCTTCTGGCATCCCCAAGGGGTTGCCCTGCCTGAGTGCATCACGTGTGACTTGCATACAGGGATGAAAGACATCTTGGCTCTACACTTCTCCTTCAGAGTGTTACCTGTAGTTGCAGAATATTATTCTTTTATTATAGTAATATATTATATCTCAATATATCATCCTATTAGCCTTTAAAATCCATTATGCCAGAACACACATAGATATGCAGGATGTCTCTGTAACCTTTAGTTGTGCGCCACAGTTTTCTCCTCATTCTCTCTCTCTCTTTTTTTTTTCTTTATGTTTAATGAGGTTTTGTATGTTGGTGAGTTCGTTTTGTTTTGTAACAAGTCAGATCATTGTTCCTATTGGCAAGAAAATAGGAAAGAGATGGAAGATGATTTATGATGCAGCTAGTCTCCGATCTTGAACATGCATACAGTAAGTCTGAGGACTAGGGATATGCAGTGGAACAGATACTGATGGTAGGCAGTGTCTTGACTTGATGCTTTGGAGCTTCAAGTTCTTATTTTTAATATAAAGTAATATAACAATAATAAACATACAAGTAAGCTTGAGTGGTATCTAATACTTCAACATACAGAATATAATATCCTTTGGGAAGAATTTTACAGAATATTCTAAATATTCTAAAAAAAAAATTTGACATACCAATAAGATAGGCATTTGAAACTGGAGAGTGCTCAGCAAGTCAGTCATTTGGCATCTATATGAGAGAGGCAAGTATTGTCTTCGTTGATATACTGAGGGTTTCACTGAGGTATATTGGACGTGCACAATACATCTATAGGTACTGAAATCTACATAGGTCCTTCTCTAAAAAATTAGAAGTGTAAATTTTTCTATAGGCTGTATATTTCCATTTATTGAAATAAAATACAGATTTAACAAGAAAATGTGGTTCTACTTTGTATGGTCGACAGTAGCTGAGGATATTTCTTCCTTGAGCAAAGTACTAGGACTGAGCCTGGGATAAAACAAACTAGCGTGACTCTATTAAAGCCAATGGAAATGAACAAAGTTGTGCTCCTTGAGATATTGGCCTGCAGTGTCCTTAAAAGGACAAAAAAAAAAGTGCAAAATTTAAAATTGCCAGTCTGCTGTCAGATATTGAAGAAGATTTCTTGACCACAGGTGCCTGGAGCTGTGTGTGTGACACAGCGTGTTTTATGGAGGTCTTAGAGGCTTGTCTGCAAGCCAGTGATAAACTCTTATCTACAATTTACCTTTGTTCATGGGTGTTGATTATGTGCTTTGGTCAGTTTGAAGGACTGCATGAAAAAGAAATGAGAAACAAAGATTTATCCCTACAAAAGAGAAGAATCAGAGCTGTTTGTTGTGGGGATTTAAATGTGACCAAGACAACAACATCAGCCAATTTTGTGTGAGATGTGAAGGAACTCTACAAGTAAAGGTCAACAAAAATGAAATGGACTGGACTTGGACTCCAGATTTGTCTACTGCTTTGGTAGCGTTGACAGAATGAGAATAAGCACTAAACAAGAATATTTGCACTGCGCTTTTCCAGACCTTGTCCTTCTCTGATGTACTAGATTTTTCCTGAAGCTTGAGTAGGTCAAGGAGAGCTGGAATGATTAGTGTTGCATAGGAAGAAAATGCAAGAAAATCAGTGTATTTGCAAAGGAGGCATTATTCAACCTGGAAATGGATGAAGAGAAACAATTTACTAATGATACTGATTCCAGTATTAAAGCAGTCTAAGATGTTACGGGGCAATGTCTAGACCAGGCAGCAAGTCTCTCATACTTTGCACATCACTTAGCACACAGATTATGATAGTTAATCACTTGGTGAAAGACAACAGGATGGGGTTTAATGCTTAGGTTTCATAACCAAATTTGATTTTCAAAAAGATGATCCAGATCTGCAGAAAGGTAAATCAAACTTGCTTAGTGAAGCTGCACCAGTATAGGCAAATTGCAAACTTGATACGGTATTTTAACAAATGATTGATGTTGGGCTCTTTTGTTGCTTTCTTTTTATTCTTTAAGAAGTACAAATATGAAAAAGGGAAATGTTGGAAGTATGAGTGCTTCTGAAATGGGGGTAATTTCTGATCCAGCACTTGAAAGGCCTCAAGCACTAGAAAATATTGCTAATATCAATAGATAGAAACCCTGAATAAAACCTATTCTGTGTTTGCAGGTACTAAATGTCAGTCTGTTAATAGTTATACAAGTGTTCTTAAATATGTTCAGGTGAAATCTACTTTAAGTTTGAATTAAAAAAATATTTTTTTCCTTTTGTTTTTTTTTTCCTGTTTTTCTTTTACTGTGCAGCTCTAGAGCTAAACGTGGATGTATGTTTGTTCCCCAAAACACAACATCCAGAACTCTCTCTGAATCAATGGAGAGAGTATGGCTCCACCTGATTTTGTATGGTCAGCTTTGCTGTATCTAATTCTGCATAGCACTACAACACCCTTCTTGAACATATGAGCCTTAGCCCACTTCTTAGGTAGCTGTTCCTGTTTTATTAGTGTTCCACTTCTGTTGTCTAACTCGCAGTTATTACCTAATAAAAGGTATAATAAAAATTACGTCTATCATATGTGAATCTTTCACTAGGGCTTGAAGGCTTCACATTACTCTCCTTAGAGGAAACACTTTCTACCAGAATTTTGCTGCCTTCTGAAAGTCGGATTATATAACTTAAGTGCACACTTTCAGACTAGAGCTCTGGTTATACAGTGATGGAATTCTTTGTCTTCAGAAACTTAAAGACACTTCAAAAATTCTCAAAAAGACCATCTGGATGATTGCTGTACCTGTTACCAAGGTGCTCCAAAAATGCAGGGTTTATTCTTACACGCACATGAACTGTATCTTGTGGTAGCTGAGATGAGGGGTAGAAATTGGCTTGTACTGCTTTGGCAATCTCATGGTACTCTAGGGTGTTGGCATGTAGGAGTTTCACAAAGGGCAGGAGAGTATTGACTTAATGTCTGACTTGGAAAATGATGCTTAAAATATGGCAAAGCATCCATTTATCAAGCGGTTGTGGTCACTGCATTAGATAGGATGGAAGTCAGGCCAAAGCTGATTGAGGAAGTTAAAGGTGATGAGTTTTGTGCCTCTATGTAGATTGCTTGGAAAGAAACTCCCTGGTTTTAGTGTTCTGAAAGAGCAGAAGCTTGTCAACAACACTACCTGCAGCTCCTCAGAAATTTTCCATAGCGATGACATTACTTGTAAAACTTTGGAAAGTATGGCATATGTAAACCAACTTTTTAATAGTTACCTTTTAAAGGAAACCCCAAATTTAACTCTTCTTAGTAGAAATGAATGTAAATTTCCTTTCTGGCTTAGCCAATTGTGTAAAACTGCAGGTTCATGGGACTGGAGTAATAAATCATTGTGTTCTCATGTATTGTTTGAGATAATATGTAGGAGAAACAACAATCTTAATTTTATTGTGCATTTTGCTTTGTGTTGGTGTTCTTAACCTTATCAACACTCTTGCAGACTGAGACTACAAAGGTGCTTGGTTCATTTTCACATTTTGATGGTCGAGAAGGAGTTAGCTAGAAAATACTGAAACTCTCTGCAAGACTAGTATCAATAGTCCTTGGCCTGCAAGTTTCCTAGGTTTTCTACCAATGACGTTGTGCAATATTTTGATTCACATAAACTTGTATCTGGAGTTTTACTTTTCTTTTTTTTTTTCAAATTTGTTAGTAAAATTCATATTCTTGCTATAAATGGATGCAGAGTTTTGCTGCTCAAATCTTAGTCTGTTTGGAAAAGGTACCTGTGCTATTTCCAATGCAGCCATCTGACTTACGACACTAAAGAAGAAGAAAAAAAAAACTGAAATAAATGAAAGGATGAATTCTTACAGTTCCTGAACAAGTGTCGGCTACAGAGATGCGTAAACTGCCTCTCAGTAAGGGCTAATCACCACTTAACATTGGTACAAGCCCTGATAAAGCAAAGTGGGATAAGCATTGAAAGGCGAGAATGACTGAAGCGTAACCTGAATCAGTAAAAACTCATGAAGGACATTTGGGACCTTTATGGGTTATGCCGAGAAGCAAACATACAGTCATCAGCCAGTAGCACAGGAATGCCTTCAAAGCTCTTAGGAGCACCAGCTCACACAGACAGCTGGCTAGCACCAGTGTGTTATAGGCACAAGGCTTCTGCAAGCCATCTAATCTGCAGAGCCTGCCATCCTTACCTTCCCCCTTCCTGGCAGGTGTATAACCAAGCACCCAGCACACAAATAGTCTGCCCGCTTGCTCAGTACTGCTTGTCCAAAACGAAAAGACCTTCATTGCCTTTTGGGAACCTATCTTAAGTGTTGTACCATAAAAAGTGTTGGATGAGTGTGTAAGGTTTATCTTCTTTAGATAATAGTTTTAGATTGGTCTAGGGGGCTGAAGCATATAATTTCAGACTTATTGTTAGTTTTGGCTTTGACTCTTTGGGTAAGGAGTAGATTTTTTTTTTTTTTTTTTTTGTGGTCAAAAAGATGATAGAAATAGAGTTGCAGCTGTTGAAGTCAGCTTTCTGGTTCATTTTTTCACCCCCTACTGCAATATCCTGATTGTTTTTGCCCCCATTTCACATCAGGAGTCTCCTAACAAAATGGATAGTATCTGTTTTCTCCCCAGAAAAGTCTGTCTCTGCCTTGCTTTTGTTTCTTTTATCTCACTTGAATTCATGTTATATTTCATATTACACGATGCACCAGAAGTACAGCAAACATCTCTGATACAGGGCAGGTGGCCAGAAACCACTGTCTGCTGAGGGACATAATTTGACTTGTCTGCTGACAGACTGGAATTGTGGATGTCTTTGAGCCTTGCCTATTATCATGTACTAGCTCTTACAGGGAGAAAAAGAATCTTTATGTCAACTTAAAAACCAACTCATTCTGTACACCATTCTGTACAACTCCAAGAATAAAGATCTCTCTCTCTTTTTTTTTTTTTTCCTTACCAGACTGAAAGGAGGATTTTGGGGAGGAGAGTTTTGAATGTTTTTATTATATTTACGTTAGAAAGAAGATAATATAGCTGGACAGCTGTTATGATGCCTACTTGTCCAAGCATAAATTACCTCCACCATTTAGGCGTATCGTTTCTAATACATTTGAATAAAGTTGAGAATATACCTAACAAACAGCCCTGCTTGGTTTAGTTCCTGTCAGTAGGCTAGGTTTCCATTTTCTGGGCAACAATGGACTAATTTCTTAAGGAATCTCTCTGGGCCATGGTGCCTGGAGTTCAAAAATGGTGCCTTGGCCTCACCAAATGGAAGCTGTTTTTATGGAGCTTTGGGTGGTGCTAGAAATTTGATGGTTTACCATACAGTGCATTTCAGCATGTTTCTTCCAAACACAGAGCAGTTTGGGAGAGCATCCGAGTACTACCTCTTCAGTTCTGTCATTATGACTCTTATAGCATTTATGTATTTGTGTGTGTGTGCGCGCTTCTTGAAACCTTCAACTCTGTTACTGTTGCATCTCCTTCAAGAAATTTGGAGGAGGTTGAGCTCCCTGAAGAGAGGGGAAGCTTGCTAGCTTTGGAGAAAGAGCTCAAGGCAAGGGTTTTCCTGGGTTAGCAGGAAAGGGAGTTTCAGCAGCAAGCCAGGGGCCTCAATGTTGAGCAGATAGAGACTTACAGGGATGAAGACCTGGGAGGCCATGAAAATAATTCCCTGGAAATCAAAAGGATGTGAGCAGTTTGCTGCAATGCGAGTTTCTGACTAAAACTTAGAGTGGAAGTTAGGACCCTTCTTCAAGGGCACAGGTGGAAGTACAGGGACTTGGGTAAAAATAGTCAATGGTTTTGTTCTCTTTGCTTTGAGTTTTCTCAATTTAAAATTTAATTACTCTATATTATACCCAAAGAAAGCCAAAGGTGTGATGTAGCTTTTCTGTTCTTTTTTTCTTGTCAGGAAAAAAAAAGAGGGGGGGGGCATCTTTTGAGAGTAATGAGGCCTTACACCTCTCTATCAGTCTACCAATTATACTTAGAAAAACTAGTCTTTGTTCCCCATGTTACAAGTTTATCAGTGACATTGTGGCTTATAATCTGGGCTGTCTTTTAGTTAATCCCAGCAGGGCAGACCTATGATATTTAGGTAGGATATGGTGGGAGAAATATTGAACTTTGTTTTTTTTCTTTTTCCGCTTTTCTTCTCCTCCCCCCCCCCCCCCTTTTTTTTCCCCCTATTACCAGTGTATTGTTTGAGGATGCCAGCAGAGAGGTTCAGTTTCTAAGCTACTTAATTCTGTGTTTCGCTTCTAAGCCTGCTCTAGTGTGTGACTGCTGCACAGCTCCTAGGGTGATACTGTCTTATCATGGGTTTTATTCACTGAGCAATATGCAAGCGACAGGTCTAGCTCTTAACATGCATGTAAAGGGGGAGAAAAAAAAAAAACAACTGTTTGCTGCACTATTTCATGTGCTGCCTGTTCTCTGCTCATAGGATAAGGCTGTAGTCAGCATTGTTTTAATGCCTTGCATCTCTGCTAGGTTCTCGTATGTTGTTTGCTATTGCATAACAGGTAATATACTGCTGACTCTGCTCTATACTGCTGACTCTGCTCTATCGTAATAGGTTAGATATAATGACAGCAGTTGTAAGGCTGCATGAGCAAGATACTGGTTTGATGCCGTATGTCTGTTTAAGTACCATTTCTAAGGGTTTATAGCTGGAGTATACAAGTCTGTTCTGTACTGAGACTTGTTTTTACAATAAGCTTTGTAGTTCAAAGACTCTTTTATTCTTTTCCAGTTTAACTGTACTGCATATTTAATAGGCTTAGCTATGGAATAAATTACAGGGGTTCTTGTTTCATTTTTTTGTTAATTCAGAAATTATGGTGTAATTCTTAAACTGAGCTTTGCAGGTCTCTATTGAACAGCTCTCTCTGGGTGGATAGAATTCAGGGTTGCGTAGAACATGAAACCCATGTTCAATCATGTTATCTGAATCTATGAAAAATCGTTCATATTCTTTGTGACTGTTGCATAATAATTTGAGGCCAAAATCCAACAAAACACATACCCTTAGCAGTGGATACTACCATAGAACAAAATGCTCTGTTACTGCTAACTGTTGCTGAAACAGCCATTCGAGTGTGAGGAGCAGAATTTCTGTTGTCTTTGCTTTTCTTCATTGGTATAATGAAATGATAAATTGCCCTCAGTGTATTTCTAAAATATTCAGTCATTTAAAGTTCTGCTGGTTTATTATCTTCATCTGGATATGTGGATCTCTATAGCATGAAATGAAGTTGGCTTACAGCTTTAGAGAAGGATGAATTTGGGGACAATGTGGTTCATGTGGCACATAGTTTGGATATACATTTGTTCTGTAAAAATGATTTGCTGTTGATTTGTTTCACGATTGGATTTTGAATTTTTTTGCCAAGTATTTATAGAAGCATATATGAATTTGAAGCAGGAAACTGGGTAAAATACAGACCAACCCAATTAACCACACCGTGGTTTTTCTTTGATCAAAAAATGAGAGAAAGTCTTACTGCTATATATCTAGGGCTATTAAAAAATTCAGTAAGATCCTCAAACTTGCTCCAGTTCAGAGCACTGTTTACTCTAGCTTCTCAATTTCTAAGATATTAGAGAGACCTAGTTTGTTACAAACAACGTCTCCTAAATGTACTGTGAGGCTGAATCCTTACTCTCATTGCTGCACAGCAGCTCTTTGACTGATCTTTTTTGAAAACACTCTTGAAATGATAGAGAAGTCTTTTTTTCTTATTCTTAACAAGAGCAAAACATAGGAATCAGCCTGCACTTTCCTGTGAGTTTAATGTTGCACATGTGTTTTCACCTTATGAGGGGGCTGTGCTGCAAGCAATGGGAAGATGGGGGTTGTACGTTCCCTCCTCTGGTGGTCATTTATAGGACATAAGTGGAGGAAGGGGAACTGTGTTGAGATCTAGGAACGTGGCTCTGGTGAAAAACTAGCAGCTGCTCTCAGTGTTTAAGGTCTTGTTAGAGATTGCTGATTGAAGCTATAGGAGTCTGTGTTAGTGGAGTCTGTTAGTGGATCAGCAGTAATCAGTGGCTGTGTCAAGATTTGCAGAGAGGTCAACGAGTCTATAGATTTGACCTCTCTGCTGAGTCATAAGGAAGTCATTCATACTATGCTGTTAGCATTGTTTCTTTGATGCAGCCAAGCTTGTTTTTGAAAAGCTGCTCAATATTTTCAAAAACCATATGTTGGTGAAAAATGAGACATTTTTCACTGCCAAGAAAAGGCAAGTAGAGCATAGAGAATTAACTGGTGAGACTATCTCTTCATATAAACTTTTCAGCAGCTGATAGCTGATAGTCTTTCTAGCGGAGAGGAGCTAGTTTTCACAGTCAAATATATGGCTTTCTCAGAATAGAAGAAGACTGGCCAGTTTACTATAGTGTCTTCTGGACCTTCTGCTATCTGTGTTCATGGGGAAGTCGAATGATGGCATGATCATCATCCTAATTGTGTTGCGGCATCCTTGTAACATGCAATTTATTGTGTGTTTAGCATTTCTGTATATGAATTGCTCAATGGATTGATTTTTCTGTTATTCATGGTCCAGTTGGACATGTTAGTTCATTTGGGAGGATTCATTCCCAATACGAGAGCTATCACAGGGAGAAAACCTGTGGGGAAGGCTGTTTTTTTCTGTTTGTCACTTCAGAGAAGGTCTTGTGATGCCAAAACTTTCTAACGTAAGTTTAGTAGAAGTGACCTTGTCACCTTCTGGGAATATGCATGATACTCAGTGTCTTAAGTCCTGTAGAGTTTAGAATTCTTATTGGTCGTGACTTTGAACAACTGATTTAGCTTAATCTCAATATACATCTCTCAATCTGCAGAGACCCTTCAGCCTAATAGTCTAAAAAAAAAATGACAGTAATGAATATAGTATGGCAATGGGCTTACAAGAGGGGTGTATTACCTTATTCCTGTTCTTGTGCTACTTTCTGAGTAGTTGGATTTTTTATTCCCCTAAGTATGATCCATACTTATGGATTTTTTTGAAATTATATGAAAAGAAACTAAACGTGATGGTAGTTTAGTTTTAGTAGTGAGTTTCTTTTATTTCATACTTGTATACACAGCTGGCTAATTGGCCACTCTACTTCCTAGCAGGGTTTTAATGTACAAGAGAAAAATGTCTATAGGCATTTGGGATGCAAGCATATATATATTTACCTCACTTTCTTCACTGGAAAAATAATAGGGGGAAGATTTAGTGAAAAGTTCTTGGTTGCAAAGGATTTTGATAAATTTAGGAAAGAAATCACAATTGTGTGCAGGATGATTTAAGCAAAATAGAGATGATGGAGAAGACAAATCTTCTAGCTTTCTTCACGCTAGCAGAGCACAATTCAATTCGGCATCAAAGGAGGATAAATAGGGAAAAATGTAATGGCAACCTTTTGTTCTGTGAATGCTGTCACAGAGGGCTTGAAAGCCTGAACAAATGATGAGAAAGGCAGAAATAGTAGCAGCAAGTGCATGAGGGAGACAGCACAGCAGAGAGCAGGAATGACTGGAAGGAGAATTTGTCGTAATAATCATAGCAGAGACAAAGGGAGAGCCCAGGAGGCAAGACAGCTTGCTGTGAACCGTAATCTGAATATAAAAGTATAAGGTCTACAATGGAAGATGGGATTCAGCAATATCACTTTCTAAAACATCTTCATCACTCACTTCTTACTGTAGTGGTTTGATTACTTTGCAGCTTATAGTTTTATTATTATTTTTACCTTTCCTGTCTTGTTCTCTCTTTAAAGTAATCTTATTGCAGTGCAGGGACAGCCATCCCTGTTTCCGAGGGCTCAAGTCTTGTTAGCTGCTGTAGTTACTCTTCCCACAAATTCAAATGATCATACTGTGTGTGGTGGTAGTGGTGGTGAAACATGGAAACGTGCTATTGTTTCCAGCATAAAAAGTCCGGGTAAGAAGAAGCAGCTTTTCTTCTTCCTTTCTTTTTTTCAATCATAAAGTGCAACTTCCGGTTTACTTAAAAATACCCAACTTGCAGCTTGCTATTAGTGCGAAGTAATAGAGTAATGCTCAAAACCATCCACTTGACAAGGTGTTTCTATCTTCTGCAAATAACTTGAAACAATGAATCATTTGTTTGGTCTTCCCTTTACTCTGATTCAGTAGCAAGTGAGGTGTGCATGTGAAAGGTAGAAGACAGCATGGTCTGCTGATTTCAAGCAGTTTAGATTACTTTGAAGACTGTATTGGTGAAATGGGTGGAATAAAAACACCACTGTTCTGGGGAACAGGTAGCAACAGGTAGGCAGTGCTTAATTACCTGGGAAGCTGTAGGGGTGGAAAATGCCCATTCCAATTAGAAATACAGTGGCAGAATGCACCATGAAGGAAATAACTGACTAGTTAAATTTAGTCTCTGATGCTTTGCAGTTGGCAGTGCAGCCATCTCATAGGACTTTTGAGGGCCAAGAATATGCTCTTCAGTTCGTGGTTTGTGGATTTTTTTTTAATCACACTTGTTTAGTTTCTCATTTGCAGCCATGTGGCCCGGTAGAATTACCCTGAAAAGTTGATTAGGAAGGCTTTACATCATGAATATCACCAAGGAAGAATCAAGGAGAATCAGAATCATGTTAAATGGCAGATCTCGAAGGGCAGGGCTCTGGAGCGGACGCTCGTCCCGGAGCTCCTTGTCTAGAGGCGAACAACAGAGCGAGAGGCAGCCCCAGCGCCGACCCCCGTGCGGGCAGTGCTGAGCTCCCGGCCAGAGGCGGCTCTGACTCAGCGCGGGCGGAGCCGGCAGGGCAGGCGGGAATTTAAAAGCTGCCCCCAGGGAGCGCGAGCGACCAGGAGCGCGGCGCGCCAGGGAGGGCGTGGCGCGGCAGTTAGCGCGGCAGTTTGCGCAGGCAGGAGGTGCGGGCAGGGGTCAGGGAGTAAGGGTCAGGTAAAGACATGGTCTCCACTCGGCAGAGAGCTTCCGCCAGGAAGACTGTGGCGACCCAGACTGAACCGCCACAGAAACATGCAGCGGTCCAGGCTGCTGGCTGCGGGGAATGCCTGGGCCTCTCCATGTTACCGGGGAGTGGCGAAAGCACAGCCTGCCTTAGGTGTGAGCAGGTGGATGACCTGCTCAGCCTGGTGGCGGAGCTAAAGGAGGAGGTAGAAAGGCTGAGGGCCATCAGGGAATGCGAAAGGGAAATCGACTGGTGGAGCTGCATCCTGCAGTCTTCCCAGGAAAGCGACCCTCAGAACTCCCCAATTCAGTCAGAAAGTCCAGTGCCCTCTTGCCCTAGGGTAGAGGGGGTGGACTTAACAGTTTCCAGGGACGACCAACAATGGAAACGGGTCCCCACTCGAGGTGGCAGAAGATCCCCTCCACAGCCCACCTCACCTCCACCGGTGACCACGTTCAACAGGTACGAGGCCCTGGAACATGTGAATCAGATAGAGGAGGCCTTGAACCAAGGCCTGTCTAAGGGGATCTCTACAGAGGGGCAGTCTAATCCAAGCAGCAAGGCTGCTCCCCCTAAAGTGAGAAGGAGCACCCGGAAGAAGCGGCGGGTGATCGTCATGGGTGACTCCACGCTGCAGGGCACAGAGGCACCGATATGTAGACCGGACCCCTCATCCAGAGAGGTGTGCTGCTTGCCTGGGGCCAAAATAAAGGATATCACAGAAAGACTCCCAAGAATAGTTCAGGAGTCGGACTATTATCCTCTACTATTGATTCATGTGGGTGCTAATGATGCCATGGGGAAAATGAGGGACGTCAAGCAAGACTTCAGAGCCCTAGGGATGGCCATCAAAGGTACGGGTGCCCAGGTGGTGTTCTCCTCCATTCTGCCAACGAGGGGAATGGACTCAAGGAGGAGAAGGCGAATATGGCAGCTTAACAACTGGCTGCGCCGCTGGACCTGGCAACAGGGTTTCGGCTTCTACGACCATGGGTCTCTGTTTGATGACCAACAGCTAGTGGGGAACGATGGTACTCATCTTAGCAAGAGGGGCACACGTCTCTTTGCAAAAAGGCTGGCCAACCTGGTTAGGAGGGCTTTAAACTAGGCAAGAAGGGGGAAGGGGAGTGGCACACTGACGCGGCAAGCGGTACCGCACAGCCCAGGTCAGATGGCGGCCAGCGGGAGTATGGTAGTGGGGAAGTGAGGATAGGAAATGATCACGGAGGGTCCTCTTTCACCCCTCCTGGGAAACCTGTGGCCTCTGTTGCTTCCCTGAAATGCCTGTATACCAATGCGCGAAGCATGGGGAATAAGCAGGATGAACTGGAGATCTGTGTGCGGTCCCAGCGTCATGATCTCATCGGAATCACAGAGACGTGGTGGGATAGCTCGCACGACTGGAGCGCTGCCATGGAAGGCTATGTGCTCTTTAGGAAGGACAGGCTGGGAAGGCGAGGTGGTGGAGTTGCTCTTTATGTGAGAGAGCAACTGGAATGCATGGAGCTCAACCTGGGAGTCGAGGATGAGCGAGTTGAGAGCTTGTGGGTAAGGATTAGAGGGCAGGCTAATGTGGGAGACACTGTGGTGGGTGTCTGCTACCGGCCACCTGACCAGGACGAGGAGGTTGATGAGGCCTTCTATAGGCAGCTGGATGTTGCCTCACGGTCACAGGCCCTGGTTCTCATGGGGGACTTCAACTACCCCGACATCAACTGGGAGGACAACACAGCCAGGCATAAGCAGTCCTGGAGGTTCCTGCAGAGCGTCGACGATAACTTTTTGACGCAGGTTGTGGAGGAGCCGACGAGGAGAGGTGGGCTACTGGACCTCGTGCTATCAAATAGGGAGGGCCTAGTAGGAGATGTTAAGGTGGGGGGTAGCCTTGGCTGCAGTGACCATGAGTTGGTGGAGTTCAGGATTCAACGAGGAGGAGGCAGGGCTGTAAGTAGCCTTGCGACGATGGACTTCAGGAGGGCCAACTTTAGCCTCTTCAGAGACCTCCTCGGTAGAATCCCATGGGCTAGTGCTCTAGAAGGCAGGGGGGCCCAAGAGAGCTGGTTAGTTTTCAAGCGGCACTTCCTCCACGCCCAGCAGCAGTGCATCCCTGTGTGTAGGAAGGGAGGCAGAGGGGGCAGGCGACCTGCGTGGATGAGCCGGGAGCTTGTGGCAATGCTCAAGCAGAAGGCAGCGGTATACAGAATGTGGAAAAAAGGACAGGCCCCCTGGGAGAAATACAGGAACGTAGTCAGGGAGTGCAGAGATGCGACAAGGAAAGCTAAGGCACGTTTGGAAGGCAAGCTGGCAAGGGACGTTAAAAATAACAAAAAAAAAATTCTTCAAATACATTAACAGCAAAAGGAAGATCAGGGAGAACGTGGGTCCGCTGGAGGACGGGATGGGCACCTTGGTTACAAATAACACAGAAAAAGCAGAGTTGCTCAATGCCTTCTTTGCTTCGGTGTTTACCAAGGGCAGCCCTTTAGAGCCCCAGGCCCTAGAGGCAAGAGAAGAAGCGGGTGGAGAGGAAGACTTGCCCTGGGTAGAGGAAGATTGGGTCAGAGAGCACCTAAGGAACCTCGATACCCACAAATCCATGGGCCCTGATGGGATGCACCCCAGAGTGCTGCGGGAGCTGGCAGATGCCATAGCTAAGCCGCTCTCCATCATCTTTGAAAGATCCTGGAGAACGGGGGAGGTGCCGGAAGACTGGAAGAAGGCCAATGTCACGCCAGTCTTCAAAAAAGGCAAGAAGGAGGACCCAGGCAACTACAGGCCAGTCAGCCTCACCTCCATCCCCGGAAAAGTGATGGAACGGCTCATACTGGCCGTTGTCTCCAGGCACATGGAGGACAAGAAGGTGCTCAAGAGTAGTCAGCATGGATTCACCAAGGGAAAATCTTGCCTGACTAACCTGATAGCCTTCTATGATGAAATGACCGGCTGGATAGACGAGGGGAGAGCGGTGGATGTCGTCTATCTCGACTTCACCAAGGCTTTTGACACCGTCCCTCACAACATCCTCCTGGGCAAGCTCCGGAAGTGTGGGATAGATGAGTGGACAGTGAGATGGATTAGGAACTGGCTGGATGGCAGGGCCCAGAGAGTGGTGATCAGCGGTGCAGAGTCTAGTTGGAGGCCTGTGGCTAGTGGGGTCCCCCAGGGGTCAGTCCTTGGTCCAGTCCTGTTCAATTTATTCATCAATGACCTGGATGAAGGCACAGAGTGCTCCCTCAGCAAGTTTGCTGATGACACGAAACTGGGAGGAGTAGCCGATACCCCAGAGGGCTGTGCTGCCATCCAGAGGGACCTGGACAGACTGGACAACTGGGTGGTGAAAAACCTCATGCAGTTCAACAAGGCCAAGTGCAAGGTTCTGCACCTGGGGAGGAATAACCCCAGACACCAGTACAGGCTGGGGACTGACCTTCTGGAGAGCAGCTCTGCAGAGAAAGACCTGGGTGTCATGGTGGACGACAAGTTGACCATGAGGCAGCAGTGTGCCCTCGTGGCCAAAAAGGCCAATGGGATCCTGGGCTGCATTAAGAAGAGCGTCTCCAGCAGGTCGAGGGAGGTGATCCTGCCCCTCTACTCAGCCCTGGTGAGGCCGCATCTGGAGTACTGTGTCCAGTTCTGGGCTCCACAGTACAAGAGGGATGTGGAGCTGCTGGAGAGAGTCCAGCGCAGGGCCACAAGGATGATCAGGGGCCTGGAACATCTGCCCTATGAGGAGAGGCTGAGGGAGCTGGGCCTGTTCAGCCTGGAGAAGAGAAGGCTGAGAGGGGATCTAATCAGTGTATATAAATACCTCAAGGGAGGGAGTGCAGAGGACGGGGATGGTCTCTTTTCAGTGGTGGCCACTGATAGGACTAGAGGAAATGGCCGGAAACTGAAACATCAAAAATTCCATAGGAACTTAAGGAAAAATTTCTTAACAGTGAGGGTGACAGAGCACTGGAACAGGCTGCCCAGAGAGGTTGTGGAGTCTCCTTCTCTGGAGATCTTCAAAACCCGCTTGGATGCAGTCCTGTGCCACGTGCTTTAGGTGTCCCTGCGTATGCAGGGGGGTTGGACTAGATGATCTCTAGAGGTCCCTTCCAACCCTAAGCATTCTATGATTCTATGATTCTATGATTCTAAATTGGGATCTGTCAGGATACTAAGAAATGATTGCAACCAATATTTAGTTAGAGGAGCGTGAAAGTATAGCTCATGCTTGACTAACTATGTATGTGTATTTGGGAGAGTGCTAGCTAGCCATGGGATAAGGAAAAAAAAACTTCTGTTAATGTGACTGGAGCATTTGTCTTGGCAGCTGAGAACATGCAGAGACCTCTATTGTATCTTGTGCTATTTTGAGAAAGACTGGTGAGTGACAACATGACTAATTGTAGGTTTGGTGTTATTTACAAACTTACTTTATAAAAGTCAAATAAATTATAGCAACTGCATAGAGTTATTATCTACGCATATTGCTGGAAAACATTGCTTATGATTTAGTTCAGTGACAGCAATATATAAAAAAAGGGCGCTAATATATTCAAACTAAGGGTTATCGGAGACTCTAATTATCTTAAAGTACCTCTGCTAATTTGCAGATTAATTGCACTCTTCATACCATACAGAACAACAACACCCATACTTGATATGAGATGCATAGTTCCATACAGTGTTGAGAATGATGCAGTGTAGAGAAAGTTTACATGTTTTCATTTCTCACCCAAACGATTCAACTTGAAAGCTGCCCATGCTCAGTTGCTTCTTTTTGTGACAGCCTTTCTGTTTTGCCTTGAGCAAGCTTTTCTTATGCTACGGAACAGGCATGGTTGCATTTGTAATCTTGAAGTTGTGGTGGGAAAAGCGTATGTCATCAGAAGCTTAGATGACCCAATAGTTTTACAAAGCCCTTCAGAAATTCCCAGGGAAAACTTGTGTGCATGTTGTTAAAAATACCTGTGTAAAATGTATAGAAAACTGCCATACCTGGGGACTGCAGGTATGCTGTCTTAAGAGTGTTCCCTGATAGATTGGCCTTCGGCTTTGACTTTGATCAGTGCTGGCACAAAATGGCCCCATACCATAGGAACCTTCTGTTGGGCCTTTCCACGGGTGCATGCCCGGCTGAGAAGGCTGGCAAGTACCTTTCCAAAATTATGCACAATTCATATCGAGGCATTCATATGATTGACTTTCCCTGCTGGTTTCACTGTTGAGCAGGCTTTTCTGAGCTCCTGAGGCTGCAGCCCTGCCCAGCACCTTCTCAAAAATGCAAAAGCCTCAGAAGACAACATTATAGTTTTCTTTACAAAGCCCCCGTTTGTGGAGTGGGAGTCATCTCATGTTGGAGCTGGGGTGCTTTTAGCCTCTTCTGCTCTTTTTGCTCCCTACATCCGTGGAAGAAAGGCTGGAAGTACAATAATCTAGGATTTATGTGTGTTGTAGTGTGTGTGTGTGTGTGTGTGTGTGTGTGTCCCTTATGACTTATTGTGAGTACTCTGGAGAAGGTATTCGCTTTCTAGGTGCAGTTACACAGTTTGCTACTAATGATGTTCTCTAATTCTGGAAAAGTTTGAGGGTTCAAAAAATAGTGAGTTTGTATGAATTAGGTGAAAATACGTGATAAAAAGCATTTAACAGATGCAGATCTGCATATATTTACTGTATTTACACATAACACTAATATTTTTTTTAAAATATATGCTTAAACTTGAGCTGTAAAAGCATTACTTTATGTAACAGCACATCCCATTAAAATCAAATAATTTAGGGTAATAGGCATATTTTACATGCAGAGAGAACATACAGAAACCAAATCGACAAGTGGATGAAGCTATTATGTAAATCTGAAGTTGTCAAAGTGATCTATTATAACTATTTCTACTATCAGCTGTTCCACAATGCACAAATCCAGGAACCTACAAATCCTGACAAGAGATAGGATTCAGATATTATACCAACTATTTATTACTTTACTAATTTCTACAGTGCTTATTGCAGTGGCAATTTTTGTTGTGGGGATTAATGCGCAGAACAAAAGAGGAAAATCAAAAGCTAAGAAAACAGTGTCATGTTCATGACCCGAGTATAAATCCAAGGCAGTAAAGGAATGACATGGTTCAGGAAATTGCTGCTGGAGGCCAGAGTCTTTTATCAGAAGGTCACGTTTAGAAAGTGGAGCAAGTGGAAGGGGACCAAATGCTATTAGTGGTGGCTGTTTGTAACCTATGAGAAGTGTGCTCTCTGTTTAGTCCCTAGTATGCTGCCTGAAAATGATAGTTACTTAGTGGGTCCCAATTTGAACCTCTCTTGCATTTTTTTTGCAAAGGACTACTTTTTGACATATAGGACATGATTATAAAATCTGTAATTCTGCCTTGTCTTTCCCCATAGACTACTCTTCAAGATTAGTAGTAAGGCAGTATTTTGAAATGAAGCATTTCCTTGGCATGCTAAATACAAATTTGCACAGCTAGAAATCTAGAATTTCACTACAGATGCTATTCACACTGTAACATAATATTCAGGCAGTGACAGTTGCTTATCTTTTGTTATTTTATCTTTCAAATTAAAGCAAAATCTATATATATTGCTGCATCTTGACAGTTGAGCTTCTTTCTGCGCCATGCAATAACTGAGTTTCAAGTTGGACAACTGTTCTTACATGTTAGAGATGGACCAAAAAAGAAAAGTTGTATTAGACTGTTAATTCAATTCATGTAAATTTCAGATAATTAACCATCTTTTTGGACATGAATGAAAGAGTAATAGATAAAGTAATGGTTCTCTGATTTGATTCCCTCTCCCCTCCCCACCACGCTTCTTAGAAAATGACCCATGCGAATTTCTTCCTTTGAGTACATTTCTGGTTTCAAAAAATCTGGGTGTTAGAACAGTCCAAAAAGTACTTAGTTTGCTATTGATGTTAAAACTTGATTAGAAATTGGAAAATGGCTCTGCTCTACCGATGAACAAGAATGAAGCTTCCACATTTGTGTAAAAGCTGAATTAGAGAGAACAAACCATCTGAGCGCAGGACAGAGCCACAACTGTGGCCTTGAGTTAAGGGGAGTGACCTATTCACTGTTTTTATGAGGACTCTTGTTTGAGGGTGGGATTTGGGGATTGCTTTTTCTTCTGTCCAGTTCCACTTCAATGTCTTTTTTGAGCCTGCAGAGCCTTCTTGATGAAAAGTTAATTGAAATGGTTTTCCACTGAAATTTGTCTTTTTTCAAGAAGTGTTTTAATTTTTTTTTCCTGAATAGAGTTTAATTGAAAACTTTACAACTAGCAGTAATTAAACATCCTTTAAATATCTGAAAACTGTACATAGTGAATTAAAAAAAAAACCACCATCACTAAGCAGCTGTATGTTTCTTAATATTCTTAATATTTTCATTTGCTTTTGTGAGACTTGTCACAATGGACATATTACTATCTTGAGGTTTTATCTAGCTTAATTTTGTAGTTCCTACTGTTTTTTTTTTTTTTTTTGGATTATTGCTGAATGTGGGCCAAAGATCTCTTGCTTTCTGCAAATGCTGACTCAAATGTGTTGTGTTTCTTCTTATTTTTTTTGGACCAAAGAAGTTGAAATCCTAAAGACTAGAATTTGGTTTTATAAAAGAGCAATGTGAGGATCAGGAAGCTGATGGGTGTCTTGGCTGGAACCCAGGGAGGAAGATGGTCTTAGATAAGCATCAGGCAGCTTCCCCTCTAGGAGATTTTTGGCTTTTCAACAGCGCTGACCTCCTCCTCACAGCACCCTGGGATGCTTGTGATCCTGGGAAAACATTATAGCGTTTCCTGGTGCTGGGTTCTCAAGTTGCAGCCAACTGGCTGCCCCACCACTGGGGAGCTGGGCCTACTATCCATATGTCAAGCAGCAGCATAGAGATTTTCTTGCCCATTACCATTCCTTCATTAAGAAGGAAGGGAATTTTCCATGAACACTCATTGATGCATTGGCTGTTTTATAAATAGCTCAGGATGTGGGGGAGCATGGTAGTCTCATTTGATATCTGGTTTTGCAATGCTGTGCTGGTAGCCTTTGAGGCTCTGGCTCCATGTTTAATTTCTGTGACTTTACCCGTGTAGACTGTGCTGTGTGTCTTGGCACAAGTGGCAGGCCAGGCCAAGCAGAAAGGCTGCCAGCTGTGTGCCAGATGAGAGCAAAAGCACCCATCTGTCCGGCCACAGCATGCTGCTAAATCAAATGACTTTGTTGGCATTGTTGGTGAGTAATGTGCCTTGTTATGGCTGGAGGAGAAAACAAACCAAAGCAAACCAAACAAAAAAACAACCAGGAGAGACCATGGTGTATTCATGGCATTTTCTACAGAGCATGTAGAAATTTGATTTGTAATTGAGTTATTGGGATTTTTTTCTTAAAAGACATCTTGAAGAGTTCATTTACAATAGGTTCAGTTAGGAGCAAAAATGGATGTCCTGTGCTCTAAGGCCTAAACGATCTAAGGGTCTGTTTGCAAAGCATGGAAAGCTATATCTATTAGGTGGGGGAGGGTTACACCTTTTAGTGAATTCGCTTCAACCTGAAGTGCCCCTGTGAAGTCAATCTTTTACTGCCTCCATGAGAGAGAGCCCTGATTCATTACATTGTCTTCCTTTGGAAAGCATTATCCACCATGCTATTACTCCTGCACGGGAAGGAGTTACATGGATTGCTTAGAAGTATTCTTTTGGCTGTATCTGAATCAATACTTACAAGTAAGACTATCGGATAAATTTGAGGTTTGAGCATTTTGGGAAAAATGACTTAGAGACAAAAATGTTCACATTAGATGAAATCCTATTGCAAAAAAACTTTCTAGTTGGTCGTAATGATTTGGGAATCACATAGTTTTCAGTTCTTGAAGCATCAGATGTGTATATGGGTTTGAGAAAGAGAATTTCTCAGTGAGACAGATCAATAGTTGACTTCATCTCACCTTCTTCCTTCCTCTCTTTGAAAAGGCAGTATGTGGATCTCTGGATCCGTGAGTTGATTTCGAGGGAGGAATCTACACTGAACTGTGACCCTAGTGTTAAAACACTTATGGTGAGTTCAGAGAACTTGTTACTCTGTTTTACTTCACACCAGTGTCTAACCTTGCATTTCTATTACTGAGTCAAATACATATTTTTGCAGTTTTTTTATTATTGTGCAGTTATGGCTCCTCTGCCATTTACTAGCAGATGGCTTATTTCCTTAATCAAAAACTTATTTGAAAGGTGTATCTGTCTAAACAAAATAACACACAGGATAGCTAATCCTGGAAAAACAAATCATTTCCAGCCTTTCTGAGAATAATAGAAATATTTTGAAGTCAATTCCATTATGCAAGTAGTGAGTTTTACCACACTACAATGGCTCACTTAGTTGCAGCTTAAAGTTGAGCTAAAAAGTTCAGGAGTCTTGCCTGCAGATTTAATGCAGTGGTTCCTCCGAATATGTCTCCTTTTATCTTGTTGTAAGAATGTAAAACATGAGCATTATGGTTACTTGAAATATCGCTAGCTCTTATCTGGAGCATCGTTAAAATAAGAGCACAGTACCTTGAAAGGTAAGTGTGAGGTATGCTGTGCTATGCTTTGGTGATCTTTACTGGAGAGGGTCAAGGTGTCCCACTAAAATGTATTTTCAGAACAAGAGACAGATGTAGCTGCAATATTTTAGAATGAAACAATTCATTTCTGAAAGTTTCAAGACTGGTAACAATACTTGAAATTATTTTTAAGATTATTTCTGATAAGGCAATTGCTTTTAAGTTGCTACAGTCTAACAATTGTTGTATTAATAAAAGGCTTCTTTAAGCTTTTGTAATTATTGACCAATATTGTCTTGAAACAGAAAAAACTGTAAAAGCTCAGACAGATGCGGTTTATTTGTGTCAACTAGTATAAGGAACATCATGTGCTCCTAGGAGTGTACGTGATACAGACTCTAATCCAGCAGGAGGTAGTTTAAAGGATAATGTTGCCTGTGAGGTACTGTGCTTGCCCTGTAATGTCATCAAATGCCTTTGCAAGACCAGTTTTCATATGTTGGCATCAGACTACTCTTTCCTACACTCTCAAGATATAGTGCTCACCCCAGATCACTGTTAAAGACATGATTTTTCTACCATTTTAATCTTCTGATATTGGATCCATTCCAATTCCTAATCTACTGCTGTAAAAAGCCTTAAGGGGTTTTATCATCAGCCATAGAAAAGTACGGAGGAAATGCAGGGAAGCTTTCTTCTGGGAGTGTCTCTTCCATGCCAATGTAAGACTAAAATTTCCTTATATACCTATATAGGTGTATGGATCTGGTAAACTCTATCTGTTCCTGTGATCCGAAAGCTTTGACTGTTGTCATTTGATATTCATGGAATACACCTGTCTTTTGTAGTACCATCCTATTGCTTCTGTTCCCTAATGAGATGCTTGGTAGAGAACGAATGTGTGGGCGGAAAGTAATGTCGAACAGCAGCAAGAATGACAAAAATTAGCAGAACGCACATTTTCTGACATGGAAATGTTTTCTGACACACACTTTCTAATATAAATTCCTCAGTGTCTGGAAATACTTTCAGTGAATATATAGTAATTATTGGAGGGCTTGAAAAATTATCTATCTAATAATCTAATAGTCTAAGCTTATGTATTTACTTCTGTTCTGATGTTTCTGTATTCTGAAACCTACGCTGAGAACTGTTTCCTTCAAGCATCAAGTCAGCTCTCTTCTCAGTAATCTTGTTTGAAGGAGAAACTGCTGCTTCATTGTCTTGTTAGGACAGAATACAATGTCTTGTTAGCTAAAGTTTTGTTTAATCATTTCTGACTAACGTTTTCTTTCTAGAAAGAGGAAATTTTGTCTGGAGAATTGAACTTCCAAAGGGCAATTTATTCAATTTAGATTTTCTGTAAAATTTGCTTATTATATTCCAATAGACTACTTCTAGAAGTTGAATGAAAGTAGCTCAATAAGATATTCTATATAATCTCTGAGAAACATTGGCCCATTTTCTTCTGAGACTGTTATATGAAGTACTTTCTTACAGTCTTTTCCTACTTTACAATCCTCATTTGGCCTTTGTCACTTCTCATTTTCTCCTCCTTCCTTCCATCCATTTTAAGTCAATACTTCCTTTTTTTTTTTTTTTTTTTTAAAAAAAAAGGGGGGGGAGAACACCTTTCTGACTGAATTAGATCACAATTTGTGATGTATTTTGAGGAATTAATCATAAATTGTTACATTCTGCTCCATGGAAATCATCACGGTAAAAGCTTTTCTGATAATGACTTGCCTGTAACACCCGGTGCTTCTTTAACTCCAGACACTGACACTGCTCTTTCCTTATCTCTTGCAGAAACTTATCTCTATAGAAACTTCCAAAACCAAAATAAGTCTGTCCAAAAGGTTTAGTGTTACTTGTTTTGATATTTAAATCATGATGCATCAAAAGTTTGATCCTTTCATCTTATCCATTAGATCATCTGCCAAGACAAATAGTCCACCCATTACACAGATCTAGAAATAATTCTGATCTTCATGTTAATAAGGTGAAGGTAATTAATAGAAGTAATTATATAATAATATATATAATAATAATTAATTATTATTTCCAGTAGCAATATCTAACATTTTTCCCACCAAAATAAGTATTTTTTCACATGAGAAATGTAAAATTTGGAGCCCTTTGAAAAAGTGTAATACTGTTTTTCTCCTTTTCTCCTTTCTTCATTTTTTGGTGGTTTAAGCCATCACACCATCCAGTCTACAAGGAATCTGCATGCAAAGTGCTCACGTTTCAGGTGATTGTCCTAACTTTTCTCAGACTCCCATAATTGAGTGTTCTTATATATTTCCTAGCCTTTAGAATCATGAAAATTGTTCTTCTCACTGCTTCGCTCTTTCCTCTCCAAAATAAGCATTTTATACAAATTGGAAAAGTTGTAAAAAGAGGAAACAAAAAGAATCGCCCCTGTTATGGGCACGTTCTTGGGGATGCAAGATACCAGTTAAAATGCTCACAATTAATTGTGTAGCTCCCACCCCCAGATAAAGAGACTGTGACCAAAAATAAGTATTTCCAATGAAAGAGTGAGATAAATGCAGTTTGTGGCTCCAGGAGTGGAGTCTATGAAGCTACCACTACTGAATTTGGTAGCAAGTTGAATATCACTGGGTGGTTTAGTGCTGTCTGAGACAGTTTACCTGGTGATTTTACTGTCTTTCAGAAAGTGATCTAACTCTATAAATATTTTTTGGGAGGGATGGAGGTGGTGAGAGAGGTAGGGAATGCCTTGAATAACCCTTATGAGGTCAGGCAAAACATCCTTTTAGTTCTGTTCCCTCTAGTTAGGTTCTGTATGCTATGGACTCCCTGGGAAGCCAAGGTTTAGTAGTTACAGTTCATGTTACTTCTGCCGTGTTGCTTACCTTAATCATAATTTTCGATGTGCCAGATCTTCATGGGTCCCTGCATTTGGCTGGGGCTTTATGGTGGATCTTCGTGCTTCATAGAATCATCTCTTTAAACTGAGTATCCTTAAGAACTCAAAAGGACTTTGAATCTCAAAAGCTGCATTTTAGCGGAACTATACATCATAATCCTACAGTTTCATAGCTCTGGACTCCTTCAGCAGAGAAAAGCTCAGAGGAAAAGCAAAATTAAGTTTTGTGAGCAAAACTGCACACTCATTCTTTTTCACCCAGGTGGAATTTGTCTTTCAGGCTCATTCACAATCTGGCAATGCTCAGCAGCTTTAAGGTTGCAAAAAACTCTGTACAACAGAGGATTTCTAGTAGTATCTTCTGACACTGTCACAACCTGGCTGTTTATTTCGAGCCTTGTTTATTTCAGCAGTCTCCTGGTCTTTGCGTTTGCTCCAGACTCTCTTTAGGGTTTCTTCTCTTGCTCTAGGCCTGTCCTAACCTATCTCAACTTGCTCCCCTAGAGCGAGAGGAGGTTTCTGCTCTCTATAGGACTGTCTCCAGAAGGCTAAACATGTCTAACTGGGCAAGCGGTCTTCCTCCCAGCCACAGCCATGTGGAGGAAGGGGAGACCTGTTTCCAACAGCTCATGGCATGTGAGCTGAAAACTCATGCAAGAGATACCCTCTGTAATGAAGTTTTAAGTTTTAAGCTGAATGCTATTTATTGTACACTTCTTTAAAGAAAAACACTTTGGCAAACTGCTGCTGGTTTTCTTAGTTTGTCTGATGAAAGGCTCCAGTATGCTGAAAGTTTTTCAAGCTCACAGAAGAGCAAACTCAATTCAAATGAGTTGAAAGAAAAGTAAATATATTTATATATTTTCTGAGTTCCTTAACATACAACGGAATTCTATTTCTCATTGGCTTCAGGTTACTTGAAGCCTGAAGTCTGGTCTGAACCAGCTGAGCATAACTGACAACTGAAATAAAAACCTATCTATGAAACTGGCTTTACTTTGGTACTAGAGTTTAAAAGCTGAGGAAGTGTGCTGCGGTAAGAGAGGGCTCCTGCCTCAGAAAGCCTGCAGTTGAAATAGATGAAATGATGTTGAGCACCGTACTATTACTGTCTGATAGAAGGACTGAGTTTAACTGACATGCTTCCCAGCTCAAGGTCAGAGAAAGACCAGACAAAACTGGAAACTGAACCAAAATTTTCTGACTCCGAGGCTAGTGCACGAGCCAGAAGACGATCCTTCAAGCCATTCAAAACATTACCATTTGTTTTCATACTAAAAGTGCTCTCTTTCATGGTTGTAGTTCTCCAGCAGCTTTTAGTGTGGTTTTTCTATCTCTGCCATAGCATATTTCTCCTGTAGGTGTTATTCTGGCAACAGAACAGCTATTAAAATAAGCCATGTGCATCTACCTCCACTGTAAGCAGTCTTCAATAGGGAGAGCCTTTGAAAACAATAACTTGCATAGACCAGTCTTTTTAGGAAAGTCTTGCTCTCTTCTGTCCCATTTTTTTTCTGTACTCTTATGTCAATGTGTTTCATATATTTTTATTTTGACCAAAGTGATTCTCTTGGTTTTCTTATAGTTGTTTTAAAAAGGAAGGAAGCTTTCAGAGGCACTTAAAAATAACTGATCCAACAGCTTTGTGTGGTGCCTTTAGAAAGGGGTTAATGTTCCAGAAGGAGCTGTCGAGGAAATGTTGGTCCTTCATCTGTCTTTCTTGGCTCTGGTCTGCTAGTAATGTTATGTCAGGGATGAGACCCTTCATGAAAACGCTGATGGTAACAAAGAGGGGAAGCCATATCATCACTAAACACGCTGAGAGGTAAGTGAAATTCTGTTGCATGTAGGATCCCTCTTGCCATGTGTATGAAACTTTGCTTCAAAAAAATCAGAATAGAAACCTGTCTTCAGCAACACTGATCAAAACAGAGTTTGTAAGTGCATGCCCTGCAGCTAGGATTATGGTAAAATCCTATTTGTAGATCTAATGCAGAGGCAATTAAATGAGACCAGTTAGATCCAGCTATAGCTCACTCTTCACATGGACCATGCACATACAGACATTTGCTTTGTGGAGGTGATAAGAGAATATTAAATTGAAATTCTGGTTGTAAACAAACTCTGTTTTTAATAGCTAGTGTGTTTGATTACTAAGTAAGGAGCCCTGAATTTAAGATATTGTCCTTACTGAGAATTTTTTCTAGTATTTTATCACCTACGCATCCCCTAGAGTCCGACACAGCAATGGGGAACCCTTTTAACTTTTGCCATTTGTTAAGTTTCCAACATCCAATCCTTACCTATACCTGACCAGTTACTTTTCCTGAAGAACACTTGAGGTAGTAATGATGGACAATAGTTACAAATCCATAAGTAATGCAGCCCCTTTTATATGCAAGAAATTCTGAGTAAGGAACCCACTTCAGAAATTAAGTCAAACCGTAGATCACTCTGGCGTAAACAGGGGCCCAAGCTGGCGTGTACATGTGTAAACAAATCCCCTCCACTCCCTTCCCCCCTGGACACAGTATCCTGAGCAGCTGTGGTGGGGCTGCTTGGGTTATTTGGCTGCGGTCTGTGCTGCAGGCTCCATTTAGCAGGAGGAGGGTTGCTGGGTCCAGCCTGATGCCTTGCTGTGACCACAGGGAAGTGCAACAACAGGACTCCACTGTGTCCCAAAGCGAGCACTGACTGGCTGCCCTACCCAGGCTGCATCAGAGGGGCTGAGCTCAGTGGCTCAGAAAAAATAAGCAGTAGTCCTGGATTTCTGACAGGAATGGGAGAGACTTTGCATGGGGGATTTTGGTGAAGCTTGGAGAAAACTAGTTGCATGCCAATCAGCTGTTTTAACACCTCAGGCATGATCTATTCTCCTAAGTAAAGAATGAAGAATTCTTTTCTACTCTCTTTCCACTCTTTTAATATGCAAATGTGAAAGCCTGCTGCATCCTTATTTCATAATTTTCAAAAATGAAGAAAGGGAGAGAGACACTTAGATGAAATCTGGTATTTTTGTTAGTAATAGCTCCAGTAACTTGACTTATCCCTACCTAGCTCCTGTCTGTATGCTTATTGTCAGTGAATAAAATATGATGTTATCCAAGAACATCATTAACAATACTAACAGTGAAGTAGAGTTAACAATTGCTGGATGGGCCTAATGTTATTTTCTGTTCCTAAGATAAAACTTACCACGGCATTACAGTGATTAGTACAAGCATAGATATTTGTTTTGTTATGTGCAAATGTTACGTGCTCACCTGAGTATCATCCACCAGCCGGGGGAGAGGTAGCTAAGGGCAGTGTGAAGCACTGAGGGTGAGATGGTAAGAAATCATAGGGGAAAGAAGCAAGGAGAAGCAGTCCTGCCCCTCTCAAGAACTCAGGGCCCTAGGATGTTCCTCTGCTCAGAGCCTAATGCCTGCAGGCAGTGAGATGGTCTCATGGTCTCCTCCTCTTAAAATGCACATGTGGGAAGAAGGGTGATAGTGGTACCACCAAATGTTATGTAAAGGTAAAACTTTTCTTGTGACCACATGTGTTACCAAAGGTTGAGGTGTGAATCATGGTGTGCATTTCCCATCAGGTGGTGTGTGGTAAGAAACTGCATTAGTTGTAGGACTAGAATTGCAGTATTTCTGGGTGAGATCTGGACCACTAGACCACAGAGCAGTGATACCAGGATGTTGCCCTTTTTCGTGTGTTACTGCTCTGGGACCATTTCAGTTCCATCCTCCCTTGTCTCTCGTGATTTGTTTGTGTGTGCTTTTTGCTGTTGCTGTATCTGCAAGTATCAACTGAACTTGTGGTTTATATTTAACCTCCTGTATGAGTGGTCCTGTTCTTAGCACTGTTCTTAAAATTCTCAGTGTTTTACATCTTATTTTGTTAGGCAGCTTCTAGTTTAGGAGATAAGAACTCACTTTTAATGAAATCAGGTAGCAGCTTCAGGAAGTATTTCATTTATTTTTTAATATAAATTTGAAAAATAAAAAGAAGAAACGTTTCAACCAATTTTTGAATCCAGTGAATGTGTCTGGATAATCTGCATGTTTTTATGAAAAGAATATTGGAATCACCGGAACATATGCATTACAGAAGGTAAAGTTTCATGATTAGATGGCAACAACCTTTCCTTTCACTGTTTTCCTTCTCACTTGCTAAAGGATGGCTCTGTTTCCTAAAACTTGGTCTGCAATCACATGAGAAGAAATAGGTGCCTGTGCAAACAATTTGTGTGAAAACAGTGGGCAATTCACAGTTCAGATCTGGGAATGGATACTTCATAGTGATTTGAAATCCAGATACGTTATCCACTAATGTGTAGAAAATCACCAGGGGAAATCTTTGTATGATCAAGGATTAAAGTATAAGTTATTTGAGGCAGGGCCTATTTCCTTCTGCATCTTCTGCAGAGTGGCTGTTGCAGTGGAACATACACTAAAACATTTGTATATTTTGCAACATGACTTTTTTGGGCTTTTGCTAGCAAATGGTCTGTAGTGTGCCTCAGGCCGGTTTTGCCTTCTGAAAATAAGATAAATATTTTGAACTGACTTTGATTCCATTCACTTATCTGTTTTGAACAAGAGAGTTACTAGGATATTTAGGACACAGATTTATTGTCTGTGCTGCTATCTGTAATGACCCACTAGACCAGAACATCTTCAGAAGAGCTGTCACAATCTATCAAGTCAATGATCTGTGAAATATAAATTCTTCATGGAAGTTGCTATGGCCCATTAAGTAAATAATAATACCTATTTTATAAACTCTATATTAACTTTACATTTATTGCAGATATCAAATTGATACAATATAACAAGAGCTACTGAATCTCCAACTGAAATCTTTCTGATGGTGAAAAAGGTTAATGTTGTCATGTGTGTTCTGCTTAGGGTCCTCTGGTATAAAATGGTATAATATTAGTGTAGTGTATGGGAGAACCCACAGAATCTGTTTTCATAGCATTTTCAGTCTTGTTTTGAGAGCAAAGTCTTTGTCTAAGCTGGCTTAGATAAGTTAAAATGGTCTTCAGCTGTGCTGAAGGAGAAATTTGTTGAGATGTGCACAAAATTCCAAAACAGAGCAATTAACAAAACTAATTGCACTGAATTCTCTGAGTTCCCTGGAAGGCATTAATTTGGAGTGTTCTAGTCCAAGTGCAATATCAGACTGTTTTGTAATATTTAATGTGTTTTTTTCCCCCGAGATGCAGGGAAGGACTGTGATCTTCCTTTTAGAAAGGAAGAATTCGAAGCACAGAAGTTAGGATTCATCTCTCATAATAATCATCTAAAAGTTAGGCCCTGAGCTAAATAGACTCTATAGTCTCATAAGGAGAGAAAATCCCTGCTGGCAGCAGTCAACCTAATAAATATATGCTTCAGACGGCTCTATGTACCCTTTGAGAGCTGTGCTGCAGTTTACAAAGCCTACTGCCTCCAACCAGTTTAGCCAGGCTGCCAGAAAGCTGGCTTCCACCAATGTCTACGTTTCTCTGGAAAAGCCTGTTGCTGTACTTCCAAATAGTATGACCCAACATGAAAGGCAGGGAGAAATCCAGAGCGCTTGTGCTCACAGGTGAGCCCAACCTTCAGGCAAACATTACAATAGAAGGACAGTCCAAGCTGAGTGGGACTGTTCTCCCTCTGTCTAATATGTCTCTATAAAGAGACCATATTTGATTTGCGTGTCAGAAGCCAGGATGTGCAGGAGGAGGGAGAGATTGGAAGGATCTATTTGAAGTAACTATGCAGAGGTTAAAGGAAAAATAGGCAAAGTAAGCACTGAGATCACTAGAATCAACTAATAAACTGGTATTGAATAAACTGATTTGCTAAAAGTACTGCAGAAGGCTTAAGACTTCCTTGGTACCCGAAGGCTGATAGCAAATATGATAAAACAGCATAGCTGGCTTCTAAGCTTCATCTCTTTCCCAGACTAATTAGTGGAAACTATGCATGATGTGTATAAACATGGATGAGCATGACCTACTTGGGAAAAGTCATGACGACATCTCTAAGGGAAAGTTCTGCCTTAAACCTCCTGGCCTCCTTTGAAGTGAACAAACGTGCATAAGAATGATCCGATTAATATAACCTACTTCAACTTTCGAAGTGTTTTTGGTAAAAACTTCTAAAGACACTAAACTGTCATTGGCTAAAATAAATTAGCATGGATAAGTAATTGGTTAAAGATGGGCATATAAGAAGAACTGCTCAGTGGAATTCTGCAGGGCTCTCTGTGCAAGGACCTGCCCAGTTAAATGTATTTCTAGATGACCTAGAAAAGGGGGGCAAGTAGTGGGTTTTGAAATCTTGCTGATGATACAAAATTATAAAGATTAGTCAGGACAAGGATAAACTCTGAAAAATTGCGGAAAGGCTTTGCAAGTTTAAAAGGCTGAGTAGTAAAATTTCAGATTAAATCAAATGCAACATGTAAAGAGATGTATCGGGGAAGACAATCCTAGCTTCGTAGGTAAAATAGAGGACTGAGGTGACCATTGGTGTTCAGGAGCGAGATGTGGTGTTATGGTACGTAGTTCTGGGGAAATACCACCTTGATGTTCATACAAAGACAACCATTAAGAAAGGAATGGATAACTTTATTATATCACTGTATACATTTATGGTTCACTCAAACCTTGGTGGCTATGTGAAGTTCTGATCCCCATGCTCAATAAGGCATGTTAGAACTGGAAATGTTTCAGAGCAGAGCAGGGAGGAAGGTGAGCATCAGAGGACAACCTAGGTAGATGATCTCTGTTCAGCCTGAAGCAGAGAGGGTTTGAAGCAGATATGATAGAGGACTGCATAGTAAAGAGAATGTATGGTCAGATCGACTGTTCCTTCAATGCAAGGAATAGGAAACATCAGATAAAGTAAAACAAGTAGAAAGAAGTTTCTTCATCAAAAGTCTAATATACCTGTAGAACATATGGCACATGGATATTTTGGGAGAAGAAGCTTTCATGAGGGTGAAGGGGAGATTAGTTATGCATCTGTGAAAGAAACCTGCTGCTAGTTATGAAGTAGACAAAATATGTGAAGCTCAGTGAGCCGAATAAATTCATTAACTGGGATATCATAGAGAAGAAATGCCATGTAGACTTGCCACACTTTGAACTTTTTCCTGAGTATCTCTGTTAGAGGCAAGATACTGAGTAGATGAACCACTGGTCTAAATCAGTACAGCTGTTCATACCTTTCTTTCTTTGTTTGCTTTTCATTACTTAAGACTAATTATAACTCTAGCTCTAGTCCTCCCCTCTCCCTTAAATCTCATGTTTTATCTTCATAAGAATGCTCTTTATTTCATGAGGATGTTTGTGTTCAGTTTGAGTGTGTGCATGCTGAAGCAGGGGGGAAATGGACTACTTTCCATGGGAAGGCTGCAAATTCCAGCATCAGTTACAATTTGTAAAGATCCAGAGGGTGCACCATCCCCTCAGAAATCTAGAAATCTTTTATCTTAGCATTGACAACACGCTTTTCCTGTCTGTAAATTGGAAATCTCTTTCTGAGAGAGAAATTGAAAATTTAATTCACTTCTCTAGTGCTTTTAAGACATCCCAGTGGAGGTATTATAGGGGAAAAACAAGGATTTTTTATAAATTTAGGGGAAAAAGTATTTTTTTTTGTATAAATTTCCTTTGAAATAACTATGAGCCCTTGAGAGACACTGTGAAGTAGTTTGCTCCCATGCCTTTGTATACCAGTTTACAACAACTGATATTCAAGTTGCTTTGTATGTGAAAATTGCTGTGACATGAAACTGCGTTATGGTCCTTGTGTGTCTGCCTGGAGAAGGCCAGAGATATGTTGGCTTCTGTAACAGTGCTCGTGTGTTGCAGTGCTAAAATATTCTGCCCTCATAAATGCCACAGAGTATCTTGGGCTACATGAAAGTTGGGCAGCTAGCTGTCCACATCAGTATAGAGTAGAAGGAAAAAAAATATCCTCTGACCTTAAAGGAGACTCTTTCTGGGTCCTTTTTCCCCTCACTTATGGCTAAAGGAACCTAGAGAGCTGATATGAAATTAGTCAAAAAAGATCACATAAGATAACTTTTATCCAAAATGTTTTGCTTGTCATGATAATAGAGGAATGATGAGACACTGTAAAGGAGGATTTTATTGTAAACTTTTACAAAGTTGATGGTACAATGTGGAAAGATTATTTTTACCTAGCTATTTAGATAGGAACTTATAGAAAACAACATGGATATTTTTCATATTGTGTAAATATTTTGTCACACGGTTAATTCTTTTTGTAGCCTTTTCCTGAATGTATCAGATGGCACTGCTAGTTTGAAAAATAAGCAATCATATCTTTCTTCCTACAGTGGATAATTACTGACATGTAACTTTAGAACACTTAGAACGTGACTGATTATAGCTCAAATTGTATAGCATGAGTCATCAGCTGATAATTAGATCTCCCCTCATACAGAATCCAAGTCCTGTCACTGTAATGTATAGTGATGAGGAAAAGAATGAATGGTTTCATGCTTTTGGCAAGCAGATGCTAGAGTCTTCTAATATAGTCACAATAAGGAAACTGATAGGTTGCACTTGTATCGAAATGCATGCTTTTACATGTTTCATTCAAATGTATGCATTCTTGCTCTCTTTTAACTGGCTTTCATTTCATCTTCAGCTTTCTGCCTTGTACTCGCATTTCCCACCAGTAAACGAAGACAAATGAAATTCAAAAATCTCATTGCCTTCAATATGGATTTTTTTTCTTTTTTTTGAGAAGCTTATCAAGAAAGAATGCTAGCGTAAAACCTTATGCCAGAAAGCATTTGCAGTGCCACATATTGCACTAAGAGGAGCAGTAGTTAGAGGTGCTGTTTTGAAATAATGCTGGTAAAGGATGATATTCTGAGTAGTGTCTAGATCTAGAGCTTGGTTATCCAAAAGTATCTAAATGAATTTAAATGTTGGATTTGGGCTTGAAGCAGTATAGATTACAAGAATTGTGTGCTTCTGCATGTGCTTTGGAATTCAGATAGAAACTATTAAAGCATTTTGATGTTTCTTTAATGTAGGTGGTTCTTATTAATACAATAGAAGATTTGAAGTGATTAAAAGGTAGATGTTGCTTCAGGTGCAAATTTTGCAGACCATCCCATTTGCATTAGCATTAGTGAAATAGCTAAATTATATTATCGAAGTGAAATTTTTAGGCAACAGAAACAATGAGAATTAAGCAGATGAATACTTAACTACATCATTAACTTTACACCATCTGCATGATTCAATATGCAAATACTTTATATTCTTGTAAGTATGAAGAAAAATGACCAAGGAGGCCCCTTCCGCTCCTACTCTCCTGCATCCATTGAGAAATGGATTTCATCTGCCTGCATCAATCTCAGTCTGCTCCACGCACTGAGTCCAGTGGGTCTGCTGTTAAATCTGCAGCCCGTGTGGAAGTCTGCAGTGCGTGTGGAAGAAAGGAGCCTTTGTGTCTGACCATACAGTTCTCTTATCTGGCTGCAGATTGGAAGAAATATTAAGGATCCTTTTACATCTGACAGCTAGCAGAAACTGACAGCTGAAATGCTGAGTCAGGAGTTTGGAAGGATGAAAAGCCTATTTTTATAAGTAACCTTCAACTGTAATCCCAATACAAACTTAAAAGATGTATCTATGCATTAATAATACTTTAATCATTCCCAAATGCAAATCAAGATACATAATTTTTCCATAAATCAACACCGTTTTACACTTTATGAAACTGTATGTTCAGTACTGTTCTCTGGAAAGTCTAATTAAAATTGTCAGTTGATAAAGTGAACAAATTATAGTTTTTCTTATGTAGTGTTTATATAAAATAATTAGAAACTAAAAGTAGTATAACAAATACATTGAGAAAATCCACAGGTCAGAATTAAGGTTATTCTGTGATTATGAAATATGTGTTTCTCTTATGTAAGTATGACTAATATATGAATAATGTATGTTTGTTTACTGTACAGACAATGTAAAATCTATAATCTTTAATACTTGCTGTTCGTGCTTTAAGTGCTATGCTTCGTGAGTGATGCAACAGGTAAGTACATCTATTTCATAAAACAGCCTATGTAACTTGTGTTAGAATACAGCTCTAGTCGTCAGTGAAGTTCACATCAGAGTTGTAAAGATGCTCAAAGCTTTTTTCTGTTTGTTTGTTTGTATGTGTGTAGGGAAAGATTAAATCTCATCATTTGATTGGAGTCTTTTGAAATGTCCATGGATGACTTGCAGGAGAGCTTCGCACTTGAAATAACTGAAAGACAAGGTGTCCTGTGCTGCAGTTTGTACCTTTATCCATCTAACACTTGTAGGCAGCTGTAAAGATCCATTTGTCTCTTTTCTGAGGTTCCTTGGCCTGATTTTAGTGCTTCAGGGCTACTACAAGTAGCTCACTTTGTGCCAGCAACTAGTCAAGGGCAAAGCAAATTCTTTTTCCCTGGGCTTGTACAGTGTGTTGTTTGGGGTATTATTTTAACTCGTGTGCTGTAGGAAATAGAGCCTCAGGAAGGTAACACTTTAAAGATTTGCTGGATTATGTTATGATATAACAAGTTAGTTGTGAAAAGCAGGCAGCTAGTTTAAATCAGTATCTTCAGTGGAAAGAAAAGGAGGTTAAAAGCACATTCTCTGCTGGTGCTTTTTCCCTGGTAGCTCAAGGGCTATTCCTTCTTTTGTAGCAGCCTTCACGCAGGAATGAATGAATGCAAGCTGGTAACTACTTAAATGGGAAATCTGCTGCTGGAGCAGCTGGTAGACATGCAAGGCCCAACTGCAGGGTGTGCGAAGTGGCTCGACTCACATAACCATCGTTTTCGCCCTCCCTTGTCTGAGTGAGGAAGTGAGTGCTCTCTTAAAAGCCTGCATAGCCTTTTGCAGGTCGGCCTTCAGGAGCCAATGTAGGGAAGTGATGGTGGTGAGTCAGCAAGACACACTGAGACTAATTTAAACCTGATTTCGGCAAGACTAGTGGGGAAATTCATGGGGCTCCATTCACCAAATATGGCAAGTCTAGGCAAATCTGACTTTGCGTGGTCAGAGGTCTTCATTCTTGTTGCCTTGCAGATGGTGATAACATTCATTTGGCACCTGCCGATCCCAGGGAGCTTTACCCATAGAAGGATAGTTTTGGGAAGCCCTAGGATGCCGTTCTAAAAATTATCTGTGAGGCACCAGTTTACTTTTTGAGTTTTGCTTCTCTTGTAAATGAGCAGTTTTGGACACTAAACTAGGCTCTGTAATTCATTGAAAGTAAAAGGATGCAGTATATACAAACACTGCAAAACATGTGGACTGTTTTGCAAGTCCTTACACTATTTAAATTTACCTGCTGGTATGGGCTGCTTGAGTAGGAAAAAAGCTGGCGGTTCCTTGGGGTTAAGTCAGTGCAAGATACATGATTGCAGCTCTCTGTCATTATAAACAGTCCTTGTTAGCTGGCTTTTGTCAGGCTGAACACAACCTTGTGTTTTGTTTTGTTTTGTTTTTGCTACTACTGTTGTATTCAAGCTTCCAGATGTGGGGGAAACAGAAAACTAATAATAATAATAATAAAAAAAGAGAGATCACTTCCTCTAATAATTTTTGTTGTTGGCCCTGCCACTGTGTGCCTGTTTCCTCCAGATGAGCATTCCCAGGGGTCGCTGGCTAATCTGGCTAATTCCAGATCATTACAGACTGGTCTCCCCTTCCAAACAGCTTTGCCAGGTCTGGATTCCCCAGAAAGCACCCTGTCTGGAAGTCCACGCAATTACACTGCAAATACAATCAGTGGGTTAAAACGTTCTCCTGTATCTTCCTCTCATGCAAGCCCTGGTGAGACATCTGGCTTATGTAAGCACCTGCCACTGGCTGAAGTATATTAAGCTTCCTCTGGCTTTAAGTGTTGTGAATTCTGAGGGGATGAGATGTTTTTTCATACTCGGGCTTCGGTGGCAGTAGATCAGCATCTGAACACCATAACTGAGACATTGACTAGTGCCTCCTTTGTAATAAAGAATATCTAGCTGTTGCTTTATTACAGGAACCATGTTTGATGGCTTGCTTATATCCTTAAGATTTGCAGTTGGAGAGATGATAAAACTTGACTGAATAAATTAAAGCCCCGCGGTTGTCCCTCTGCAGCATGTCTTTTAATTTTCTTGATGTTATTTTGTTATTGTTGCAAGTGTGGAAATACCAGCGTTGACACTGGTTCAAAATTAAAACAAGACCCTCTTCATTTCCTAAGTACTGAAGCAATAAAAATTTCTTGCCGAGAGGAATTAAATGGACCGGGCTGAACCCATTAGTCTCCAGAAAGCATGTGTCATAGCCACTTGCAATAGCACCTAGAAAGGCCAAGAGTAGATTATGGAATCGATATGGGCAGCTCTTTTGACTTATCCTACACCCCTGGAACAAAGTGGAATTGTTTCAGGTGCTTAAGCTGAAATCTGCATCAAAGGAGAGTACAAAACTATCTGAAAAATCCAAGTTGTCTTGCCTCATCTCCTTCATCTCTGTGCCATCACCCTTGCCATTCTTGGTCCTTAAGTCCTTGACCATAAGGGCTCTCAGCCTAACTTGTAGAAGTACTGTTCGTTTAATTTCTAAAGAGGATGCTCAGTTGGGAAAGGCAGTGTTTCTCATTTGCTGTTGTGTGTTGCTTGTATTTTACTGAGGCCTGGACATCTCGACAAATACTGACTGCTGTCTGAACTAAAGTCAGCAAGGTTTTTGGGGTGCACATTACACAAATGTGCTTCCTGTTTGGTGTTCTGGGTAGAAGAAAGAAGGAAGAAATCCCCATTTTTACAGGTGGGGAATTCATACAGGTCAAAGAGCTGCAGCTGAATCAGAGCTCTTAAGTGTGGTTGCTTCGCAATGATACTGCCCTGCCCAGATTTTTTTAGCCTGCTGTCAGAGCTGGCAATTTCTCTCATCTCGGTTGCCTGTGCCTCCTTGGCTAACGAGGACAGGCTGCTCTGGGAGCTCACCAGGGAGGGCATATTCACTCTGTTGTGTGCATGGTGTCTGCTTTCCTACTAAGAGTCTGCATGCCCGAACAGCTCAGATCAGATGAGCCTAAAGAGAGAAGGCGTTGTGTGGTATTCAGCAACCTTCTTGACATTTTCTGACACTTTGCTCTTAAAGTATATTAGCTTTAATGTGCATATGCCTCATTTTCAACTCCTTTTCACATGTTCAGTAGATAACATGCTCCAGCATATTGTACTCTTGTGTGCTGTTAATAGCAGTAAATCTTTTGACAGCAGGGCTGTCAGCTTCAGTGGTGGCCAGGGTGTTTGATTAAAGGTTTCTACGGGTGCCTATTAAAGGAAAAGACCTCAATTACTAGGCAAGGTGCTAGCCTCCATTCTTTGGCTCTTGATGGCAGAATATGATGTACTACCTTGACTACTGCTCCAGACAAGATAGGTTGTTGTGAGACTTTCGAAGTGGAGCTGAGCAACTTTGCAAACTCTGATTCATTAGTTCCCAGGGTTGTAGATGAGATGAGACCGAGAGCTCTGTGTTATTCTGGTCATCTCATCGTCATCCCTGCTGTGTAATGGAGCTTGTCCAGTTGCATTTGCAGATCTACTACTAGACTGAAAGCAGTTTCTCTAATACCTCCTTAGACCACAGGGGCTGGCTGAGCCCCAGGTCAGGGAGCTAAAAGATGCTAAGGATCAGGAAAGCACCAGCTATGTTTTCCAACTCCCACAAATGCTTCCTACTCCAGAGGTAGCTGTCACTTGCCTCCTCCCCCACACTCCCTTAAGATTTTCATTTGCTTTAAAAGCAGCTTGGCTTTAGATGCATTCAGCCACAGCGTGCTAATGGGGAGGACTGACAAATAATGCATAACGTGCCCTTTGTTTGCCTGTTCTTCTTTGAAAAGATGGATGCTAGATAGTTCGAATATCTCATGAGATTAGGCACCAAACTCTGAAAACAGGATTTTTTCTTCTCTAAAATTTAAAAGGGAGATACTTCAGCGAGTAAGTCTCATACACATGTGGGAGAAGGAGAGAATGGGAAGTGGGTTGGACTGACTTTGATCAGTTCAGGTACTTAAAGTTATAGCTAATACTTCTCTGTTTCTCTCTCTATGCCTCATGGATTTCTCTTTCAAACAATAACAGTTTTAAAGCTGCTGCTGCAAAAGCTGAAACAAGCAGCAGAGAGCAGTACCGAGCTGTTTGTCTCGCTTGGAAGTGGTTGCCAGGAGGACAACTGTTGGTCTACAGAAGCAGCAGAGATGCAAAACGCATTGCTAATAGTTCTCTCCTGTTCAAAAACCATTTCAGTTGTCGTCCTATTGACCGTGGCAATCGAGAGCGGAGGCCAAGGAGCATCTTGTCAACAGCTTCCTTGGGCTCCTGGATGGTTTCTTGTCTGAGTAGAATCGGGCTTTGCTTTTTCATCATATTATTCTTTGATAAAAGCTTTCACAGCAGAAAGGAGATGAGTAATAAATATCTAAAAAAGGGGTGGGGGGTGGGTGGAGGAAGGTATCTTTTAATTAAAAGGTTAAATTGTCACTTGCCAAGCTGTATTTTCTCTCCATTTTAATGGAAGGTAATCATCAAATGTCATCAACTGGTGAAGCTGCTTTCTTTATGATCAAGGCATTTTTTTTTTTTAAGTGGAAGTGCTGAACAGGTTTTTTTTAACAAGAGTTTTGTTTTTCATTAATGAAATAAAAATCTCCAGGGGAGGAGGCAATATAGAATGAATTACATATTCCAGATTTCATTGAAATGATTTAGTGCTAACACATGCGTTGTGCTTTGGATGGAATAATGAATCTCGTATGATTTAGTACAAATGGAGTTTGAGACCACTTCTGCTTTCCCGTGGTGGGAGGAAGCTGTTTATCAGAAGCACTAGTAATTTTGGTTGTTTTTATTTCTTACCTCCCTTCAGCATCCCACGTCTGTGCTGCTCCCCTTATCCTGTGTAGCTCAACACATGCAGAAATAGGAAAGAAAGATGCTTGTATTTTGCTTGTATTTTACTTGTCTTACATGGTGTTTGCTCTATAAATGAATTGTTTCCCATGAGAAATTATTTTGCATAATTCCCTTAAGATTCACGCCCAACTCACTGGTTGTCTTCTAGTGTCAAAATGCATCTTGTGTTTGAATATATAATGAACCTGCATTTATCCGGATTGTATCTCTAGGCTGCACAATCCATTAGTGAAAATCTTGCAGGTACACAATATGTGGTTACTGTTTTTGCCATAGGCTTCAAACTCTTCTTCCTGTCCTCTACCAGATATTTGGGCATGTCTGTTTTTTCACCACAAAGCAATCAAACAAACAAACAAAAATCCCTAAACTAGGTGTGAATTTACCAGTGAACTACCTCTGAATGAGTCTATGGGAATATTATGTTCCTTACATTCTTGTATGTGTTTTAGAAGGGAAAATGTCATACATTTGTAAGCAGATTCAAATCATTTGGTGTGTATTGAAAAGATTTTTAAGGATTGCGTTTGTAGTAGATCCTGTTGAATTCAAACTTGTAAGGAAGTGTTTTCCATAGTCTGTTGCAAATTTTTACAGATTTACCCGTAAACCTGTGCATTTTGCAATTTATCAGTTTAACAGCTAAACCTACATGCTTTAAGACCTCTTTAAAGTGGAGTTTCAGTGAAAAGCTTCAATTAGTAATAATGCCTAACGAAGGCCTATGTCAGCATCTCCATCCCATTCTGCAATAGAAGGCTACAGCCTTCATCATGGCTACTTGGAGGTGCGAGGAGAAAGAAACTTCTGAGATGGGGGACTGATGTGTAGAGTCTGCATGTTTCCTATTCATATCCATGAATAATATCCATAATCTCCATTAATAATACTCCCGAAGCAGACAGTTTCTGCAGCGGAGAAGAAAACAGACTACTTCTTCCCTAAGCCCTTCTGTGGGATTTCCTTCTAGGCCACTGTGCTCTGGCTCTTCCGTGACACCCTTGCTAAGTCTTGCTTCAGGACTTAAATAGGGGACATGCCTCTGTGCTTTGTACTCATTGCCCCTTTCGCTTATCCATGCTCCTGATGGCTTACCTAAATCCAACAATTGTAAGCCCCAGCGTGAAACAAGGTAAGAGAAAACTTGTTTCATCCTGCTGGGACTCAATACCTTCGGAAAAAGTTATGTGTATTTAGCCATGGCTTGTAGTTAAACTAGTATCTCGTTCTGCCTTAGTTTCTGAAAGATCAACATGTATTTCCACAGGATACATAGACCACAGCAGCATCCACCTGCTGTTTTAATGAACCACTGACATTTATGAATGTGATGTTCATAAGCTGGCCTTTTTTCACTACACATGTACAGGGAGGTGATATATAGAAGAAGCTGCTTCTGTTGCTTCTAATGATGCATCTATTTCAGTCTGAAAAAATCCATAAGGCTCTACTTAGCGTTTATAATCTCTCTGTGCTTCTGTAGCCATAAGCAGTAAGTTCATTTATTTGAAAACTATTGGCCTAAAAAGTAGCAATGGACGAACGTTTAAGTTTTTTTTTCCTTAATTAAAAGAAATCTTTCTGGAAATTTTTCTGTAGGTCAAATGTTATGTGCTCTGAACATCACCGCTTGATTTCCAAAGCAGTTTCTTGTAATGCAGAAGAATTTGCTTAAGCAAAATTAAAAGGGAATAAAATCTAAAATTCTAAGGAAGATTAACCTCTGCTCCAAGAAAGTGTAGAAACCTGAGACCATGCCAATTATAGGTATATGAGCATATGAAGAAGTATTGTATTTTCAATGAGACTGAGATAGGAAGTAGTATATAGCTACAGAAAGAATCATTTGGAAAGAGGAACAAAATTTTACTGGGCTGGCACTAAAACACTTGCAGATGATTTTCAGTGTTTTTTTTTATGCTAAGGACAGCATGTTTTTAATAAATATTTCTTATGAATCATGATTGATATCTTTGAATTTCTTGGACCTTTGTCACTAGTGGTTTAGTATTTTTTTTTATATGCATTCTGATATGAAATATAAACAAAGAATAGCATGAGCAAAGTTCTTTACATACCACTTTTCTCTTGTAATGCTGTCAAATTATATTGTCCTAGACCAGGGATGTGTCTAACTCAGGATCCTGTCTCCATTGTCTCCACAGGTAAGTAGGATTTACTTTTTTGTCCCGCACATTCCATCTTGAGACAACAAAATCCTTCCTGCTACCCGCCTCCCTTTTGCAGATAGTAGACAAAGGAGATTTCAGACTTAGAAACAACGTAATGGGTTCATACTTCATCTGATGATGCAAAGTAATTAAGCAGTAGGAGTAACCAAACATAGGACATTGCATAGGCCAGTTTAAAGTATTGTGTCTCCATGAGTATGGGACTGAAGGGAATAATTCTTAAAACTCACTAGCTTGGTTGCCTTTTATCTGCCTAGTCCATCCTTTCAAAGTGGCACAGTCTGGAGGAAGAACAAGATGGATACATATATATATACACACATATATATACAGAGGACAAATGAAGTGGAATGGATAGATAAATCATGCTTCAAAAATATGGCCACTGGCTGCTCACTTTCTTGTGTTAGTCTGCATGTAGCCAGAGTTAAGATGGAGGCTGGAGAATGAAAATGGAAGGTGCGGAAAATGCGTGTGATCCGAGTAGACTGGTTGTCTTTCAAGATTCAAGGCTGTTTCTTTATCTCAATCATGCACCTGTCCTTGAGAATACAGTGTGCATGTGTGTATACATACATGCACTCACATGCTTATAGCCTTTTACCCAAAGGCCACAAGGCTGTAAGGCTGTATATACAGTGGTTCTTGACAGTGTTTGAGAAGACCACCTCCAAACTGAATTTCAGTATTAGTCTTCCCCTTAATCAAAACTCATTTGCTTATTTATTTCCTGACTATACGGCTACAAGCTATATTGAATCTAAGTCATATTTCTCTGTAACAGTGTTATGTCATATGAATGTGATGGTCACATTACTGGGCTATATTACTTGCACATGATGCAAGTCCTGGTGTTGCCAAAGCCTGCAAATAGGCTATGATTCTGTAGCTAATCCTTCATAAATATTCACAGAGAAGAGTCCAGCAGTCTTCAAACACCTATCTTAAATGATTATGTAGATGGCTTCAGATGACTCATGTTCTTTAATTGTGGTTTTCTATACAAAGAACTTTTCCACATTTTGGCAATAGCATGTTTTGGTTATTGTAGAAAGTTACATGTCTCAAGCATCATGTTATACCTTTATTGTCTTGTGTTGCAGCTAACAAATGCAGGATACAGGATAGAGATACGTAAGTGTGGAGATGGAATTATTTCTTTCATTGTTAGAACTGAAATAAAAATCTGAAAACTTTTTGTTTTATTATTTTGGAATTTAAAAAAAAAACCCACACCTTCATGTCCTTAGTGTGGTGTGGTGGATTTGGTATATTTTTGTTTGTTTGCCAAAATATGTGCTCATACAGGTAGAGCCAAAGAATGTTCCATTGTCTTTGTCTCATGGTTTGCTTTTTCAAACTAGGAACTGGGTTATAGTGCTGAGAGAGATGATAGTTTTATAAAAGAAATTGTGTTTGCGCTTTATTTGCTACCTCTGCTTGAAAAAAGTTCAGTTTGAAAACATTCGTCATTTTGTAATGATTGTCCTTGTCTCCTGCTAAGCCACTCTAGCAGCACAAGAAGTCCCTTGGGAGAGGTTATCTCTTTTCTAACTTTGTACAAAGGAAGCAGGCACCAGAATTTAGAAGTAGCTGAGAGGGAACGATTCTCATACCCAACATGTTTGCCCTTGTTCTGTTAGGAAGGTGTGGTGCTCAGCAATAACTGGTTCCTTCTGTTTAAATTACTTACACCCATAGAACAGGGGTTGCGTTGCTTTAACCTGACTTAGCAGTTTTTGCACAGCAGCATTCTGCTGTCAACAGAAGTGAGTTGCATCTCCACCCACACATCCTTGAGAGCAAATCTATGTATGTTGAGTAAGATTTTACATATAATATCACACTGGTAAAATTGGAGTGACTTGTTTCCTTGGGGAGAACAGTGCTGTGAGGCCCGAGCTGGCCCCAAACCTGAAATGTGTAAGAGTGCTTGGCCAGTGGAGCATTTTGGCATTCTTCTGCTGGTAAAATGACCGTGGGATGGTGAAAATAGAGCAGATACTTAGGGTTAAGCTTGCTATAGCACTTTTAAGTCATTATAGAAATAATGGAGGGGGTATGCTGCTTTAGTCAGTTCCCAGTGACTTAAAAGATTGAAAGTAGAGTTGGTGCTCAAGTGAATGAGCTCGGTGGAGTAGCTCGTGTGCACTGCTTGGGCTAGTCTGCCACCAGAACTGCTGCTTGAGATGTATCGAGGTCTTCAAGACTCCTGGATGTGGGCAAAGAAGTTCCAAGAAAATGTTAACTGAAGTTGTTGGCTTAAAAGAAACTTTTGAACATCATCTTATCAGTGCTTAATCTGTTTTTGAAAGTAGGGTTTATAGTTTGGGCACTTCTGGAAACTTGAACTCTCTCTCCATGAAGAGAACAACTCTTTCTGATAATTGTGTGATAGTCTTTTCAAAATGTCTGTTGGAGACTGACTTTCTTTGTCATGTTAGTAATGCTTGAATTATCAGAACTCTTGCAGTTTTGCCAAACTAAAATTAGTGAAAATCACTAAATATTTTACAGCTGTGCCACATTAGACAGTAATTGTACACTTAATAATACACGATGTACACCACTACTGACAAGGAAAGTTAATTAACTTGCTTCTTAAATTAGCTTTTTTTTTCCCCTAACAAAACTTGCTAAAAACTTCATGACTTGTATATGTGTTTATTTCATATTATTACTAGCAACTTTAAAATGACTGTAATTCAGTGAGCATTAGAATAGTAACATTTAAACCCAGTTTAAATATCCTTTAAACAGTTCTGAAAATGTTTCTCTTTCCTTATGACTCTTGGCTTGTGTATGCAATAGTGATATGGACATCCATACAAAAAAAAAAAAAAAGAAAACAGTGTGTATATTTGTAGCTGTTTAAAGGAGTGTGATCCCAAGAGGAAAGAGAACTTGACATGTGGTTGCTCTGCTGCTTGAAAATGTAGTGCTGTGCACGTATGAAGACTTTTGATAGCTCTTCTGTTTCTGAGCTAGAAATAAATTGTCTTTATTTTAAGTTGATTTGGGGTTGAGAGCAATAATCGCTTACTGTTAAGCCTGTCTTTAAGCTGTTAGTTGACCAGAGATCATTTTAAATAGTTTAATTTTCCTGAAATGGAAACCAAGGCTCTGCTGTTGCATCCAGTAGAAGCAAACTTAATTCACACAGAATTTCTGATTGTTCAGTATGGCATTATTGGGTTCTGTGTATCAGACTGTTTCTAACCAGCTCATTTGTAAAGATGTAAGTTTTCCTTTCCAGCCGAACACAGCATGATACAGAATTTCTACTGCTTATAAGCTCTTATTAATCAAATTAATGACAAAAGTTTGATTAGTTTCTGGGATCCCCTGTGCTTTTGTAAGGACCTCTCTTGAAACACTAGCTGCTGCACTGTCGGGATGCGCTAACACTGTTATTTTTAGGAGTGCTGTGTCCTGGGATTCAACCAGACTGCTGGAGTTTGACATTTTGAGAAAAAAAAGTGCCTTTCTCCTCCTAAAGGCCTGGGATAAAAACCTGAAAACATCTAGAGACTTTCTCTGTTGCTTCTACTTGTGCATCTGACTACAGTATACGGTGTTGCTGAGAAAGCTGCGGCTGTTTCTGGGCCCCCAAATCCACATGGATTTTTTTTTCCTAATTCCTGTTTCTGTTCTTGGAGGACTGTGATGTGAACATCTAATAGCAGTTTCAGTGAAGGGAGTATCATTAGAGGCCAGCTTGCACCTTATTATTGTTGTGTAATTGTGGGACCCAGGCCTTAGCAGCCTTTTTACAAAACTTTCATATTTTGAAGCTGTTTTCTGCCAGTACTTTCATTGGGAATGGCAGATAACTGTAGTGACATACGTAAAGCTTCACTCTGCTAAAAGTCCTGCCTAGTAAACTCTGTGCTGTGGTCGGGTGTTGTGAAAATGGTTGTAACGTGAGCAGTGAAAGCAGGCTTGAGATAGGCTCTTGCTTCCAGAGAGGAGGAGTATTAATTCAGGGAAATTTTACAGATGTCTTATTGGGTGGTAGTTTGTCTGTGTGAGTGTGCTTCTTTTCTTTGTTGCCATTTCCCCCATACCCATCAGTCTGTACCAGCAACAAATCCACACCTATTTTACTTGAGCTTAGGTTTTCTTCTTCTGTCCTACCAGTGTTTCTGGTGTTCTATTTAACATGAAAATGTTGAAAGTTCCCCTTTCATTTCCCCTTAATTTTTTAGAGAGTAGCAAAGAAATCTGCCTGTTTTCTGCATGATAACTTTCCATAAAAGATAGCCACCTTTCAGTAAAATAAAACCTATTAGTGGGCAAGCTGTCAACTCATCAGGTGATTTAATCTCTGATTACTTTCCCCCTTATTTGGGAATTAAGTTAATTCTCCTGGCGACCTGAGTTTTGGAAAACTGAACACATCCGTCCCTGTCCTGTGTTCTGCTGCGGACTCCTCAGTTGTGCACAAGATGACCTTAAAATTCATAGTGGTTTCTGCTAGCCTTTCCTCTAGGGAAGCCCCTAGTGAGACCAAATATATGATCTAGTTTAACTGGATAGTGGATATACTCACTCTGGTTTTACTTGGTGGAGTATGGTTGTCTCATTTGCCCTTTGTCTTGTCCACTGACTGCTTTGGAGGTATGATGGGGTCTTGTCCCCATCTTTCACCTGCCTCCTCCTGCCTGTAGCCTTTGCTAACACCGTTTCCTTTGCTGCATTAAATGCAGGACAAACTCTTCTTGACTTATAACTAATGGACTTTATAACTTCATGGGTTATTCATCCTGTGATGAACCATATCCTTTGCTCCTGTGAATCTCTAGTTGCTCCTGTGGTCTAACATTTGCCTATTATGTTTGAAAAGTTTTAGCAACTATTGCAGTTGCTACAAGATTCTTTTCCTAAATATGTAATATTGTCTTGCCTTCAGGTGTTTGGCACTGATGACCATTCATGTGCTGTTGGAGGGCTTTTGGGAGCATAAGCTGACTTTGTGCCGTCCATAATATTTTTCTTTAGGATGTTTTCCTGTGGCATTTAGAGATCCTCATGGTGACAGTATCAAAACATCATGTAAGAGCACTGTGACCAGGCTAGGCTAGAAACTTTTGTTTGCTTTATTGCCTGTTATTACAAAGCAAGTTTCAGTTGCCTGTGCCAAAAACTAATTCTGGGTCTTTCAGCACATCTGAGAGTCTTATCTCAGATCCATCCCAAGAACAACTGAATTTTGCTTAAAGAATTCAGTTAACACCTGCAAAATTGCTAGACAGGATGCTGTGCTACATTATTTTTTGTTTAAAAATGTCTTTCACCTCTCCTTTTATATGGAGCCCACTTCTCTTCAGGTGCCTGTAATACAGTTTCAATATAGTTTCTTCTGCCAACTTAACTGAAAACTATTAACATCATCAAGCGCATCAGAATCAACTATTATCAGAAGTAAAGCTACTCTTGCTTGTCTTTTCTGTTTTCACTTGCTTCTTGCTGACAAATAGAAGCAGCATTTAAATCTTTTTCCTTTTTCTCCTGTGAATCCAGAGAGTTTCAGTTCTACTGCAGCTTATTTGTGTGCTGTTCTATTTGTCAGTAGTTTATTTAGTTGGGATATTGTTGTTTGGCAACCTATTACAGTGAAGAAAACAATCATAAGGCTCCTTAAACGCTCAGCAGCTCCTTCCTGACTGACCTGCGTTGCTTAATGTGAAAGTCTGCATATCTTAGAGCCTATTCCAAATAATTGAGGCTAGAACCTAAGCTCATTATAAAATTGGCCAAAATTTTGATTAGCTGGCTCAAGGGAAATAATAGCTAGGACTGTTATTGAGTATTTCATTCAACATTCCTTCACCATGCCACGCTTCTCAATCCTTGTTAGTCGTACATGTAACCCCTAAAATCTCTTTTGTAAAGATTTTTTTTTTGTGAAGTTTCAAAACGAGGCGGTAAAACTATTTCTGTGTTAACTTTACTGCATATGCTTTGAATTTCATTTCTGGATGTACTGTTGCACTGGATGGAAAACTGACTTTTTCATTCTCTTCTCCATCTCATCTTTGTTTCTGCAGATTCATACAAATAGCCAGCAAGCCAGCAAACAGTGACCAGAAATATGCTTTTTCATATAATACCCTAAAATAGTTCATCCGAAATATATAATTAAATTTTTAAAAAATCATGCTTTTTAACTAGCTTTTTCAGATTTCTCTGTAAAGGCAAATATGAGAGAAGTATCATTTGTCTTCCAGAAGCTTACTACTTGAACAAGAAAATACAGAAGTAGGAAAATGGTTATTGCATGTGAATAATTGTGCTGAGTATTTCTTAATTTGCATATTTGATGCTATATCAAAATATATTTCAATGTGAACAGTGGGATTTGAATATGGAAAGATTACTTAGAAAAAAGAACTTTTATTCTGCTTTGTATAATGCTTATCAAAAATACATATTTTTGTAAAATCTGCACTTTATTCAATTAGAAAAGCTCAATTAATCAATAAGAGCAAAATGAGTTCTGTTCAAACTAATGAAACATAACACCGTTTGCTCCCTTCATACATTCATTTCTTTAGAGGTCAATTTTGTGACTGTGCTTCAGTAAGTCTGTTTCTATATTCTCTCTCTCTCTTTCTCTTTTATTTTTTACTTTTTTAAATTGTGTTCCAGTCCCAGAGCTTAGAAATAAGTCCCAGAAGGATTAGCCCATCTTGCAATTAGTGCATGTAAAGCCACCAGAGTGGCTGGTAATAACAGCTTCTGACAATAATGGATGATTATTGAAATAGAATTCTATCTCCTGTAGAAATAGTGGGGAATCAATAAATTATTATTTTATAAATTATTAAATCTATAGACATAAGATGACCATAAGTTGAGTTCCTTCTCACTAATTAATTAAGGACATATGGCTATTGTTACAGTCTGTCTATTAATTTAATAATTTAGTGAATAATGGATGCTGCTAATACAAAGTTGAACACGATGATATCCATCTTCAGGGCTGCTCCGACATTAATGAGTTTGACACCACATCAGCTCACTCCACCCTTCTGGCAAACGTCTTTATTTAGCATAGTCCGGCAGAAAGTGTATACTTTTAAATCTGGTAGTTCCTTCATTTATGATCATTATCCATTTCACCAGAAATTGTGCCTCACAAGAGGCACATTTGCTTTTTTTTTTTTTTTTTTTTCCTCTGAGGAGGGGGTGAAACAAGGCTGTAAAATGGTACCATGAAAAGAAAAAAAAAGGGAGGGAACAAAGCTGAAATGTTTCAACAGTGAAGTAATCCATTGTAAAACTTCAGACCTGCTTTGGAGAATCATTAGCTCCTGAAAGAATTACAGTATTAATCTAATAGATGCAGTAATCTTAAGTGTGACAGTAGATCTTCAGATTTGTTCTTCATATGAGACTGGAAGGTTTGTTTAACTCTTAACACTTCTCAAAAAAAAAAAAAAAAAAGATTTTTCAAACTTTGTAGCATCTAGGTTTTTGAGAGGTAGTGTATTAAATACTTTATTTTGAGAAGGTTTTGGCATGTTTCAAATGCTTACCAACTTTCCAATTAAACCAAGTTTAACTACAACATGAAAACCCCTGAATCTAAAAGGAATCATCAATGTTATTTCCCGCGCTATGAAAATAACATTTTCTGGTGAAGTCAGCTTCAAGACAGCTCTGTGCTGTTTGGTTTAGCACACTAATGTGCTAAATCATTAAAAGCTAACCCAAACCAAATGAACACTTGCATGTCCCTGTGACCTCCTGGTTTGTCTTGCACAGAGCACAGACTGGCTCTTGCAGACTGTATTGATTATGTATTATTGCATGCACTGAATGATCTTGGAGAATCACATTAACTAGATAAATGGCCAAAGTACATTTAATTGAATTCATGTGCTTCTCTGCAATAAAGTAAGGAGATGTCAGAAAACAAGTTACACTTGAATTCGTTTCTCCTATCTACAGTAATTAATCACAATTTTGTATTTACTGCTAGATAATCACAGCCATAGAGTTTATGATATCAAATGGATGAAGATGATGGAGAAAATTTACTAGCAAGAAAATTAACAGTTGTAGCAGTCTTGGATCTAAATGAATAAAAAGATGGAGAACAAGCATGAACTATCATACAATAGTAATAACTTAAATAGAATAGTTCAGTTTTATGCGTTGAACTTCCATTAGTAAATGGAGATGTAATGGTTGCAAATGAAAAGTGATTTCATTATACAGTGGATGTTATTAAGACTTAATATACGGTTACCTGTGTAAGGTATCTGCAGTAATAAATATATGTTACTTGTCTCTAGCTGATCTCTGGCTCCAGGTCAGTGAATTCAGCAAAACATTAAAGTACGTGCATCTATCTTATCCAACAAGGCAAAATTAAATATTTAGCTGTAAGGACATGCTGTGGGACTTCAGCATATGCTTTGCTGTTTTCTGACTAAGGTTGAATTGCAAAATCCAGGTGCTTACCACCAAAAATGTTTTGAATTTGTTCAGATATATCTGGAGGAAGATCTTCAAAATTCTACTGCTGTTGTGCAGTGGCTCATGGTGGGTCTTGGATGGCATCTGCAGATGTGGCTAATGGCATAATAATAATTTTTAAATAGTTACAACTGTGGTAACATCAGCATGATTGGCCTTATAGTCATCTTGCAGGAAAAGTCCAATTAAAGGCATTGGATGGAGTTTTCCTTGTTACTGAAAGCAATGATGTATCCTAGTTTGGACTGAAGTACTATGATGGGAACCCATGAAAAAACAGGTGGAAATTTCAAGGAAGGTTGGAATAAGCTTGTGATGAGCAGCAAGCAATATGTGAGGAAAAATAAAAGCCAAATAAATTCCATCTTTCCCCAAACAATCGGTATATTAAACTGAATTATGGTATTGCATGTTACCTAAAAAAATGTGGGAGGCTGTTTCATAACATTGACCAACAAGCTACCATAAGAGCACATATTTTTCTGTCTGTGGCATCAGATGGTTTCACTTACCAAAAGAATACAAACTTACTTATATTTTTCTAGTTTCACCTTCAAACTGGAGCTCTCTTGCAACTGAGCTCTTGGGGCCTGTTGAAGCACAAACTGTGGTTACTCTGGGTTTAAAGAAAGGCACACTTGCATCCGTGAGTGGTCTTTGCTATATTTAACCTATGCAGGGAACTGTTGCAAAGCCTGTGCTACTGGTTAGCACTCAAGAAGTTTCCTGAAGTAGAAATGAAGTGACACATACGCTTTGTGCTGTCTCTTTAAAGAAGGATGAGCTTTACCTCCTGAGCAAATTGTACTAAATATGCAACAGAAGCTCTACCTCTAAATCAAATATGACATATTTTAACTGCAAAGAGATTAGATTTACCACTGTATATGCATTTTAGAATTGCAGAATGTACACTTCATGTAAAATATAGAATATATATATTCTGTGTGTTTTAATAAAAGTAAGGGAGTTGGGGAAAAGGAGATAGTGATGCAGACACCCAGATATGTTAACCGTGAAAGTATGAATAGGTAGTAACGTTAGGATTTATTTTAATAATGGCATGGAAATAAACTTACCCTGTCATAAACTTGTGTGCAAGCTATTTTTCTCTTAAGTTAATCATAAATCACCATTTTACTTTTATGCTTGAAAAGAAACACCTCGTAGTACCTCAGGCTGTAACTAGGGGAAGAATGGTTTTCATCCAAAGGTCAAGATTGAATGTTACATAAATTTCCATTTTTATGCCATTGGGATGCAGATAATGCAGTACAGTATTTAGATCCAGATCACTGTTAATAGCTCTGATGATAGAAACTCCCCTAAGGGTTAGAGACTTTAAAAAGGAAATGTCAATGTCCCACTCAGAAATAATTTTATGTGAGACCTAATAGAGATTTAAGTGACCAGCATTGGGATGTCATGATACATGTATGTGATGTATCATCAATACTGCACTCACAAGGAAGACTTGTCAGGGATAGCTGATAGCCAGATGGAAAATACTGAGTTCTCTAACTCCACTCATTAAGAATAATGAAATCTTAAGAGAGGTCGGAAAAATAGTCCTTGGCTGCTGTTAGCCCAGTTGTTACGATCAACCTAGATTTTGTTCCTCTTAACTGATCTGATGTTGCTAAAAGAGAAGATCAAATAAAAATGCCGCCTCTACCTGAATGGCCTGGGATGTAGCTGTAATACAGTGAATTTTGATTTGAAAATGCTCTGATGCTTACTTTGTGGGTTGATATGAAAAAATACTCAAGAGAGCTTGTGAAGTCGCTGTTCTGTCTTGCAACCTGTTAATAATATTGCTGACTATGCTTGTGTACTGAAGGGAGGACTGTTAAATAGGTCATTAAAAAAGTACATCTTTATCTCTCCTAACAGAGAACATGTGCAATACTCCTGGAGTAAAAGCATAGCTTTTTTTGAGAATAGTGCTGCTATTCATTTTTAGAATTACTTTGTTTCTTCTGAGGGTCTTGGAAGAGCAACTAGATTCAAGAGGGCTGTGACACTTCTGACCACTGCAGGTGTGAGACATACCCTTCGAGTTCACTGTTTTAATTGCAAGGAACTCGGGAGGGGCAGAAACATGGGAGAGAATCCATATGTGTAAAACCACTGTCCCTTTGGGAACTGGTCCCTTCGATTTTTTTTTTTCTTCTGCTTCTACAGATAATTTGATTTTCATTAAGATGATTATTTTTTTCATTTTTCTGTGAAGACTTGTCATTACTAATAAGCTACTAGATTACTTGCATCCTACTGCACCAGTCACAACTGGTCCCTTTCACAACAACTCCAAATACACAATCTTCTTGGAGATTGTTTGTTCCTTCTCCTAGACTCAGTATTTTTTCATCCTCTTAACCAGTGCTACAGCTTATCTCAGAGGAACTTTGATTAAGGCCTGCCTGGCCAATTTACATTACTTATTTGGCTCACATATTGCCAAGGAGAGGGGAAAAAAAAAGGTAGGTTTGTGACAATATTTTGGCTACCTTAACAGAAAACTTGAATGATTGAGTTACAGGTTGACTTGTGTGTTGTTCACCTTCAGTGATGCTGTGGAGTAGAAGTGATTTTGTGGCACATCTTAATAATTCTGTTCAGAACTTAGGATGTCTCAGAATCATGTTCTATTTGTCTTTAAGAGCTTCTGAAAGCACCTAGAAACTTGCTTTAGGTATGAAATGAGCATCTGTTTTAAATGTGACCTGTTAACTACATGACGAAAGCTTCCAGAAGTGAAAATAGCCTGTACTGGACTAAGAGGTAGTATGTTAACTGTATGCCAATGTCCAATATTTTTCTGTTATTTACCAGGAGAGATCTCAATACAAGCGAGTCACTAGTGTGCTATCACACTAGGTGTGGCATAACATGCATAGGGCTACAGTTCATGCTACCAATATTGACTCTGGAAAAGGGAATCTTGTAAATTTTCCTTAATAATACCTAATTAACTCAGGGTTAAGGTGTTTTCAGCCTGGATTAGTATTGCAAATCGGATAGAGGAGTTAGGTTTCTTTGCACAGGCACATTAAATGTAAAAATTCTCCTCTACATGTGGGAGTTATATAGATACGTTTACAAATAAGTATCCAGGACATCCAGGAGCAGAAGAAGAGAAACCAGGACCCTTTCTTCTTCTACAAACCTCCGTCTCACCCTGGTGAGCATGCTGTGATGTTCAGAGCCAAGGAGGATGCCCTCATCACTGCTGCCATGGTCTTCTTCCCTAACAGTCTTTCCCAGGGAAACTTAGGCTCTTTTCTGAGTTCCTGAGTGCTGCTTCCAGAGTAACACGGTGTGGTATATTCATCGCCTATACTAAGGACAACGTCTGAAAGTGCCATTTAGCTCTGAAACTGTAACAGTAATGATCAAGACCAAAACAGACTAATGTCGCTACTAACCGTGGTGTAAAATGCTAACAGTCTGTAATGGTGCTGTAATTAACACTAATGATTGTTAATTAATGCACATCTTAAGTGATAGGAAAGAATGTGCTTTCAAAGTGCTGCAGTATCAACTGTTTTATCAGTGATTTGACACTGAAAATGCTCCTCAAAAAAGGCATTGAGTCTGTACGACCGGCGATATTCTGAGGGCTATGCAGAAGTCAGGAGACGTTACTTTGCTGCCATGTTTAGTCAAAGCTCCAGAATATGAGTAATAGTTTGCAGACCACAGAAGAAAGCCTATGTATGTGTGTTGTGTGGTGATTTTGGTGGTGGTGGTGTTGTTTTCATGAGAATGTTTTGGGTGACATACTAATTGGTAATCCTATTCACTATTCTGCAATTTGTTAAGAACTGTTTACAAATAATGACATTAAAATGCCTTTAGAATGATGTGAATATGTCAGCCATAGTGTGTGCATATACATCGTATGCTTGCCTTGACTACAGTGGAGGTGTTTTGTTGTTGCTCTTGTGTTTTTTTTAATATATTTTTATTAATTGGAAAACTTTCCAACAAGCATCTGTCTGCTTCCACGGGAGAGCCTCTGGCCCACTTGAACATGTGTGCTTGTTGTTTCTACGCATCCTAATTTCTGTGCCTTTTCTGCATAGGAAGAGTGTTTCCTAGTCCTCAAAAGTAAGGCTTTCTTCTGCTCAGAGTGTCAACAGTCTTATGATCATGGCATAGCAATTGTACCATAATATCTCCTATGGAGATGGCTACTCCAAACCCAGTCATTACTCTGAATGATTGTTTCTGCTCATTAACAAAGCCAGCTGTGAACTACATGTTTTAATCTGAATTATGTGATTGCATAAAGTGTGAAATTGCATATAACTCTGTAGCATGTAGAGTGTGAAGAAGTTTCCACTTGAGAGTCAATGCTGCCTACCTGGCAGGAAGGGGTGTTCTACCTGGCCATGGTTTAGAAATTTATTTAGGACTTAACTCTGGTGCTAGAGTAGCCTCTGATTGCCTTTGTTACCTTCTGGACAGGGCCATGCCCAAATGTTAGTAGCATTTCTAAAGCAGTAGAAAAAAGTCAGTACGTTATCTTTTCATTAGACCCTCTAACTACTGACTTTCTCTTGCTCCTTTGGAAAGGTTAATATCTCCTAGGAAGAAAAAGAAATGGTACTACGTGCCTAGACATTAAACAAAAACAGTTATGAGTAGTTAAAACTACTCAGCATCTTTACAATTCAAAAAAAGAAAAAAGCATATAACTGAGAAAAGAGAGTCCTGTTTGCAAATAACATCCCTAAAATGGTGTGGGATACAAACGGAAGGATGAATATCCGTATCCTTAACTGCACATGTGACTTGATGATATAGGATGCTGTAGAATTGGATCTCCACCCCCGAGTGTGCGAAGCATCTGCATCAGTTTACCAGTAGAGTACTCAAGAGAAGCCTTTTTTTCTTATCTAATTAATAGGTGGCCAGAATATACATGTTTTTGTTTTTCATTTCTGTTCAGCAGTTTTATAAGTTTCGTAAATGTGCACTCTTTGGTTTCGATGCATACATGCCTCTACTCTTTCAAGGTGTTGACAAACGCAAAGTTGTTCCATGCCTTTGCATCTGAGGAAAGTTGCAATTCCACCTTGCAATGTCTGACATGCCCTGGGCTCTAGTGCAACACTCTGGGATTCCCAAAGGCTACAGGACAGCTCAGGCTAGTTTGGGAGCTGATTGTGACTGGGGAATAAGTATTTTGCAGCCAGTGTGAGCTCCTGGTGTGAGACTGGTTCTCAGAATCCTCAGGGAACAAGCAGTAAATGATAAGGAATGAATGACACATGGGAAAAAGCATTATGAACATACTCAACTTACATTAATTATAGGTTAGCTTAAAGGGGTGACCAAAAAGGAATGGTGGAACTACTGTTTTTGTGGATATAATCTTGGAAGCTGTTCAAAACTGCTTGTTTTTTTTGCATAAAACTGAAATTTAAACTTTTTAAACTACCTGCCATGTTTATTAGAAATCTGTAGTAGGGTTTTGTTTTCAGTAGGTTTTACATGTTTTCTGTGAGAAGTTAAATATTATAAGATACTAGAAATATTTTTAATAGGCAAAAAAGTAAAATTAGAAGAATTTCACAGTGAGATAGCCCCCACCTTTTTTCTTTCCTTTTTTTTTTTTTTTTTTCCTGTCATCTTAACCAGGCTTGGGTGCTTGCTGCTTAACTGAAGTTGCTCTATTTAATTAATAGCAACCTTCCTTTGAAATTCCTAAAAATTAATCAATGTAAAACTTTAAAACAATGTAAACTTTAGTTTGACACTATGTTTATCAGCAGCTATAGAATAAAACAGACTCTTTTCTGCCAAAAAGCTTTTAGCTCAAAGGAAAGGCACCGATTAGACCAATGATAGGTTGTCTTTGCTTTGAAAATAAAAATGCATAGGATCATACCAGTAATCTCGGTGACAAAATATAATTCTTTCATGAATAGTTGTTGCAGTTCCAAATAGGAGTTCTGCCACCACTTTTGGATTCCTGCAGTGATTTTTGGAATTTCTGGAAAGGGGAGAGTTGGGTCAGTTGGGGAGCGGAGGGCGCTTACTGCTTTGCGGTCACAGCTCCGAGTTTGGTGGTGGTGCCTTGTGAGGTGGCTCACACAGAGCCTGAGCCGGGCAGCCTGGGCCCGCTCACTGCTGCTACGGTTCCAGGCCTTGTCCACCCTCCCTGGCAGCTAACGGAGAGCCTGGAAGCTCTTGAAACAGGTATTTCCCTTAGGAACCTGGGGCATTGAAATACATTGACCTATAAATCCCTTTTATGTTTCCCATGAAATACTTCAGTTACATTGAACTGAATTTAATGCTAGGATCGTGGCCAGAAGGGGAAAAAGGGATTCATGTTTTCTTCATGGAAAATTTTGAAAGCACCTTTGGACAATTCTTCTCTCTGAATGAGATCAGCTTTTGCCTACGTTCAGGGGCACGGGAGTGCGTAACGCTGGTTGTGCTGCCGCTTGTGCCAGCGTGGCTAGCGGGATGGGACGGATACGTCGGCAACGCCGGCGGGAGGGAAGCGCTGAGCTGGGCAGCGGGTGCGGGCTGGATCACACTGCCTTAAAATCCCCCTCTGGCTGTTGTCAGACCCTGGTCACTGTGAGTGCCTGTGCCTGGAATCAGCCCAGCATGCTGGGTGCAAGCAGAAACGTGTCTGTCTTCTTTAGGTGAAGACTGAGCAGCAGAAAAGGGGCATAAGTGTTTCTTTTTTATTCTATATTTAACGAGCTAGGGAAAAGCAGCCAAATTGAGTTGTGCTTTTTTTTTTTCTTCTTTTTCTTTTTTTTTAAACTTTCTTTTGTGTATTTACTGTATAAACATCCGAACCAGCTTTGAATTTTCTTTCTGGTGTTTGAATGGTTCAGGCAGAGATTGCTGAGGCTCTGTTTACCATAGCTCAGATGTGAAACAGCTGTTAAGCTTCGGGATTTTTGTGACATTGCTAATATAATTAGGCTGCATACAATTCATGGTTCCAATCTAATTTTTGTAAGGATGCTGCTTTTGACATTTTTTAGAGAACATCATCTTCCCACTGTGCAGTTGAAGTTTAAACATCTTTTTTTTACCACCTGAATGATTTCCTTGTGCATTTCTTCTGGAGAAACATTTCTGTTTTATAATTTTATCTCCCAAGAAATTGCATCCCCCAAACAGTCCTTCCACATGCACATTCAAAGGGTACTCTGTTTGTTTGGAAGCAGAAGCCCAATTCTGAGTGAGTCACTTGTAATGCCTGATTCTGCTAAATGTACTCCAGATGAGATCTGGGCAAAGATGAAAAAGGAATTAGAATTATGGATTCAGGGAAAGAGCTTTACATTAATAGCTTGTCCAGACAAGGAAGGAAACCTTTTCATGATTATCACGTGAACTTAGTGTTTCAAAATCTCCTTCCAAAAGAGCAAATTTCACTGTTTAATGTAAACTGCACTGTTTGGGTTTAATTCAGGATAAATGTTTTGGCTTTTTCCCTGCAGGCTTCATTTGCTATTGACATACATACAGTGGTTTGAATGTTGTTATCCTGTTTTTCTTTTTGTTCTTTAATCACCTGCTGATCCAGTATTTCCTCCTTTTTTTTTTTTTTTTTTTTGGCTAAATAATCCCTGACCTCAGCTCACCCCTCTTTGTGCTGCGGGGCACCTGGAGGATTTGGGAGTGGTGCTCTGCTCTCCCTCCCTGCCCTACCTTCCCGCAGCTAAGTGGCATGGCCTCAATGCTTGTTAATGACATTTACCTATTCATGAAATATTTAAGTTTACAGGGATTTTTTTTTTATTTTACAATGTGCAAACTGTTCTTGTTGCTATGTCCATATTAAAGATTAGTCTTCTGACAGTGTAAATGTGCTTTGCGTACAGAATGTAGACACTTTGTATGTGTGTTTCACCTGGTGTCTAATGATCTTAGACTACTTACGAATTCAAAACACGTAAGTTTCATGATCGTCTCCCATGTTGTATGAGTGAGGTGAGCAGCACGCTCCTCATTTCCAGGTGCAGGCGAATGAAGCAGCTTGTTTGTGAACATACAGTGGTTCTGCTGCAGAGCCAGAAAATGTCTCCTCTCTGAACCCAGTCCTTAACAGTGAGGCTGGGGAGTACCTGAGAGAGGATTTTGCCCAGTATTACATCTTCTGCAGAAAGCTTGTGCAGAACTTGTGCACATTTTCAGATTACACCTAGGAATGCTGTGGCTTGCATGACTGGTACAGAGGACAAACACTAAGATTGCCCCGGGTCCTATTTTCCAGGCATTCCTTGAGTTGATAGAAAGTCCTAGAAATGAAGCTGAAGGAGGCTCGGGAATTTATTTAGTCCTTCTCTTTGACGCAGGAAGAAGTGTTCCTGAGAGATTTTTGTCTCACCTATTCTTTAAAAGTCTCCAGTGATGGATATACCATGACCTGTATTTCCCAACTGTCTTAATTTACCTAAAACACACCTTTTTTTTTTTTTTTTTTTTTTAACTTGTACTAGCCCAGCAGGCATGTGAAATGGATCTTCTCCCTTACTCTTGGCTTTTTTTTTCCCTCTTTTTATATTTGAACACAGTCATACAGTCATAAATTTACCATTGTTACAAAATGGCCGAAGTCCTTCATTTATTCCTTGGAAGCTCTATTTCCAGTTTTCTATAATCTTTCTTCTTGATATCCTCTGGAGTATTTCCATTTCAGATTAATGTAGATGGCCTCCCTACTAATCAATGTCCTCAACAACGTCTTTTACTCTGTAGTTGCTTCATCGTGTAGTTTGGGACATTTATATGGGCCAATATATGAACTTCAGAACACACCTTGAAAGGAACCAAGGAATTGGCGCCTGTTTAAATATTCCAGTTTTGTTTCTGTCAGTGGATGTTTTTGACCTCTTCATACTTCTGTTTATCGTATGGACAGCCCCCTCCTATACTCTGTGTAGGTCATCTATCTTGTTTTGTTTTTTGTTGGTCTTTTTATTATTAATGTTGCTTTCCAGTGTGGAATTTAATGTATACCTGCGTGTTTTGACTTTTTGGTTACATCATCCTCTTTAATTGTGTCTCTTAACACAACTCTACCCACTTGAATGTGCCTGATGATAACCTAAGAGCAAGCCAGAAACACGTCAACAGTGAAAACTCTAGTAGCTGGTGAGTAACATTTTCATACCAGTGTTACAATCCCTTATGTTATGAACATATGGAGAAAATCTTTTAAGAACTCCCTATGAGTACCTTTCTCGATCCTTTCTCTGCATCTGCTGCCATCATCAGAAAAACCTCCTACACCTACTGCTGTTTTGGTGAAAATCTCTGTTTTGGTGAAACTCAGAGGACTTGCCCATGCAGAAATATGTTAATTTAGCTAATGCAGTTATGTTCACAGTGCAGCCTCAGAGATCAAGGCTTCTGGCAAGGAATTCAAGTCATCTGTCCTTAACTGCTTGTTTTCATTATGTTTTGATAGTATTTTGTTTGTTCTGAGAAGATTAAAGTTAATATGAGGGTGCTGCATTGTGTTACAATCAATCACAACCCCCTTTTGCTGTTTGGCGTAGTCTATAGCATCAGGAAACAGAAATTTCTGTCTCCAGTGTTGTCTACTATCTCCGTCTTTTTGTTTATCATTAGTTTCAAAAAGGGAATTTATGCTATCTAAGTCTCCAGAAATACTACTCTAAAATTTTGAAATATAGCATATGGTGTTGTCCTTCTTATGTCTTTCTTATTCTATATATAAAGCCATCATAAATTTGCCTGTTTTCCCAGCAAGCCTAAAAATAAGTCCTGTTTAGCACATGCTCAGATTGTCAGCAGTGACCTGTCTGCTGCTGCTTTCTCTCTGTTATTACACTACCCTGTTTTTTAAGATGTCTATATTCTAATCTGTTGCTTAATAACATAAGTTTTATTTCATGAGTAAAATCAATATTATCTCCCTGCAACTCTTCAGCATTGTGTGCAGTTTGTTTCCCTTACCTCCCTTTCAATAAATTAAATACCAGTAACCTAATTTATCTACTACTGTGTTTCATATTCAACAGCCTGAAATGCTATGGCATGGAAGCGGAGCCTAGAGCTTCCCTTTTTTCATTCTTTCCTTTGGTTATATTTGTTCAGAAGAGGAGAGATTATTTTAGAAGGCTGTTGGTCTGTCTTTCATGTAATGTGGTTTGTGAGTGTGATTTTTACCTGATTTACCTAACACTTCTGCCCTGTAGCTGAAGTCTCAAGTAACGTTGATGTTACCTGTGCACCCAGGTGAGCCACCATGGCAGAATGCAGTACAAAACAATCTAGCTTTACCATCAGCAAGGAAACTTAAGTCAAAGGGATCTCGTGACTGCTGTGTGTTGTACATGAGCGTAGATAGTTACTGTCATTCAGCTGATTCATGGTAACGTGTTGAGCTAGGTCACTTAGTCATAGCTTGATGCAGAAGAATAGTGTGTTTGGAATATCTTATCTCAAATAGTCATGAAACGTGTGTAGCTTCAGCCCCGGTAGTGGCATCAGCTGTTGCTAAAGCCTAGTTTTTTGGATAACCACCAGCCCAGGCATCTCATCAACTTCAAGTCAGCTGAAGGTCTCATTCCTCTGCCTTAAAATCTGTAATATGGAAGACGGGCTTTTAAAACAGATACTGTAACTGCAATAAGAGAAATAAAGTCCAGAATGCTGTGAGAATCTTGTCTTCGGTACAAGAGATTAGCATTTTTTTTGAGTCATTTTGTTTATTTCTATTAGCAATGAATTGCAGTGTACTGTTGATCTTAATACCAGGAAGTTAAAGGTATGTATGAACGACATTTCTCATCATTAGTTCAGCTCAAAAGGATATGCATCATAACCACATTTCTAATATGACTGAAGATAGAATAGTATTTCAGATAAATAAAGGAAAGACTTAGTCTGCAAATGCAAAGGGAGCTTAAAGCTTTTAAGGGCTTAATAAGATTAAAGTTTCTTTTACTTATCAGGGAACACAGAAGAAATTGAAAGAATGGTACTGAAGCGGGGCGGGGGGATGTAGTGAACAAGATTTTTTTAAAAAAAGTTTAATCAGACTCTAAAGGCACAAAATGAAAAATGTAGTAGAGAATAACTGATGTGTAAGGGAACATAACGAGCCTCAAAACAATGTACTAGTTAAAAATCAGATAATTTAAGTAAATCAGACTAGTCCCCTCTTCATGCTTTTGTACTGCCTGTTAGATATTTGGAGAGGGAGCATATTGTCTTCTTTTTTTTAAAAAAAAAAAAAAAAAAAAAACCCAAAAACAACCAGTCAGATGTCTTGTATGAAAATGGAGCTTTCTGTCCTCCCTCCTGGAAGCTGGGATTTAAATACAATTTACAGGGATATCTTGGTATAGAGTAAAATGAGCTCTGACTCTTGGGCATGTGCTTGCTGCAGATTCCTGTGGAATGCTAACAACCAAGGTTAACGCTCCATGCAGCGGATCTGGGGTTACTTCATGCTCTTTGGACAAAAGCCACTGATTTCAGACTGGTTCTGGCAGGAGCCTGTGTTTTTTAAGGCCTTTGGTAGCGTGTAGCCAAATAGGCAGAAACTCCAGTTTCATCATGTAACCTTCAAAGGAATATTTTTGTTGAAGCAAGCAGAGAGAAGCATGGGAACCAGAGCAGTGAGCAGTAGAGGGGCACGCAATAGTAAGGAACCTGCTGCAGCCCTTGCTGCTGTTTTCCGACTGGTTGGAGGCAAAGGCAGCTTAAATGCTGACGATTTACGTGGTTTGGTTTGTAACGGCCGCTTTTCCACTGTCGTAACTGAGGACAGCAGATGTTTGTGTCAATGGGGGAATGTCTGAAAGGCAAAGGAAAAGCGGCTCTACTCGTAAGGCAGCTGCCTCTCAATGGGATGTGGCGCTGAAGTTGCATGCTCAGCCGGGGAGTTGCTTGGGCTGACCTGTTGGAAACGCAAAAGTAGGGTTTGAATTGCACAAAACCATATGGGAATCTTTCTCCGTTAGTGGGGGCGAAATGAAATCATCCCTCTGAAGTAGACCCTCGTGTCCTTTCCTTGGAGATTAGAGCAGGGCATCTTTCTGTTTCGTTTAAAAACAGGAGCAGATGGTGCTGCCCACACCTCTTTTCAGTCCTCCTTATTCCTTAGCCTTCTTATTAGCAAACTTGCACGGCACCTGGAGACCCAAACATGCTTCCCTCTGTTAATCTCGATGGAATTCAAATCTGCATCTCCTCTCAGGATAGTGTCTCACCCGCCAGGTTTAAAGATAGTCTGGAAAAAGGGGAGAATCTGGCTGGCTTCTGGCTCGCATAAACCTGTACCAGCAGGCAGGACAAAAAGAAAAATAATTAGAGAAGCGACATGCAAAACACTGTTAAAGCACACAGTACCATCTTTTACTTGTTGACTAGAGCAAGTGATTCTGTATTTCAAGTTAGGAGTCTTATTTAGTCCTGTGAATTGTAAAAACAATTTTAGTTTTATTTTTTTGTGCACAGGAGTAGAGGACACATTTCAGGAAGTATAAAGAATGTTTCCACCCAACAGCAGCCACTGTCCTGATGACTTTAGCACTAATAGGTTACAATGGGTTCAGATTGAAGGAGGAGTGGAGCTTCTCTCTCATTTCTCCTCTTTGTTATTTGGCTACAGTGTACAATATGAGGTGAAAATGGCAGACACATCTTATCTCTCAATTCAACAAACTCAAGGGAACCTCAGGATATATAAGCAGAAAAGAACATCTTAATTTCTGGGTCCCGTTCAGGACTGGATGTTTGGGCCAGACTATCCATGCTCATAGCAGAGCCTTAGGCAACCAATATACTTTAAAGTATAATGTGTTTTAAGGGTTAAATATTGCCTTTGTGGACAAATTTCATAATCAAATGAATGATCGTAATGATCATTTCCAGAATATGGACATGGAGGTTCTGTTTACAATGTGTTTATATATATATATATATATATATATACACATATGTATGTATATATGTGTCTCTGTATCTATATGTGTTTCCTGTTATAGCAAACTTCTGACTTCAAATATGGACAACACCAGTTCTGTGGAAGTACCCTAGCTTTATTTTGGGAGTCTCTGATGCTTTGGCTGCCTCTCAGAAATATTTTAAGTCAGAGAACAGTTGCTGAGAGGGACAGTTCTGAATTTCTTCGAAAAACCCCAGAATAAAGTAACATTGAGAAGGATGTGTCAGATTGAGGCCAAGGTACTTTTATTAAACAGAATTCTTCAGTGACCACTAGCACACTCCATGTCTTCTGCCAACTCTATTAGCTACTTGCTCTGAGAAGTAATACATTCAACTGAAAAAAAGAAAACACTATTCCTTGTTCAAACATCATGCAAATGCCCATTTAAATATATTTCTACACAAATTCCATATGTTGACGAGCTTGTATTTGAGCAAAAACCAGCATTTCCTAATCTTGTATTTGATTTGCTCTGTTATGGACTAAATCAAATTGCCTAGATGGGAATAAACCTTAGTAAAAAATGATATTTGTCTTTGTTAATCATGCAGAACACCCACAGCTCAAAAAAAAATACCAATATGGGATAATGCAGCCTCAATATCTATCCTAGCAAATAAATTCTAGATGAAATGGGCCCCATGCTAACAGGCAATCGGATCATTTCCTCATGCAGGAAAACCGACAGCAAAACTTTGTGGGGTGTGTTCTTTTTTTCTTCACGACTTTCTTGCAGAGATTCTTCACCTGTCTTTTCATTTTCACAAGGTGAATGAGTGTCCTTACTCTTCCATGAGCCCACATCATTTAAACAATTTGCATAGTTCATCAGTGAGCCTTGTGACTTTCCCATTTTCCTTCACAAAGATGACCTAGATATTTCTCTGTGGTACCTGGGCCTTATTGCAGTTAGCTGTGCTAATGGACAGTCATTCTGCTGCAGCTGCCCTGGTGTGAGTTGTGTCCTACACGCCAGAGTTTTATCTTTATTGTGAAATTAACTGGCAAGAACAGGATTTTGAGGGACTGTGTTAATAAATGCATTCCTAGCATGCTTTATCCTTCTGTCTACTCTCCCACCCAGTGCAGAATGGAGGGTCCCTGCATGGAAGATGACAAAGTTGGTGTGTAAGCTCTGAAATGAAAATGTCCAGTTCCATGTATCACCTTTGCTGGGTCTGGAGGCTCACTGCAGGCCAGCAGCTAGTTGGTAGGACTGGCTGTCACTGCATAATTACTTTCAATATAATTCCTTCCCTCTTGGTGAAATATATGTTTCACATAGTATAAAAGATGATAAACCGATGATCCTGCTTTACGTCTTGTTCAGTTAATAAGCTAATTAGCAATATTGACTCATATACCATGAAACCAAAAGTACCTTTTTTTCCTCCTAATTCCACTGCTTTCCTTCTGTACTATGCTTTTATCCTTTTTAACTCAAAATTAGTTTGTTTTAGGACAGTTTTTTGTCCATCAAGCAATGTTTCTCAAAGATTTCTCTTTAAACTGGGGCTATCTCTGCCCTTGAGTTATTTCTTGGTAATTAGTGGACTGTCATCATTTGTGTAGACCCATGCATCTGAAGTAGAAGCGGGTAAATTGAAAATACGTTATCTGATTAGTTTAACTTTTGAATCTGTTGGTGTTTGCCTGTTCTTAAAAAAATCAATTGTACTTTATCCAAATCATGTGTTATTTTCAAAATCCATTTGCCTTTATATAATAGACTTCTTTAAAGACTTGCTGTGGGTTAGAACAACTTCTACAGTTGCATTATGCAGGACAGAGAGGGGAAAAAAAAAAAGGCAGAAAAACATTTCTATACCAAGCCACAAGCTGCCTGACTAACTTCAACACTTTGGCTGTGGTAATCCTTTTGCATGTTACTGGAAAACATTTTGGTAAAGATGCCCTGTAGAACTAGGATATTAATTATTATGTTCTGTCATAAATGCCATCTAAGAATCTTAAACAAACAGACATCTTTTCATATCTTATATCGAAATTGCCTGTTTGTATCGCTGATGATGTACAGTGATCACCAAGGCAAAGATAACTAGTAGCAGGAAAGGAGGACTTCATATTATATTTCTGAGTAGCCACTGCTCATCACTTGAACTGTGGGATTATTCAGGCCCTATCACAGAATATTTTCTCCTTGGAAGAATAAAAATAGTTCCATAAAACCCCTAAATGTTCCATAGGTTCCTGTGGTACTTTAGAAGGCTCAAAAAGTTCCTTGCAAATAGATCACTGATCAACTGAGTATACATGAATGGCTAATTTTGACCTTCTTGAATAATTATAGAGCTATCTTGGTGCTTTGTAGGTATGTTAATGAATGACTTTTTATACTGTTTTACTGCATCTAATTTGTAGCCTTCTTTCATATTCCATACAGCCAAGGTGCTTCTCCCTTTTAAATGTAGCTCTACGATTATCTTTCCCTTATAATCGCTTGTCAAAAGAATGTTGTAAAAGTGTGATAGAGACTGATGTACTGAAGTACATTTAATGGAGATGTGTGCAGCACTCATTGTTATATTTTTTGCATTCAAGTATATTCCCAAATGTTTTTTAAAGAGAACCGAATGCTCAGAAGAGATGTTGTGTTGACTTTTTGAAGACTTCGCTCATACAAACAATAAATGTACAATATTTCAGAAACTGTCCAACCACTGCATCTCAGTTGTGGCATAAGGATCTCTCTCTCTCTCTCTCTCTCTGCCTCTCTTAATGAATAACAGCAAACAGTTATACGAAATCTCATGTAAAACCTAGCTTTAACTTCAATGCTTCCTATAATTTCTGGAAACTGCTAGAACAGAGTGACATTTTTATTCTGGTTTCATCCAACACAATGCTTTGCAAAATTTACGTATTTTGTTTTGCAGACTTTAACATTTAGGGTTCTTTTTGATGTTTCATTTCCAACTCTTCTCCCAAATCAGGCTGCATTCACAGTTTCATTAGGGTAGCTATTTTTCACAGTGAAAAATGCCTAAACACAAATTGCAATGTTTTTGATGGTAACCCATGTTTTCTCAGAAAAGGAGTCTATTTTTACTTGACACCTGTCCCATTTCTTTGGGAACATAGACCAATTTGTGAATTTTTAATGAAATCTGAAAACCTTGAGTTTTAAGCTCATTTTGTTTTGTTAAATACTTCTGTGATGCACCCTCTTGGAGCTGGACCAAGACGGAGAATATATATCACATATGCCATTAAGTCATTGGACTTAAATTCCGGCAGGAGTAGCATCAATACTTTTTATTAATTTCAGTGAGACAAAAACTATCCAAATGTCCAGTTAGAGAAATACTGGAAATTCTCTTTGAAGGTCTCTGTTACCTCTGTGAATTTCTCTGGTCACAATACCAGATAAATGTTTTATTAGCATGTTCGTAGATAGAAGATGTCTCAAACACATTTATATGAAGATAATTCTTCAGGAATATTTTTTTAAGTCCTGTCCTGTACTTCAATTTTATCCTATTTTTAGCACTTTGGACTTTTCTAGAGAAAAAAAATAGGCAAAAAGGAAGAATCTGGTAACAGAACTGTGCAACTTCTGTAGAGACTATGCTCTAGGATTTTCAGGGCAGACTTTGAGTCCACAGGCTTTTACACATATCCTCTGTACTCCTGTGAGTTTCACTCCATGTGTTCTGTGATGAGCTGTTTGCTGAAATGATGGATGCAATGTAAAAGGGATGCTCGTCATAGAATTCCAGAGAATTCCACAGTAATAGAAAAGATGTGGTTGCTTCAGGTAGGAATTTGGCAGAGGAGGTCGTAGGTAGTAGTCCAGTTATTTACAAATGCCGAGTGACAACAGGCAGGAGTTGTTCTTTTTGCTGAAAATATTTTAACCTCTTTCTCTACTGCTTTCCAAGCTCAATAATTTGTCTCACATACTAATGATTTCCTCGTGATTTTTAATGCCACATTGTGCAAATTTCTGTTCATAGCACTTGCTTGCACAGGAAATGTAAACGTATATGGATTTTTACTCAGTCTTAGCTATATCATACATCTCCTTGGGCAATATGTTCCTTGTTAGTTACATCCTTGTGGTGCTATGATGCTAGATGTTCTTTCCTCTTTGCTTGAAAGAAAAGCCCTTAAAGACTGAATTATTTCTATCCAGGAATGTATTTGTCTTCGGATCAAATTCTGTTCTGACAGCAACAGCAAACAACTTTCACCACGGAAGTGTTACTTTACTAGATTTTTTTTTGAACAAGTACATAACAGATTTCTTTTTTTTCTTTTCTTAATAGAATGGACACAGAGCTTGTGAAAAGAACAGTATCGTACTTTGTAGAATTGGACAGGGAGGAAATCTGTGGTGCAAACAACAAATTATGAATAGGAAATAATTTGCAAACTTTCCATAGGCTGAAAGGATACAAAAAACATGGATTTATAAATGATTAAATCATGACTCATGTACTGTGAAAAATGATTTATGGAGAATACAAAACCAGAGAAATTTGCTAGCATTAATTGATTGCTGTAGATAACTCAGTTCAGACCCTCATGATCTGGAAAGGATTTAAATTGGTAACTAGTATCCAAAGTGTTGGATATCTGTGGAATATACCTCCAGAGCATCTAGGCCTCTTCCTTATAAGAGCTTTTAATTTATTATGTTCATTTCAAGGTTGGTTTATGTGGTCACTACCAGGATTTGCATTATGGTTGTGATGACATTTACATTTATGGGTAAGAATGCTACCTTAGTGCTTAAAGGCAGCATACCCTTATGTATTTTTATGTAGCATGATTTTTATTGTTAAGCTTAACCTATATTAGTATTTGTAACTTTCCTGCAGACAGTACTGAGCACGTAATTAGATTGCATTGCCTGCTGTTTCTTGTTCCAACTGATGATTAGAAGTCATGCTGAACTCAAAACATTTCCAGCTCAAGGAAAAAAAATCATTCATAGACTAGTATGTGGTTGGATCCCTTGTCCTAACTTTTTAATGCTCACATTAGATGCCTTAAGGCAAAGCAAAAGTGTTAATAAATAGGACAAAGAAAACAATCAAAAGCCTTTCAAAATAGCTACAGAAAAGCAATCAGAAATATTTCTAGTGCTGTGGACTATTAGACAGTTTTTACAAACAGACAATTAGACAGTTTTTTTATAACTGTGAAGCAGTCAGATCACTTGCATACAAAACTGAATTGCTTCATAAGGCTCCATTTATAAACTGCACGTTTATATAAGGGCCAAATATTTCCCAAAGAGGTAAAATTCACCTAGGTCCAAGTCTCTGATGTGACTTGAGAAAATGTAGTGTACTGATTCACAAGTGCTACAAGATGCAGAAAATGAGCCATGATCTGGCCTAGCTAAAGGTGCTAAGAGAAGCTAAAGATGCTCTAGTAGGAAATCCCTCACTGGCAAAGTAGGTTAGCTGGCCCAAAGGAGTAAGGGTGTTTTGTATACCCTAGAAACCAGTGTGCATGAGGGCTGGGGACCCTGGCCTTTACCTGTGCTACCAGCTTGGTTGAGATCAAGTTCCAAGAATTTGTGACCCCTAAAGCCTGAGAAGAGATGACTATGGGGCAAGTAAGAGGAGAAAACTCATTTGTGTTGAGTGTTAGGAAGCACAGTGTGAGCGAGAAGCTCACAGTTGCTCTGGTGCTGAGGCAGCCTGCAGGTGGGCAGCTATACCACTATTTCTCTGACTGAGAGTCAACAGATCATTTTCTGGCAGAAGTAGTGCGGGAAGAAGCAATATTGAGTAGGGAGCTGTGATGCACAGAGATCACAGAAAGCACTAGGGAGGTGGCAGAGGGATAAAATAGGGTTCCCAATTCACAGTGTGGATGCTAAAGCCCACAAGCCCAGTCCAGGCTGGACGGGTGGGAGCAGCAGTGGGGAGGCTTTTAATTGTTTTAATACTTTTGTCTCTGCAAGCAGACGCCTTTCTTGGAGGGACAGTATAGCAGGCTATGAAGTTGTGCCAGATTGCTTTTGTAGAAGATCATGGCCACTTATAAATACCGGCAAGTCTTCCCAGCAGGGATTCAGGGATGGCAGAGGGCTTTTTGGCTTGTGGGCATCTTGCGGCACAGATCCCTGCATGTCTGATGCGGACTTGGAGGCTTTTGTGTCTGCTCTCAGTTTTGTGTGTGGAGGAAGACTGACAGTGAATTAGTGCAGATGCTTTGCAAAACCCGGAACACAGTGCACTGTAAACCCTAGTAGTGTTGTGTATTTCTTATTCTGTCTATTTATATATGTCTGTATACTCTCTCCTGTTTGACATCTATCATGATGTCTCACTGGCAGGGAAGCAGAGAACAGGAGTCTGAGGTCTCTCCACTCCTCTTTTCTCGGTCCTATGTTAGTACCTATATTAAAAGCTTCAGAAAATTATATTTAGAATAATTTCACATTGTACAAGGATATGGAACTTTATACCTGTATATGTGACTTTTCTCTTTCATTCTTTCTCCATTTTCTTATCATACCTTCTTACTTGATTGCATCACTTAGTGTGTTAAGAGAGCTATTTATAACCTTTAGAAAGAATATGTGAAATTGCCTTTAAGAGATACTTTTGTATACAGGCAGGTAGATGGCTGAGTGTGTGTGCAGAATAAAGGAGAATAATATGGTTTTACTTGTTTTATTAAATGACAGAAGTGTTTTTCACAAAATTAAGTAACTTTCATTGCACCCACAAGTCAAAGCCTTTTTAGTGTTATTTGTGTACTCTGCTAATTGTCTCCTCAATGTGTTGGGCAGTGGTGGTGGCAGTTTTGATTATTTCACAATACTTAAAAAACACTGTAAGGCTGCCAAACACAGAAGTACTGTGAGACCCGGAGGTTGGTGGAATTTCATAGAGTCATCACCCTCCTAGGATGGTTGGTACTTTAGAAACTTGGAGGAATTACCTTGTCTTCTTTTAGCTAACGCTTAAATGTAAGAGCCTTAGGGAAGAGGAAGGTGCTTGATTTGCAGTGGCCTGCAAAGGTTTCATGAGGGGAAGCGGAGGAGAGGAATGGTCTAGGGGATAGCTGAGGTGGATCTTTGCCAAAAAAGGGATTTTCTGTGATAAAACAGAAGAAGCTACAGAGTGACAAAGGAAAACGATAAGTGGAGTGAAAGGACAGAGAGGAGGAAGTGGCAGCAAGCAGATGATTGTGATCCCTTTCATGAAACTATGGGGTCACCTTATTCTCCTAGGTCTGCTCCTTCCTTGGAACTTCCTTGAGTGGGACTGGGTCCTTCCACTCACTCATATTCAGAGCTTCTTCCAGCAGTGCCAAGAAGGCTGTGCGAGAATTTTTTTTTTCTTTTGCATTTTCTGGAATTCCAACTCTTAAACACAAGCCCAGCTATAACACCTACGGGGGCTCTGACAGCATCAAAGACTAGAGAAAGTGAAGATAGCTAGGCAGTGTTACTGCAGTGCTGGCTTTTTTTTGGATTCTTGCTTAATTTATTCTTTTATATGTCCTGGACATTTGTAGATTTGATTTAAATTCACTGTAAGACAGGCTATAGTGCAAGTGCAGACTTAAGGCAGGGAGGAGGGTATCAGTTATTCATTCTCTTGTTAAAATGCAGATATGCTCGTGTTAGAGTGGAATACAGGGTTAATGTTGTCCCATGTGCTTATCTAACATATGGATGGACTGCTAGGAAATTCGTTGATTTTGAATGTTTCTGTCTTTTAACAGATTTGGAGGGAAATCTTGTCATAACAAAGTCTAGTTGTCCCTGCTGCTCATTGCAAACTTTTATTATAGGAAGGAAGGAAATCAGGTTTCTGCAGTCTTTTAAATTGCAATTTTGTTGCCGCGAGTGATGCATTTTGTTTTGTATTTGCCAAACCCATGTGCTTCCACAAAAGAATCTGGACCCATGAAGATAAAAGGTTCCCCAGAGTTATTTGATTCATCTTAAAAATCTAGTTGTCTTAAAGCTATGTTTATTTAAATCATGTGATAATCAATATTTTCACTGCTGATTGCTCTGGAATATGAATCTGAAGTAAAAATCTCCACAGTTACCAGGCTTGTTTGTGAAGGAGGCAAAGGTAAAATTTCATAGTACTTCAAGTATAGCTCAGGGTCTGGGTTACTTTGCAATCTTCTCGCTGCATGCTGCCCTTACCATGTAACTTGGTGCTACTAGATCTGAGTGACTGTAGATCCCCAGTGCTGCTGATTGCCCCTGAATCTTGACAATTCTTGTCCTGCCTCGTCTGTTGACATGGAGGTCATTCCTGTTTCATAGAGGAAGTTGAATAAACTCTTCTGAATGATGCTTTAGAATTTCTTTCTTCTTAACAGTTGGAACATCTACACTGTACAGATTCATTTCACCCCTCATATGCTTGTCCTCTTGGGCTGCCGTATTTAGAAGACCTGAATAAAGTACTTCAAAAAGATGTTTCTTATCATCCATGTGTGCCTCCAAATGCTCCCCTAAAAACATGTATCTATGTCAGATATCTATGAAAGCTATGCTCATGATCAAAGAGCAAGGGCATTTTGTCACAGTATTTTTCCATTTCTCCCAAGCGTCTTACTGGTGGTTACTCTTCGGGGGCTGATTTCTAACTATGGGTGAGTTGAAATCCCTCTGAAGAACAGCATCAGTCTCTGTTATAGGAGAAGTCCAGCACATGTGGACTCCTAAAGCTGGAATGGTAGTATGAATCCAGGCCTGACTTCCTCAAAATACAGGCATAAGCACTAACAAAGCTGGTATAATAATATGATGTGTTTGGTTTTCTTTGTGAATTTATCTCTGATGACATGCACTCCTCCTTGTTGCTTATCCAGATAATAAATATTTAAGCAAAGTTAAACAGAATGGAGCTATATAAATAGTACTGAAATACACTGGAAAATCTTGGATCTTAAATTCTATTTAGAGGGAAACCCAGAACAATTTTTGCTTTGTTTTTGTTTCCACTTTTTGTTCTGCCCATAGAAGTATGTGAGTTCTGTTGGGTTGTCTTACTTTGGTTTTGTAGTATTATTACTAATATTAATCAGCTTCTGCACTTTCAACCATGAGCCTGCAAATATTTTCCCAGAAGGCTTTTCCCCATGATTTCAAGCTTTTTTTTTTTCCAAAAAAGGAACATATAAAAGTTTCTAAAATTTTAACTGACATAATTGCAAACCATGTTAAAGGCATATGGTACTGATGCTCCATTAGCTTCAGGTTACTTTTTCCACCCTATTATGTATGTACAGTTAGCATATCCAGCTATATACCTGTGTCCATAGTTAATCTAGTTTATATTACCTATAGTGTCTATCTAAAAAATATTGACCTATTGACATGTGTATGTGGAAACTTAACATGAAACTGTTAAGGTACAGAATTAAAACTATATCTCAATACAAGCAGGTTAATTTTGATTCTGCTTAGATTAATGGAAAGTTACAAAACGTTTTGGGAAGAGGGAAAGGGATGCATTCTCACAATATGGTAACTTAAACTATCCTGCTTTATTAATAACAAAAACAGAAGAACCTCTAAGTGAGTAAAGAGTCTCTGAAATAAACAGGGATTTTTTCTTGAGTGGGTGCATCGCCGAAAGGGCACAGACTTAACCTGGCTACAGCAGTATGTCTTTTCAGAGAAATCTAATTCTTACTTGTTCTCTCAGAGAAACATCTCATCTCATTTAAAGAGAGCTGAAGATAACAGAATGCAAGAAAAAGATTCTTCCTCTTGAGCAGCATCAAGCTGAGCATGAGGAGGCAAGTAACCCAGCTGTCTGCAACTGCCATGAGTCAGAGCTTGTAATCATTTTATAAAAGCATGGGCTATTCACAGTGATACACAAATGCCCCTTTAAGATTGTTCTGTTGCTGCATGACCTCTGGATGACCTGGCTGAAATGGCCAATGCATTGAATTTTTGGCAAAATGCAGTTATTTTTCCCACAGATGTGAGCAAGTTAACTAGATATGCACTGGGCTTGGGGAGCCATGAAGTCACTGTGTAAATGTCTACAAAATAAGAGAGTCAACCTTGGAGAACAGGAGAAAATAAGAACATAAAGAACATGATAGAGATCTGAGAGGTTATTACTGAGTTACATTTCAATCACAATATTTTTACATTATCGGACGGGGTTTTACAACCCTTTTAGTAAAAAATAAATAAATAAATAAAAATAGAAAAAACTTACATCCAAGACACATTTCAAGTTCATCTCAGTTGAGTAATGTCATATAGTTGAATCTTCTAAACATAAGAAAAAATCATGCAAAAACCAATGAATTTGTGGTGTTTCAAGCATAAATGAGACATTTAAGCTGCCTTTCACCTTCAGGTGGATTTCAGCAGAGGCCTGTTGGACCTCTGAGAACTTGTTGCTTGTCATTTGGTGACTCTTGATTTCGTGTTGTAGAATTTGGAATGGTGCAGATCTCGCTATTCAAAGTAGGGTGAAACCATTCAGTCTGGAAATTTCTTGAGTAAATTTTCATGTGTTTGAAGTGTTGCCATGTAAGCCCTGTTCATGAGATAGTCTTCTGATTCCATTTTTTGAAGCACCAACACTTAAGCAACTCGAAAGGGCAGTCACCTCCCTCTGTCCATGCCAGGACTACCTACTAGACAAGAAAAGCAATTGCTCCTTTGGGATTGATTTCAGCAGCTTATGAAATGATTCCCTCCTATGATGGCACTGGAGAGGGGAAGAAGTCACAGGCTGAAGGACAATGGCATTCACATGAGGGATGCAAGAGAGAGGCCTCCAATTTCCTCTTGGGATAAGAGGCAAGGCGGAAAACTTCTGCTTTTGTGGATTATCAACAATATGTGGTCTGGTCCACATAAATGAACACTTGCTAAGAACTGCTTGATCCGTGTGGTGTTACAGCCTGAGAGACAGGCTGAGTAGCTGTACCACCCAAGAAAATCCCTAAAGATTGTTATGTGTAAAATGCCTTGTTAGTGCTATGCCATCTAAATCATACCAGTAAGAAGCTGGAGTTGAAGAATATATTTGGCTGAGTGTGGTAGCCTGCTGGAAATTTCATTTTCACCTGAATTATCGTAGCCTACTTCTGAGTCAGGAAGAAGAAAAACAGAAATTAAGTCAACTGAATTAAGGAATTATGTATTTAAGAAGAAATTGTGTTAAGATCTTTGAGAATCTTTGATGCAGCTTTAAACCCAGAAGGAAATGGGGACTTGTGTAATTAAGTGTATCTTTCATTTACATGGTAATATTAGTATATTTCTATCTGTCACACCAATATCACAACTTCAGATGCATCTTGAAGAAAGCTGCTGGGTCCAGATATAAAATCAAAAGCTGTTTGAGAGCTGTCCCCTTAAAAGGTCATGCATTCGATAAACGCATGAACATATTTTTTGTCATGCTATATTACTTGCCGATTTTATATTCTATCCAGCATGCTATACTTACTGAAACTATTTATAAATATACATGTGCACTGGATTTTTAAACAAGTCTGAGTTTAAGTTTTAACAGCTTATTTGAAGGTAGTAGAAATGATTTCTTTGGCTAACTAAACAAGCATTCATTACTGATAATTGTGGCAAGGGTGCCATGTAATTAAGGTTGTGAAATGTTTCCATTTAACCCTAATCCTGTGTTGAGATATGCCGGCTCAGGCTCCAGGCTGCATTTCTGGAGAAATCTGCTGATTTCAATATGGTTCTAAACAGGGATGTGTGTGAAGTAGATGGCAAAAGTGGGGGAGTCACGTGTGCTCTAAAGCAGTAAAACAGCAAGGAAGTGAGTGGCAAATTAAAAACACACACATGCATGTGTGTGCCTGTGTGCACAGCACAGGTGAAATGGCCAGCTGTCCAATTCCAAAGCAAAGTCAACTTGACAGTCAGCCTTGACAGTTTTATTTTGTTTCCCATGGTCATTTATGCAACGAAATGCAAATATTTGCCTCTCCGGTTGAGAAGAAAATAGCACTTTTCTAAGTAGTTTCCTGGGGGTACAAAGACAAACTGAACGCCTGAGGTTCACAGCCTGGAAGACTGGGACAGTCAGCTCAGTTCACGCAGTGCACTGGGGTAGTGAGTGGTAAGAAATTAAAGCAATTTAGATAACAGTATAGTTGCAGATCGAGTGTTAGGGAGGAGAATGAGCTGGAGTGATCCCGGTGAAAGCATGTGATAAAGCAATGCGGTAACATAATCAGACCTTTGGTTCAACAACTTGAGTGACTGAAATTGAACGGGCTCTGTGATTAGCCTTCACAGACGGATCTGTGGGTATAGGTATTGAAAGATACTGCTTTTGCTATCCTTTGTGTTGCTTCATAATGTGTAGCCTCGCAGGGTATGCTTGGGCATGAGAAGATAATAATATCTAAGCAACTAAAATATAAATCTGTGTGTGGTAGAAAAGATGATGAGATATAAAAATTGCTCGACCTGGCTGCCTTTTGCCACCTGGTTTGGTCTATGGGTGAATGGGTTTTTATTTCCCTTTCATGCTGGCATTTGGCTAGCACACCGAAGTTATGAGGCGGCTATTCCCTTATTTCTCATTTGGTCATCGATTAAACTCATTCAAAAATAAAAAATTAAACTCGTCCAAAAATAGAGAGGAGCTGAAGGATGATTCTGACAAGAAGCTTGAATATTCTGTTTTCAGAATCATTCAGGGAAGCTTATTGGAGGCTGTTCCCTCTTTCTTTTCTAACTTAGAACAGGTCTGGTTCATTGGCAATCATTGGTTCTAATGATAGTAGAAGTTTAAGACTTGTTATTATCATCTCAAAGAAGACCATTAAATAAGGAAATGGTAATACAAGTAATTGTAGTCATTCAAATGATGGTTGTATGTTTCAAAACTCTTTGCTTTATAATCCAAAGCCAGCTGCATCTTTTTGTATAAGCCATTATATGTGTGTGTGTGTGTGTATACGTATATATTACATATATAAACATTAAATATGATATACTTTTGCAAAATGCATTTTGAAATATTTTATATCACCATTTACAATAATATCCTAAGAATTGCAATATATATTCCCAACACTAGAGTTTAAAGGACACACCATAGGGATATATCATAAGTTTAGAGGAAATGCTCAGATTTTATCAGATGCCAAGATGGTAAAACTTCAGAAACTTTTATTTATACCTGCTTCCAGGTATGAAATTTAAAGATTAAATGAACTGACCCATTAGTTTACTTTAGAAATGTGGTGATACTTTTGAGATGTTATTTTCCCTTTAACTATTAAGTGTGTTGAACTTGTTGCGGGGAAAGCATGACACCACAATTTTCTTGGTGTTTGTAAATTTAGAAAATGGAAAAGGCGTCATAGATCATCAGATGTGCTGTCCTCAGGGGATAATGCAAGATGATACCTTTTTCCACTGTTACATCCAGCTGACTGTGAAAGACTTGGCTGATGGAACTTCTATCATACCCCATAGCTCGAGATGTCTCCCTGGAAGAAAAATAAATGCATCTCACAGTCCGCTCAAATGTAGAATCTCTATCTTATGATTCTTCTGCTACAATAAATTTGCAGGATAGATGGGAAACATGTGGTGGAATGGGGAAAAGGATTTTATGGCCTGGCCAGATCACTACAGGACAACACTTCTTTTTATGAGGGCCCTCTATCCCAAGTGTGCATCTGACCCTAATAGAAGTGCATCTTCAACAAGAGGGCTGCAAGCTGGAGGGGAATTGTCAACTTCAAAGTAAACCTGGTAGAAAATTTGGAAACTGCTGCCACAAATGATGGGGCTCTGATTATTGTGCTTTTTAACAGCAATTAAAAGAAGAGCAATATTATGATAATACTGTTGAATTCATGAGCAGAAAAGTGAGTAATACCAGATTAATGAGGTAGTAGGCAAAATCGTAACACTGTTATTGATGATCACTGTTTTATGAAAGACCCAACACTGATGATAAAACTTCTCCTGTAAAGTGCAGTAATGGAGCAGGGCATATGCAGGAATGGATATATGTCAGAAGTGCATATATATGTCGGGAATGAGTAATGATTTGTGCTGCTTTTTTATTTTCAAGCTTTTGTGATACAGTATCAAATCCCCTTGTACTCATTTGCTTCTTTTAGTATTTGGATGGATGATTGTAGGTAAGAACAGGAGGATTTTTTTGGATTAACAAACAACACTGGGAAAGAAATTTGAGTGGTGTTGTGACTTTATTCTGGGTAATTGACAGTCTACGGTGCAGTGTTCCTCTGTACTGAGGGAACATCTCAGCAAGAGCTCCACCTCCTCTCTCCAAACCTGGTAGTTAAGCCAATTAAAACTGCGCAGAATCAGCTGCCACATGTGTTTCTAATGTACACCTTTAAATTGAATTATTATCCCTCAAGCGCTCTGGGGCAGCATGCACTGTGTTAATCAGGCACCAAGTAGCTGTGGAGAACTTTGCTTCTTTTCTTGCTCATGTCATTTACAAGGAGAAATGAAAAGGTTTCCCCTTGGGCAACTTAATCAAGGAAGCTTTCAGATGCCATAGGATGTGTCCAGTAATTTCATTAGCACTTTTGTAATGTGTTGTGTGGTGTCTAGGAGTTTGGGCTGCTCAAGAGTTATCAACATAATGCAAGTAGTATCAGAAAAGAGCAAACCCACGTAAGTACCCAGTGTGGATAAACAGCCTCTGGTTTCCAGACCGGATAAATGCAATTACAAGTGCTTTAAAATCTGGAGCCAGTGGTCATAGTGGGTAGTGTTTTAAGAAAAATGATTTGAGGCAGGTCTTTTCTGCATCTGCCAGTTTGCAGAGTTGGTATTTTTTCATTTGCAGTAAGCTACTGTGCCACAAAATGGTGAGAAAATGAAGCAGGAGAAAGTGAGCTGAGATTTGTGAAATGGCCGTATACCAAAATTAGTAATAACAAAGAGTTTAGCGTTACCCTCTGAAATGTTATATATTTAGGCAAGTATTAAGCTAGAGGCAAATCTGCTCCTGGGATGCATAACATGCTGCCAGATTCAGAAAATGAGAAAAACAATCTAGTATCGCCTGTTTCAACTCCATTTATGGGTTTATATTTATGTATGAAAATACAGATCCTCACGTTGTAGCGATGAAGCATTAATTCATGGCTTTAAGTGTGTTTGCACCAGTTTTATTCTCAGTGAGTGCTTGGCCTTACAGTTACTGAAGGTAGCAACATCACTGTTTGATCTTCTGTTTCATGAGAAATATATTCTAACAGCTGAAGAAGCAAAGTAATTTGAAAATACAAATAAGTTATGTCTGCCTCCAGAGTTTACGCATTGCAACCACTATTGCTATTTCTGCTCCCTCTTCTCCGTGGGAAAACATGTGCAAGTTCCCTGGTGTAGATAAAGCCCAAGTGAACTCTGATTAGTAACATCCAGTATTTACAGTCTAGTCAAGTTTTATTTGTTGAAAGAAAAGAGAGTTCAGCTCACATTAGAAGGTTTTGGTTTTGCCATATATGTTGGGGTTGGTTACTTGCTTTGAGGTGTAATATTTTTTTTTTTTTGAGTCAGTTCTTAGCAGTCTAAGGCCAATTAAAACAAAAGGCAAACTGTGAATGTCCTTATTTTGCAGCTGATGACAAAACTGCCAGGCAGAGTTCCCAGTACCTCAAAAGGAAGGACAAGCTATCTGGAATCCTACAGACTCTGCTTTGCTTTGGCAGACATTTGTATCACTGCTCTTGTTTCAAACAAAATATGTCAGGGTCAAGAAGTTGGTGTTTTTCAGTGAAACTTTGTTTCCTCTAAGAATTTTCAGATAGCCATGCCTTGATGCGCTGGAGTTAAAAGGACTAAACTATCACCTTGCGAACACTATTTCTCTTGCAAATGCTTGGTGAAAAATATAGTACCACAGGTGCTCTGTGCCTCAACCAGAACATTTCAGAGCATTGACATTCTGCTGTTGACTTCATGCTCCATTCCCATGTCGATGGTCCTTTTTAAAGAAAGAAAGATAAAAATTAAATAAAACAAGGTTGTCCTCCATGCATCTGTGGAAGGAAATTTGTTGTGTTCCTTGCTAATAGGAAAGCACTACAAGCAGTGACTGGAGCTTTACTCATAGGAATGTTTGCAACCAGTTCTTTCTCCTTGCCTCCTCCTACTTGCTTTTGGCTTGTGGGCAGCGTGTTTGAAATGTGGTCAACTAGTCTGCAGCATGGTAGAGAGGGGCAAGCACCTGGAAGGCAAATGGTCCAGCTTCTTTATGAAAGGAGCCCTGACAGCTGGTAAAGGCAGCCTTAAGAAAAGCAATACCCTGGTGGGCACACTGAGGGTGGTTAGACATTTACCTTCAGGAAGTCGTGTCTCCTACAAATTATGAAAGGCAAAGGGAAAGAAAGCTAGTTTTAACTTGAAGCAAAGCCTCCTCCTCTTTGGTAGATGCTCAGGGTCAGAGCACAGGTTATATGCAGTGCAGTCCTGTCCCTTGGAGACCTCTGTATAGCCATGGGACAAAAGAGAAAGACTATTCCTCACTCCTGGGCAGGTGTATCTACCTTTGCTAAGCCTCCTGTGAGGCAGTAGCTTGTGTATAAAAGCTAGTTATGAGTTAGTCCTGTGCAAAATTTTCTTCCGAACTCATGCACGTGAGCCTAAGATGACATTAATTTTCCAGGCTGCAGAGGGGTACTTTGTTCCTATATTCTTGATTTTGTTTGTATTGCATGCTCCAAACTATTATAACGTTTTTTCTCCATTTTCCTTATTCATCTGTTCATGTCTTATATAAAGACCCAGGTAAGTCTTGTTTTACCAGAGTCTTCTCTGATCTGTCTTTATGATAGAAATGTAGAAAACAGTTTTGTTTTTTAAGCCTTATGCCATTCCTCCTTCCCCACTGTCTTCAAGATTCTGCTCCAAACGTTCTCCAGTTAACTAGCGTGTTGCCTTGGCTTTTTCGGCTAACTGAGAGCAAATCTTAAAGTGCCTCTCATGCCCTTGCACTTCCCATGCAAAAGCTTCTGTTGAAGACTTTTAAACAATATCTGGGCATGACTCAGTTGCTGAAAGCTGTCTTCAGACAGGAACTGGTTAATAGCTTTCAATTTAAAGGCAGGCAGTGAGGAAATGGAGGTTTTAGGGTTGGATAAGTTCCTCATTCCATTCTGTGTAACTCGTTTTGAGTGGGTTACTCTGTTTTACTCGCGTCCCTTCTAGGTATTATTGTTTGCCACTGGGTGGATACAACTGGCTGTTGTTTTCTAGTGAATGTATTTCTTGGGAAGGAACAGCAAATGTGCATTTTGCCGTGTGTAAATGAATCACATAGGGTTTGAACTCACACTAAAGATAAAATTATATTGGTATATGGAGTATGTAAGTATAAACTGTCAAAGTGCATTTCTCAGAACCAAGGCTAGCTGACTCTGGTTTGCAGATATTTACATACAGCAAGATCTGACCACTCACTAAAATTGTATATCTGCCCATAGAAAGCAGCTTCAATCTGCTGCTCATCCTCAAAGGAACATTATCCCTCCTAACCAAAGGTGCAGGGGGCAATTTCACGCGCTGATGTGCAGTGATCAACTGGACAGATCACACAAATGTCGCTGCCCTAGTCTTTCTTTATGGTTGATCTTTCTGAGGCTTCATGCTTTTTGTAAAAGGTGTTCACATGTCTCTTCAGACGTGTTTCACAGTGTGAGGTCTCCTTCGGTCAGAGCTTAGCTGTGTATGGAAGATAAAGGGAGCGTGAGCTGCTCCAGTGACAATGCATAGGTAACATTCAGAATTGTGTGATAAGCTGCAGCTTTATCTTTTTCATATTATATCTGGAAGCGCCTATTCACTAGCTAATGTTTTTGTTGTTTTGGAATTTGCATACCATGGGTGTAATACTCTGATTTTGCTGTTTTTGTTTTGCTTGAGTTTTATCTTTATGCTGTTGAAAGATGTACAGCTCGAACTTTGAGGAGAAAAAAAAAGGCCTGTTAGTATATTCATTTTTTGGAGTGTTTTTATCTATCCCTATATAGAATAAGGCATAAATATTTGACCAAAATTCAAATGTCAACTTTGTAGCCTGAATACCTCATCTCCAAATTAAGGGCATATTCACTTCCTCAATTTATCATACAAGGATAGAAGCATTGCCTCCAAATCTAATTCCAGCTTTGAGCTTCTGCCAGAGATCAGGCCAGCAGCCTTCCTGATCTGATCAGTCCAGCTTGCCAGCCACAGATGGGCCCCTATCACCTCCTGTCAGGCTGTGCATTAACATTGTCAGTCCCAATATCCAATTAAATGAACTCCACTGGGGCAAAACAGCACAGGACGCAGTGTGCTCTTGAAACTTTCTCCACATGTCTAGGTGCAGTTCGTTCGCTTTGAGGAAGGGACCGCGCAATCAGGATGACAAATTTCGTTATTTGTATTTATAATAGTAATAATGATCAGAACAATACAGGTCAGATCAGAGCCTGGTGCAAACCCACTGAAGCATCAAACAAGCTCTTAATATGGAATTAAAGCTTCCAGAGTGGTGTTTTGTGAGGCTTAAAAAACACTACAAAGGGCACAGTTAGATTTCAGCCTTGCCAGCCTGATCTCTGTTAGTTTAGCATCATCCTTCTCACAAAGCAGTGAGGATCCTCCCTTTTCTCTCTCCAGTCAGCAGAGCTCTCCTCCCTCTGGGCCCCAGCCCCCTTTATTTTCTTACGTGCTTAAACATCTGATGTAATTTCTTACACATATTAATATTACTGAAGCCTGAAGAAATCAGCCAGATAGTGTTAAAGTTGCTTGTGTTCTCCTTCAGTACTCATAGTAAAGAGGATTTTGAATTCAGCTGAATGGGAGCGTCCATTAATGTAAAAGCCTTGCAGCTCAAAATCATTTGGTTGTATTAGGCAGGAGCAAGGAAGCGAAAGGAGGGAAAAAAAAAAAAAGTGATACAATAGCACTTTGCACGTAACTGCATTCACACACTTGACATGCATTTAGTTTTGAATAATGTTCACAAGCTCCAGCAAAGGGAAGAAAAAAGATGGGAAGCTGTTGCCCATTTACCAACTGGAGACTTGATTTTAACACATTTAGGAACCATTGTTGCACCTCCATTTCCTCCATGTTAGAAGCTTGTTCTCTTCTAAGAGGGGAAAAAATGTGCATATATTATTTTTTGAAAAGGAGTCCAAGGTATAGAAAATCTGATTGTACTCAGGCCTGTTCCATACTGCTTCTTAACATGCCTTGGCCTGGAAGTTGATCTAGCAGGACTGGGATGAGGCTCTGCTTCTGCCTTTCGAGGTCATTTGTGTTCTGTCTTGTAAGAATTAAATTTGGTGTTACTTTTTTGTGTGTCCTCATTTTCTTCAACTTTTCTTTTCCCCCACATTCTTGAATGCACAGAAATTAGAAACCCCACAAATGAGAAAAAGTTGTCTATTCTCTTGTATTGTCACTTTTATCAACCAGTGTTTTTTTGATTTAAGCCCAAGTCAATTGTTTGGATCACAGCAACCCCATAAAGTTCTTTAACTTCACTTGTATTCTGAATTGAGTGTGAAAGTGTTTAAATCTAGCTTTCTAGAAAGCAACTTTCAAATTTGAGCTGTGTTCACATAGGTACTGAGTTAGCATCCACCTGAGGCAGACAACGCGTGGTGGTTTTCTTTGACCTAAGATAAGTCAAGCAGGAGAGCCCAGATTCTAAAAGGAAGAAATGTTGTTCTACTTTGAGTGCAGATGCTGTTCGGTTCCCCTTGATGCTCCGAAGTGGTTTTTCCGAGACAGGTACAAATGTCAATTTGGGCAGCACAAAGGTGACAAGTTGATGTATGATTCTCTGTGTGTATTCTACAGACAAACGAAGCTCTTACAGCCCTCATTATTTTAAGCTGACGGTGTTTGGGTCTTAAAGTCTGTGTTTTCATTCCTTAGCCAAAGATACAGCTTCTTTAGGAGGCTTCTGTGAGGGTATCACATAGGGAACCTTTTCATTTTATTTAGTTCTCTCTTATTTTTGTTGATTGCAGGTCATTAGCACCCAGGATTATTTTTCCTGTTGCGAATACTCCAAGTGAAGTAAAATATGACCCTCTAAACTACTTGGCTGGGCTTCTGATGGCAACAGTTTTATTTCGACAGGTGTTACCAAAGACATGGAGATCAAGAATAGAAGAGCTGTAAGGGCTTTCCAGGAGGATGAACAGTGGCCTCCATGTGGAAAGTCTGAATGGAATGTAATTCTCAGGGTATTCACCCTGGCAAAGGCTTGGAAGTATGAAGGAAAAGAGAGTCCAGTCTTTTTTCACCTGACTGCTAAGTAAATGTATTTGAAAATACATTCAGCAGAGGGATTTCTCCCTCATAACTCTCTTTTTGCTGCAGGCTCACGAAATAGAAATTGTAATCCTTTCCGAATCCCTCCTTTAGTACAGCTGCCTGGGAGGAGCATAAAGCCCAGTAGCATTTTCAGCAGGAGTTCTGGACTAGCACGATGTTTCTGCAAAGACCGTATTAACATCTGTTTATCTGTGGTTCATGGTTTAAGTCTCAGTGGGAACTCATCTGCTGGGGGAAAGTGTTTCAAGTAAGGTCAAGCGAGAAATACACTCTGCTCCACCCCAGGTCACGGAGGGTTTATTTTCACTGTATCTTTGTTGTTTTTTTCTCCAGCTAAACTACAAAGTCATCTGGATTGAAAAACATGTGTTTTTTATTGTGCGTGGGAGATGAATATACCATGTGTGAGAGGCAGCACTGCTATTCTCCTTTTCTCTCCTTCCAGACAGTAGTAATGCCTGCCATGAATCCTTCTCCGAATAGAGAGATTATGCCAATCTATAGGCATATATATCCTGCATCCTTTGCATGTGTATGTGTGCCTATATTTTTTATATATACTTTTATATATATATATATATATACACACATACATTAATGACATTCTTGGGAAGACTTTTCGTTCTACCTGCTATCTTCCAAATGCAGGCAATTATCTTTTTCCTGTGTTAGTGATTTTGCCTGTATTGGGGCAATCATTTCTGCTGAGCTTCAGTGGCCTTTTGCCTTAAAAGAACAAGCAAACCCTGGTTGTGGGTTCATCTGATATAAAGTTGGTCAGGTGGCAACTTTAATTTGACCAGAACATTTTGTAATTGAGAAGCCGAGGTTTGTACTGAGAGTGTAAAGTTTCAAAGTCTTTGCATAGACTCCAGGGTAGCACAGAGTGATATTTGTTTTAATGTTGTTACTTCTACGCATCAGGAAGTGGCTGTTTGTTCTAAGACAGTTGAAATAGAGTTAAGCATTACTGTTAATATTTGCCTTTCAGCAGGTTAGACAGTGACCTTCCTTCTCCAGTTCATCCAAATAAAACTAAAAGATGAAAGGAAAAAAGTTGTAGGTTCTCGAAAAGGACTTTCTTCAGAAGTCATGTAATAAGGCTGGATTTTAAAATGGCGCTTGTTAAATTTATGATGGCTAATAACATTTGTAGTTACAGTATGCACGCAAAGATAAGGCCACTGTAATTTCATGCTTCAGGAGCTGAGATGATTGCCCACGGGGGGTCAGGACAGGTATTTTCTCTTTGTGCGTATACAGCACTGTACAACTGATTAGGACCCATAATCACCCACACACTTCAGGACATGCCTAGCTTTAAGCACATGCTTAAGTGCTAGACTGGTGCTAGGCTACCAAGCTTTCTTATAACTGTGAGCAATATTAAGTGCTCATGTGGCAATTCTGCGATTTCTACATCTAGAAATACCGAAGCAAGTTCTGCTCCTGCAGATGCACCTCTGTTCAGTTCTGCCTGCTGTCTTCAGGATTGCCAAAGACTGTGTTGCCTGATGCATCATGTAATGTGTCTAAATCTGTAATCTTCCTGGAACTCCAGGACTCCAAACACAAAACATGAGTAATACAAGACATGCAAAATACTCTGTGAGTATTCCACTAATACCAGTGACTTTCTCTAATCTTAGTTTTGTGGGATTGCCTTTTCTTTTTTTTTTGAATTTCTAATATAAAAAATAATTGGTGATCAAAGATAAGGATAACACACTGGTGTGAAAGGTAAACAGCCAGCAAATTAAAATGAATGTCTTTATCCTGAATTAGAAAATTTGTGAGAAGACCTGGTGGAAATGATAGTAGAAACTAGTCTTTGATGTCAAAGAACTTGCCTAGATATGTCAGGATTTAATATAATGAATAATTTTTAAATCAATGTGTTAGGGCGAGAGACAGGAAGTGTTGCACTATTCTCACTTGACAGATGGAAAAATTAAGGCAAAACAATTAAGCAGCTTGGACAAAGCCTTAGAGTGATTTGGAGAGATTGTGTCATTTGCCAGAATGAGAAGCTAATTATTTGATATGCCTTAAATGACTGATCCTGGCTGTTCCCATGGGAACAAAAAGAAACTAATCAAGTTATACATGTATTTGTTTTACACAAAGAGGCTCTATTGTGCTGTTCAACGATAAATGTTTTACATTGCAAGTCATATTCACATAATTGTGAGGAGGAAATTTCAGTGATTCGGGTAGGGTTGGATTTGTGGTTGATAGCACAATGTTTAGAAATTTTGACATCATTAATAAAAGCAGTACTTCTGCCAAATATTGCTAGGCTGTATTTCCTTAGTGGCCCAGGCAGCCTGCAAATCTCAGGATTTTCTTTCTTATGCCAGTCAGCCTTTGGATAGGAGAAGCAGCCATTTCAGCATCGCATCTAGAGAAATGTGCACCTTTGCAGGTTTCATTTGAAAGAAATCTATTTATTTTGCAATGGATTGTTTGATGTTGGGTCACTGTAATTTTCTCCCTCACCCAGTAGCTCATGTTGCTACTGCTACTCCTCTGGGCTCCTTCCTGGAGTGAGAGTACAGTTTTAACATTTTCTAATTCTGCATGTTTCAGTGTTATTAAAATCCAGTGTTTACACATTTTACAATTACAAAGCAGGCTGTTGGCATTTGAGTGAGACTGTCTGGCAAGACAGATGCCACAGACAGAAACGGTATATGCAATTTTTGCTCTATCCATGAGCAGCAGCAAGAGAGTAACACCAAAGACGGAAGACATTTGTATGCCCTCAACCTCTGATCAGTGTCTGGGTATATCCTTTCCCTACAGTAGGTGATGTCAATTGTATGATCCAAACAATATAGCTAGAGCTTGCAACAATAATAATCTGAAAATAACTCCTTCATCCTAGCAGAGAATTGCACACAGTGGGAACCTGACTGGTCCAAAACTCACTCACTCTCTGACTATTCTCTTACATGGTGTTTTATTGAATTTATGATCTGTGGTGAGTTCAGAAGTAAACTCTTCTCCACAAAGTATCATATTGATGCAGTATCAGCAAAGCAGCACTTCAACAGGTATTATACCTATGCATTTTGGCAAGGATAGAAGGAAAGGGGTTGGTGAGCATATTGGGGCTATTCTTATGGCTGCCTTGCTAATAAATGCCAGCCTTCCCTCCATATTTGTGATCACTGCATCCTGAGCTGGAAGACAGGAGAGTGACACATCTCTGGCTGAGATGTAGCACGTTCCAGAATTTCCTGTGCGAGAACTGCTCTGACGGTGCTTTCTATATACTGTAGGTGACAGCCTTAAATTAAACCATACAAAGAAATTAGTCACATCAAAAGCTCAGTGTCTCCCCAGATTTGTTGATTCAGGCTGGTCCAATTTTAAGCAATTTTCTTAGCAAGCAGCAGTGTTTATTCTCAGGAGTGGCCATTCATTTGTTCCCATTAGGACAACATGGGTTTTGAAGCTAAAAAGTAGTAATGTGACAGAAGCCAATTACCCACTGCATGCTTGGCTACATGGGTACAGGGAACACATGCTTCCTAGCTCAACAGTGGTTCTATCCAGCAATTTATCCCTAAGGAGGGGAGTTATAAAAGGCACAACAGGAATCTCTGTTTAGTGAGATCTATTTTGAAGTGATTTAATTTCCAATAGACAACTGAGAGCCCAGGATTTTTTTTAAATTATTTTTATTATTGACATCATAGAATTTCTTGTTTTTTTTTTTTAAGCTGTGTCTTTCATTTTTATATAATGTAAATCCAGCTTTTTGTGTCTTTCATTTTTATATAGCTTAATATCTGGCTTTTTGTATCACCTTATTGCTAAACATTTACAAACAACTGGAGATTTCGAACAGAGATATATGGAATAAAAGTAGTTGCAGACAGTCTGTGAAAAGTGGGTCTTAAATCTTCCACTTGAAATGTGGTAGGAGTAGGTGTCCCACATCTGTAATCATGAGTCTAATTATGCCTTTTTTACAGTTACTGAAATTGGATACTATGTAGCAATAAGCAGCTAGGCAGGAAATGGAGACTTTCATTTTCTCTTTGGAAATTGACTGTATTCAAATTTGAGGAAATGAATGCCAAAAAGCTTTGTATTTAGAAGTAGCAAAGGTCTTTATAACTTCTGTCCTTCACTTTTTTTTTTTTTAAGAACTTTTTTTCTAATGTTAATGTTTTCTGATGGAATCAGTGCTTCCTGATTTTATGATTTTGCCATTCCTTCTGCTTTAAAAACTTATTTTAGTGCTGCCTCAGACTGGAGCATCCCTGAGGAACCGAGCCCTTAGCCTGTGTTATATTGTGTCATAATACGCTGTAGCACAGCTTGAGACGCACGCTCCGAGTCCATGCTCTAGAGAAGGGTGATTACCTAAATAAGCATGGAAAGAAAATAAGGAGGTTTCAGAAAGTTGCAGCTAACCATCTCCTTGGGGCCAAACTGACTTTTCCTGTCCCCTTCTCCTCAGCAACAAGAGCCATGAAAATAAAATTTCTTGACTGTATGCGAACGTGTTGTGCTCTCTTTGCCAGTGTAGGTGGTATAGGTGGACTTGGGCTTAGAAGAACATGGGTTCTGCTTTCAAAATCCTGCTTTTATGAGAGTTTAGGAGAAATGGAGGATCCAGAGAATTTTGGAAACCAGGCAGATACAGGGTGCACTGAAAACTAGCTGTGGAAATCCCTAGAAGAGTTGCCCTTGAATTTCAGTTGCCTGGTATTGGGAGGTTAGGATATCCCTGCTGCTTGTTTTTTAACTCTCCGAATCAAGCGCCCTCCCAGCAGAGGCACAGGAGCTTTGCTGCAGTAACTCTTCAGTGACAAAAAGAAGGATTAATGGAAAGTTGCTGGAGGAAGGAGAGCTCATTTGTATGCGCTCCTTGACAGACGTCCCGTTTGCCGAGCTGTTCTTCAGAGCATATCGGCAGACTCTGTGCATTTGTTTCAAGCCAAACCTGACTTGTCTGACATTGGGCTAGCAAGCTGGCGTGTATTTCTCTCTCTGCAATATAGCCATGATCCTTCAGGTGTTTTTTTGTAAAACAGCAATGAACAAGAGAGAGAGAAAAAAAGGAAAAAGTTGATCTGATGTTTTTGCAGTACTTCCTTATGCCAAAGGGCAATAATGTTTCTCTGGATCTCTGTGTACCCCCCACAAGTGAAAAGTGGCTTCCCAGGTAGTGGTTAGGAACCCAACAACTCCAAATGTAACCACCATTAAGAAGGACTTTTGAGCTGACATTTGCCCAAGGACATTTAAAGGAAACCCCTGCTGTTTTGAAGAGCAAAATGCTGTTGATTGTTCACAGAAGTCTATGTCAGTAAGAAAAATACTGCGTTCTCTGATTTTTCTGGAGAAGTACTCAGATGTGGGCTACAAAGAGCAGGGGGGTGGGTAGCAAGGAGATTCTGTCAAAATAGGAGGTTCCTCACTGGACTTTCTGAATAGAAAGAATTACTGATACATTCCTTTAAAAAAAAAAAAAAAAAAAAAAAGCTAGGAAATGTTAAGCCAACAGATTTTCTACAAATTTGTTAGTGCCATCTGTAAAAATGGATGAATGACCCTCCTCTAATGAATGGCTTTGCGGAGGGAGAGACTATCAATCACTGACCGTTCCTTAGCTATATAAGCATTTGTGAAGGAGGTAGATAGCTTCAAAAGGGAATACTTCTTGCTTCACCTTGAGTGACCTGATTTTAAACTTCACTTGAGTTAAACTGCACTTAATAATGTGATTTATTTAGTTAGTTTTTTAAAAAAGAATCAAAACGCCTATTAATTGTTTTAGGTATCTCAATAAGATTAACTGTGCAAAAGATAAATGAAATAGTGTGTCAACAGCATTAAAATCTATTTCAGCTTGCCATTCACTTTTTCATTTCATTACCTCAGGTGCACACATGCTGTCTTAAAGAAAAAACCTTCTGGCAGCAGTGACAGTTTTGCCCTGGTAGGCCAGGGATAGAGATGAGGCAAAGTTTGTAGGAAGAAATATTATCTCTTACTAGACCAACTGATCCTGTTGGGAGGGGAAAACAAAAAAACAACAAAAAAAACACACAATCTAAGACGATACAGGATGAAGGCATATTGCATTATTTCCCGTAGTTTCTGTTTGAAACCTGAAGAAGGGCCTTGTTTTCTGACAGCGTGGAAAAAGGTCTCTTCTGTAGCTCTCCCTGAATATTTCCTAACTACTTACTCTATCTGTCACCCAAAACGCAGGCTCACTCAGACACCCAAAAAAGGTGCTGGGGAGATGGGCCCCTGGGTCCTCTGCAGTAGTTTGTCTTGCCCCATGAGAGATTGTGTTGCCTGATGGGCTTGGTGCGTGTTGCTTTGACAGATAGAGTGGATGTAGCTGGGCTTCATTCACACTGCCAAAATTTATACCCAAAACGCTGCATCTGCTTCCTTTAATTCACTGTTCAACTCTCAGAAATAGCTGCAGTCCTCATGGTAATGAGGTGTAATGTGAATACCAGCAAGAAGGACCAAAGTGATGTTACTTGCATGATGGGCGGCCACATAGTGGAAAGAAGGACAAGTCACTCTTAAAATGTGCAGCATACCAGAGAAGAGGACTGAAAACGGTTCTATCTTACACTAGATTTATTTTATATGACCATATTAACTTTGTTGGATTTATTCCTGGTTTACATAAATTTCCATTTGGAGGTAATACTAGGATTAGATGCAGCTGGGGATATCTGATCAATTAGGGGTTTGATTCCTGCTGAAATGGATTGCAATGCTGAAATCCTATCTTCAAATAAAACTTATGTACACTGTTAGATTGTGCAAGATATTTTTAAAAAGGGGAGAGCCACTATAATGTTTTTGAGCTGGCTTTGCTGCTTTTGGAGCTGTCTGTGCTATTCTTTTGCCTGGTATTTTCATAAGCATTTTTATTACTAAGCTAGGCAGGAAGGAGTTAGCTATTGAGAGAGAGATATATTTGAGGTTAAATCTGTGATATCTTTAAAATCATGAACAATTGTGAGGTATAATTAAGTTGAAAAGGCCACAATGGAAGGGTTTCTAATTTTAACATAAAATACACAGCTTTAGTTAAAAAGAATACTTGGCAAATTTTACAGAAAGCAATTTTTGAAGCCACATAAGACTCGTAACTAATATATCAATTTTCAGAAGTCATAAAGATTGATTTTTTTCTTAAAGGACTTGCTAAAAGACTATTTTAGTTTGAGTAAGTTTTTCTCTGTATTTCAAGTCTTAACTTTTTAGTATATTTAATTTTTTGTCTCATATTACTTATGCAGAGTGAGAAGTGTAGCACACCGGGTGCTTGTTATGCATAGTTATAAATTTAAGCATTAATCATCTAAACCGTTAAACTCAGATTGACTAACATTAACGCAGATAATATTTCTACCTACAACATGGCTGTGTGTAAAGTCATGCTTTTTTGATTAAATGTAAGATTAGGGTTTAGGTCATCTTTCACAAGTGAAACAGCAATCCATTCCCTTTAAGTTGTACAGTATGCCAGCTAGATCTAACAGTAATGATACAGCAAAAGAAATAAACGTAGGCATTCATATTCAATTAATCTTTGTACAATGTATTGAAAAAAAAGAGTATATAAATGGTTTGTTAGGTACAGTCCGCAGTGTTGACTCGCAGTAAAGATAGCCATGAAGCCAAACTCTTGTGATTGATTTGGAGCTCTTGTTGTCAGGCTAAAAGGGAAAGAGGTATATTTGATGCTTTGGTGCACTGGGCAACATTTCTATCTTTGTCTGTGTTAAGATGATGGTTTTAATTCTGACACTGTTTTAGATTTTTTTTTGGTTTACAACAGCAGAGTGGAAAGAAAATCAATATTTGAGAGTTTTTCTAAAGTGTGGTTTCAGTTAAGTTACTACTACTTCAGTTCAGTTACTGCAGCAAAGTAATAACAACTTTAGTAGTATAGTTGGCGTGTGTCATTAAAAATACAGTAATCAACACTTGCTGCACTAGACCTGCAAAATTCTTTTCCTTAAAATATAGCAACAAAATTTAACTGTTGTAGATGTGAATATTGATTTAATGATTAGTGGGGTTTTTTCATAATGGTGCCTGCTTTTACATGATTGTACTTATCTGAACAACTAGCTCACAGGTAATGCGTGATAATAACACTAAACTCTAAATTATCATTTTGAAGAACAGAATAACTGCACTGATCCAAACCAAAGATCTGTCCCACCCAGGATCCTGACTCTGATGGTGATTAATTGTGAATGCCCAGGGAAAAAGTGAAACATTAGGACAAATACCTCCCTGGTATACACTCTCAGTTTTTAGCTATCTTTACAGAATAACAGAATCCCAGACTGACTGAGGTTGGAAGGGACCTCTAGAGATCATCTAGTCCAACCCCCTGCTCAGGCAGGGACACCCAGAGCATGTGGCACAGGGTGGCATCCAGGTGGAATTGGAAGATCTCCAGAGAAGGAGACTCCACAGCCTCTCTGGGCAGCCTGTTCCAGGGTCTGTCACCCTCACAGGAAAGAAGTTCTTCCTCACATGGAGGTGGAACTTCCTGTGTTTCAACTTGTATCCATCTTTAGTATGGATACTCCTTAAGAGGGGTATTTATTTTTGTACTCAATAGTATTTGCTGTATTTTTATTCCATTGTCTAAGTGACTTAGTTGAAATGATGTAAACTTTTTACTGTACACAATATTCTGCGACAATGAGATGTGTTCTCCTCTGCTGATAAATAGTACTGTTCTATATTGTTTGTGTTTTGCTTCTCTAAATTAAACGATGGTATGCCAAATGGTTAGTAACTCTGGATAGCACATAGACTTTCACTGAAAAAAACATTTGGTATGGCTTATGTTAAGATTCAATTAGCCTTCAGCTACCTGGGTAAGGTAGAGGAGAGGTTTGATGTAAGTTCTCTCAGAAATGCCTATATCAATTTGTTAAGGAAAGGACAGACAACAATTTTTTAACACAGGTAATTGCCTTCCACTCTCCTACAGTTTCTTTTATGATCCCTTATGCAGTGTCTTTGAGGACTCCCTTGTTTAAACTGTATAAATCCAGAGTAACTACCATTGTGTTTCAAAGGTGTAACAGAGACCCAATTTGACCCAATATCATTTTTATTTCCTGACCTCATCTGTAGCTGTATTCTGCTAAGCAGCTGCCACATTTCGTCACAGCAGTGGGTGATGTTATCTCTGCATAGTTTTTGAGAAATACACAGCACTGAAAATATTATATTATTATTCTTCTCAGAAAAACAATGCTCAGGCAACGTTGGTTTCTCAGCATGGATGCAATTGTGCAGGGAAACAGGGATTGTAGACTCGTGTGAGGTTACCAAAGTTGCCCGCTCAAATAATTCACTTTTTGGTTCAAGTGGAAATTCTCAGTGGTGGATATATCAATTCACTAAAGGCCCTGAAGCATCCTCAAGTTAACACATGCAGCCTGAAGTCCACATCACAACATAATGTAACTGTTTAGTGCCTTCTTCCTATTGTGTCTATCTCTGTAGTTCTCCATCAGTGCAATGTTTTACTGACAGGATGTCAAAATCAGCTTGTTGGTAGGTTTTTTTTTTTTTTCTAATATAATAGCGAAAACTGGGTAAAAACCTCAGCTAATTTTCAAGAGAAACCTCGAGGCTAGTTCACTTTGCTCCTGCATAACTTTATTTATGTGGCCAACAGATTAAAAAACTCATGCAAGTACTGATCTAGGAAACATTGCAGCAATTGCATTCCCATGGGTTACTTGTTCCTGAACAATTTCTACACTGTATTCTTTTAGACAGAAAACTTTCTGCTGTTGCCAGCTGCATCATCCACTTAGGCTGCTTTGCTGTGCAATATGTCTGCTGATCAAGACAGAGGAAAGACTCGTCCTATTTATAGATTAATCTCTGCAACTCAGTGTACACCATGTATTATTTTTGGCTATCAACGGGGTTTCGGAGGGAACTTCTTCCCTGAAGAATACCTCTAGTGTGCTGTCAGCCAGCTGTTGGTCCAGATCTGCCTGTTCCACTAGCTAATGGCACGGATAAAGGCTTTGATGCCTACTTGATCTGGATATGCTACACTGCTCTGCTTCATCGTTCCATCTCTCCTCCTTTTTGTCTATCAAGTCTCGTTGTCTGGCAGATCACTGGGGAAACTGTGACCAATCTCACCAAAATGCCACTAGTTACACACTCTCTAAGCATCTTTTTCCTAGTGTTTTAAATGCAGGTGTTACTGCAAGAAACCATGGGGAGCAACCAAGTCCCCTGGAATATCAGTTATTCAGTACCGCCAGAGTAAGACAATGTGCCAGGAACATAGTTGCTGATCTTCATTCCCCTGAGAGCCTGCTAGTACTGTACAGTTAATGGTATAGGTGATTTGAAGGCTTGTGTGAGAAGAGTAGGCTGAGCTCACATTTTCTTTATGTGCTTTCATCTCCTAATTAGCCAAATAATTTATTATAGCGTAGGAATATTCCTTACTGACCAGTTTGTACCAACAATTACTGTACACAGGGAATAAATTTAGTTCTCCTACAAATGTAAGAATAATCTTTGTCCCCACACGTCATTATCTAAGTCAGTCTGAGATCACTGCGTAGAAGAGGAATTTACCTTTGTTCCTTTACGTCAGAAGTCATAGCTGAGCTTAAAAGAGAAATTAAAAATAAGTGGGCCGAAACAGTATGGGTGGACACATTGTTTTTCATCATTTTTACAGAGTCGGACTGATCTGTTCCAGAGGAGCTATTGTAAATTATTTGCTGTGAAACCTATGGTTAAATAAAGGTCTTCTCTGTATTTTGTATACCCTGACTCTAGGAAAAGCTCTGTCTATGGACATACTTACTTCTATTTGGGAACTCACCTGCCAAAGACAGCTGGTGGTAGCCGCTAAAAAATTTAAGGAAGATGGATTTGCAAAAGGTTAGACCGTGAGAAGAGGAAGAAACTACTAAAAACCTTTGACCACTATCTGCTTGCTGCCTACCTAGGACAGACTCTGAGAGAGCTCCCTAAGGCTATTCTCTGAAGCCCCACCATGTTATCAGTAACAGAGGGAGTAGTAATCTGAGTCCCCTGAGTGACCCAGTTACAGTACTGGGATTTTTTGGTGAAATTATTTGTTGGATTTTTCTGTCCTTAAATCTGGAGTTATGACCTGATGGCATCAGTGTGGTCGGGCCGTTATGACGGAGGATATTTTTTTCCTCTATACTATAAAATATTAATGTCTTTGAGCTCCATGATAATAAATAGAATTAATAATGCTGTATAAAAACAAGTGTCAGCCTGTACTTGCAAAAAAAAAAGAGTCAAAAGTTATTTTTCATCCATCTGAGCATACTGATTTTTACATGGAAATGTTCAAAAAAGAGTGCATTTTATGTGTCCTAAAAACACTTATTTTGCAAGCTAAAATGCCTGGGCCAGAATTTTGAAAAGCTGTCCTAGAACTTGTGAATGTAGCTCACTAGGGGCAGTAATGGAGGTCATGAGAATGAAGAACAGCCTAGAATGCTGAAATTGACAACGCTTAGCATCTCAGGACTTGGGATAACGTTTGGTTAAAGTGAGCTTATCAAGGTTAATCTTCCTTGAACAAAGAACAAAAGGGAAAAAATAAAGTAATTCCTAAAGCCTTTAGCCTGGTAATTATTTTGAGTGGTGGCTTTTCACTGAGAGCGCAGTCAGTGGAAGTAGTTTACAGTAGTGCTTTGACAGTGCATGTTACTATTTCTACTCATATTTTATGGTTGCAACCCTACCATCTCCTTCCAGCTATAAGACCACAATATCTCCTTTTGAATTAGGCCCTTTATGCAGTTGCCCCCATTCCTATCTTTTGCTTAAATGTTAGAACCTTCCTTTATGAAAAGGTTGTGACTTGAAATCATTTACAGACTGCAGCAAGTGAGGAATTCCAACTATTTGTTAGGGGGAACTTGTCATATGGTCAAATGTGATACCAGTGCTCTAGACACTGTGGGGGCTTTAAGCTGAAATTAAAGTCGTTGGCTCTAAGCTGGGACTTGATACATGGTGAGATTTCTTCTCTGGGCCATGCTGTAGCAACTGTAATCCTTAAATTGAAGCTTTCTCATTATGAAAGACAGGAGCAGCTATGATGGTTCTGAGCAAACTGAAATTGCTGCCTGTCCTAGGGTCAAAAATTGCCTTTCTGTGGTGGCTTTGCAGGCCAGCCGTTTGAGAGAATTTGGAGAAAGCTGAGGGCAAACTTGCCACAGCAGTGATGGGAAAAGAGGGATTTCTCTAGGTTGCTACATCCCCACCAGAATGATTAGTTTAATGCTGCTGGATTTCACTGTATTGTATAAATTAATGAAAGTGCTGGGGGAGCCTGAAGTCTTTTTATTATTTTAACTCTAAATAAATTCTGTGTATGTGGCAGCAGTTTGTATAAATGGCAAGGGAAGTGGTGAAACTTGACAAGACTGCCTTCAAGCTACAAAATGTCAGCTGCAGGCAGAGGAGAGTTTATAACAGAGATTTCCAAGCACTGTTTTTCTCTCATGCTGGTATCAAAACAAATAGTCTTTTGTCAAATACGTGTTTTTATTTTTATAAATAGTGGGGAAAAAAAGGTATTACCTCAGTCTAGTTTAATATATGTTACCAGTGACATACCTGCCATGACAAAGGGTTGCATCGTCCGTGACCACAGGGATGAGTCTCCCCATATTGCAGACAACACCCTGTAACGCACAGCACCTCGTAGCAACCTGGCTTCTGGGATGGGGCTGAGTGTGTGCAGAACAGGGTGGGCCTATCCGGGTCCGGATCCGGATTGAAAGCAGTGCAGCACAGGGAGAACAGGCTGTTGAGGCAGCCCGTTGCTCAGGGGACATTTGTCCTGGTTTCTTTTGCTGCAGAAAAGGGGCAGGCTCTAGCAGAAGTAGGACAGAGAGCTTTTTTTGGATGGGAAGTGGTCAGAATTTGCTTTATCCAGAAGATGTGGCCACAGGGCTGGATTTCTGTCCCTGAGCTCATCTGTCACTAGGTTCATCTCACCTAGGCAGCCCTGCCCTGAGGGAAGCTCAGGAACACCAGGCTGTGAGGGAAGATACTTCAGCTGGCCTGAAGCCAGGCAGGGTAATACTGCAGTCATACACACTTCTATTTTGTGTGGCAAATTACCTTCCCTTTTAAATAAAAATCACTGGGTTTATTTACTTTCAGGACTACAGCTCTGTCCTGTGCCAGGTTCTTTGCATTGCCAGCTGTACAGACATGCATATGTACAGTATAAAGTTAAGTTGGCAGTAAGCAGTGTTGCATGAGTGATTGAGACAGTGATAAAAAACAGAAGCTCCTGACTTTGGTGAAGATCACCACTCTGGAAGCATTTAGTAATTCCTGGCATCTATGTAACGGTCAGATGGTTGGCCAGTTCTTGTAATGATTTGCGTAATGCATATGCACATGCACCCTTGTACTTTACAAAATTTGCTAGAGTGGGTTATTAATGCATTATTTATAAGGTGGGAAACAGGGCAATCACTCTGTATTCTGCCTAGCTGTGCATACTGGAGACCCAGTTAATAAAAAGCACTCTATAGCCCTTGTTGTCGAGAACTGATGCTCTTATAGTGTAAGTAGTAGTAGTGTAAGTCGTGTCCAAGTAGAAAAAAGAGTATAATCAGAGCATTTCTGTAACCAAGTAAACATAGCACCTTACAATGCAAGAGAATTCTTTGCACTGTAGATTAATTGTTGGTATTTAAAGGCTTAAATGCTAGAGTTTCGAATTTTGAACTCTACATTAGTTTAAATTTTGAGGCACAGAAATATGCAGATATAACGAATGTAGACCTTCACTACAAAGACAAACTTTCAAGAGAGTAGCTGAACCATTTTTCACTCACCTCAGTCAAAAACTGAAGTATCTTTGCAGAGGGCAGAATATGTTTTTGGTGTCTTTGATTATTTATAAACTATCTGAGAAAGAAACATTCAATACAAAGAACATCAATTAAAAAATAATGCCCTCAGCAGCTGTGCAGTGTACTAGCTCTTCTTATTTTCATATTTCACTCCATGATTACATGGACATGACAGAGTTAAGAGGTTTGCTGGGCACGCCACTCTGAGAAGAACGACTTGGCGCAACATATCTATTTTCTCAGCAGATAAACATGATTTTTTTCTTAGCGGGTGGTTTCACAATTGTATTTGGGCAGTCAGCTTTGCGTATGGATCCCGGAACACCTGCCACTCAAGAATATATTTATAGAAACTGTAAACTAATTAATTCCCTTAAACATACCAGTGTTTTTTAATAAGATATTATGATATTCTATCCAGTGGGGATTGTATCGCTGATTTTCTGGAGCCAATTTGCTTACCTGCTTCCATCTTTCTTCCTACCTTTCCTTTCTTCACACCTGCCTTTAAAATAAAAGTAGCATAAAACTGGATGTATCCTTAAAAAAAATACACGTCAAATCCCACTCTCTTCGGAGACTGGGAGTCTTGCAGGCAGGTGTCTCCCTTCATGAAGAGCTCCTGAGTCTGAACCTGGGACAAAAGCTGAGCACTGAAGACCTTTCTTTAGGAAATAGTTCTGCAAGACACAGAGTTTGCAGCTTGCTTTCCTGCAGCTCTGACTCTGCTGGCCACAAACCCCAACAGTTAATAATAAGCATGCTCCTTTGCAACTTTTTTTTTTTTTTTTTAATAACTGGGGTATTTGTAGACTTCCTCTTTGTATGGGCTCCCTGGTATAAAATAAAGAATGAGCTCAAACTGCAATCTCTCCCTTGGTGAGAAGGACAAATGTGCTGCTGTTTATCTGCATGAAACCTGGAGGAACTGGATACCTGTGAGACTGCTGCCAGCCTGTCAAATTTGGCAGAAATTGGCCATGTTCAAGCAGTTATGAAGAGGGAAATGGACAGGAAAACAAACAATATGACTTCATAAGGTCATTTTCATAGGCACAACATATGCCAGGATAGAATCTGAGGAAAATTGGAGCTTTTCTTCCAAAGATGGAAAAGTATTGCGTTCTTCCTCCACAGTCGTAATCCGATAGTTCTGTGACTCACTGCATGTATTATTTCTCCTTTTCTTGACCCAGTATTAAAACCCATTTTTCGTTCCTACTAGGAGACCACCCTTGCTTAGCTTACAAATGTGTTATGAGTGACTGGTACTTCAAATTTTTCTTTGGAGCACTTCACATTGTTTGACACTAACTATGAATTCACTGGGTTATGTGAGAGTCAGCATTGGCTCACTAGTCTAGCGAGCATGATGTTTCCCAGGGAATGAGGATATCCTGGATCTGTTCCCATTTCTAGTTTATATAAATGCAGAAGTGAATTTGTGAGGAGAGGGGGAAAAGAAAAGCAAAGGAAGGGAGAGCTCTTTACTGGTACGTATGCTTCAGGTTACAGTGCTGAAGCAGCAGTGCTTTTGTCCATCCTTCATCCTTTCTATTTCCATTCTTCCAACACAGTTAAACACACCAACATGGAGCCAGATCCTAGCTGCACCTATATGTGATCATCCCAAATGAGAGCTTAAATCTTTTTAGATTGTTCTTGGTATCAACAGTACAATGCAGAATTAGCTCTTAGGGACTTGGATTCATTGTGTTTCTCTACTGTGGGATTTCTGTTTAATTCTTTTGGAACTCTACTCCTCAGGGGAGGTTTTTTTTTTTTTTTCTTTGTGGGCTACAGAGAGGAATAGTTGGCAACCTAAATAAGTCAACCACAACTGATATCTTAAAGCTACTTCTCATAAGGGTCTTCTTTCTTCAGGTCCTCTGTGGATTTAGTTTCTTCATAAAATGGGGTTTATACTCATGTGATGAATACATTACAATGTATGAGTTGTTGATATAGTCCAACTACAGTAACCTTGTACCTGACATGCATAGTATGCGTCAACACTGGATAAGCATCTTCTGTGGATTTTTCTAGACTAATCTTTATTATGAGCTCTTTGGATAGTTGTAAAATTCAGTGAATAAGTTAGGCCGCATGTGCTGACTGAGCAGGTAGCAATGACATCAACATTTACACACATAATAATGCTAAAATGCCTGAGATCTTAATCAGACATCGTCCTACTGTGTATGACTCCATTTAATCACATAATTATTTATTTCATGATTATGCTTTTTTTTCTTTTCTTTTTTAGCAGATACAGTATCTGAGCTATAGTATCTAACAAGCTGTAATAAACGCGGTCACATTAGATACATCACTGTGATGGAAATGTGCAAGCTTCACCTCAGTTTACCAACTAGTAAAGGGAATTTGTTGTCCTGATAACAAAACTGACTTCGGGAACAATAGATTTAACACCAAATACATACAGAATTATTTCTGAGTGGAGAATAAAGTGTACAACTGCATAACAAATACAGAGCATAGCTTTTTGGAGGAAAGCATATTCTGATCAGAAACAAAGGTGAAAACTAGTGGGTAGAAGAATGAGCCAGTTACAATAACAAGTAAACTAGGATTCAGATACTTGGGCTTATTTCTGTTTCAGATTTTGTGCATGACTGGATGGCTGAGCTGAAGATATTGCATTGCCATTTTACTTAAATGGGGATAATACTTTCTTACTTGCTTACATATGGCTAGTTAAATGCTAAGCTTTTTTGGAAAAAGACTTACTCTTACCCTATACCTATACAGTACCTTGCACACCATGCATAGCTAGGGTCCCAGAGTAATAGGGCAGTATGAACAGGTCTTGTCAACAGAACTGTTCTCCAAAACCAAAAGTCAGCTGAACAACGACTTCTCCCACGCACCAAAATGGTTCAATACACTAAACTATGAGAAATTCAATTTACCTAACCACAGTAACCTCATCAATCTAAGCCCAGTGCACGCTTAAAGGAGAAAGAGAATATCTTTATTTTAGCCATTCTTTCTCTTCCACAATTGCTGTGAGCAATGATACGCATCAGAGTTGTGACACAAGTCTGCAGCTCTCATTCCTAGCTGACATTTGTCTTCATGCTATCTGTGTTTTTATGTCCAGACATACAAGTCCTAAGAAAATTAAATTAAAAGCGTATACCGTTTGATTTACTCTTGCAGTTTGAAGAGGGGGCTAATTTGGTAAGAGTTGCATCCCCTTGCATTCCAGCCTGTCCTCAGAGGTTAGAAGGACTGGGGGCAGCTGGACTCATCTCATAATAGGGGTGCCAAATACTATGGTAGCTATAGGGCCAAGTCTGGCAACACCAGATTCATGAACAGTCTGTCAACTGTAGGTTCGATTGCCTTCAAAACAAGTAGTTGAGTTCACAAATAGCATGATTTATTCAAATGCAACATTTACAAAGCAGGTTTCAGGTGTCAGTACAGAAAATTACTACAGTGTGTGGTTCTTAGCTAGCTCTAATGTACAAATGCACAATCATCACTTACCCAAGAAGATGGGAGAGGGCTGTCAGTCTTGAGCAGTCTCCTCAGGCAGCATCGTGACTTGAGAGCTGGAAAGGGGGTTCAGCCGGTCAACCAGTCCCAGAAGTTACGATGGAATTTTCCCTCCAACTTCTTCCTTCCTTACAGAATCACAGACTGATTGAGGTTGGAAGGAACCTCTAGAGATCATCTAGCCCAACCCCCCCTGCTTAAGCAGGGACACCTAGAGCACGTGGCACAGGGTGGCATCCAGGCAGGTTTTGAAGATCTCCAGAGAAAGAGAATCCACCTTAGTTCACCTTTTACATTTTTTTATATTTAGGTGGAGCTCGAGTGACCACAGTCGTGCTTACTTTTGTTACTGATTGGTGAAAAAGTATCTCGCTTTCATTTAAATGTATAGTCAATCAAAAATCACAGAATGGTTGAAGCTGGAAGGGACCTCTAGAGATCATGTCCAACCGCCCTGCTCCAGCAGGGACACCTAGGGCACGGAGCACAGGGTCGCATCCAGGCGGGTTTTGAAGATCTCCAAAGATGGAGATAGCATGCCCAGTGAGGAGCGGTTGTACCTCGGAGGTGGGTAACTTTTGGGGTGGAGGTGTGCGTTAGCATTATAATGAGATTATAATGAGCAAAGTTCAAGTAAAGGTCATCTGAAAGGAGTGACTTGCCACCATTGCTGGCTCAGCACTGGATTTCTTTTCATATATCTCCCATTGGGCAGATACTGTGCGGTTTATCAGTGGCACGGCCCAGGGAGTACAACAGAGCTTGGTCGCGACGTCTTCACTGTGCTGCACTCTCCATTACTCCTCATTGCAGCTGCAAGGAGGACACATTGTGCTGCCCAGGGAACCATGGGGGAGCAGTCTGTGCAAACCAGACCATCCTGGAAGTGGCAACTGTGTATCACCCCAAGAGAGCTTCTGTAATGCCAAAACTTCTGTTAGGCCCTAGTATTTCTCTAAGCTCCCCCTTTTCAAGCCATTCTTCCACATTTACTTCCTGGTGTCCCTCTTTACGGTTTGGAGTAGTGCACATACTCAGCCTCTCTTGCATCTGCAAGGTTAATGAAGAGGTGTTTTCTCATAATTTTTCTGTATACAGCCCTCGGTGTTTGGCTATTCTGTGTTTACCTTAGCTCAGCAAAGATGCAGAATTTGTATTCTCGATTAGGTACCCAGCCAGGCTTCTTTATGCACTATGACATTCTTCTTCAATAGACTAAATTGTTCTTCCTTTGTATATTAACTGAGAGAGAAATTATCATTCCAAATGTAGTTTTCTCTTCACCAACTACGTAAAAAAATACAACTTGCCAGCTTCATATTTGCCGTCAGTCTAAATCGTAAGTTAAGGATGACCTGTGCTAGTAATGGGAAAAGTAACTTGAAAATCCACAGTATTTTGTAGTTGCATGCACAGAAGTATATGATTGTCACTTCCATATTATTTAATCACTTTTTGGATCTCTGAAGCAGCATTGTGGGTATTTCCCAAAACACGTAAAGCATGGTGAAGTTTTTATTAATGTCTTGGAAGTAACTGCAAGATGTTTGGGCGCATCAAAGTCCTATCTCAGATTCATCAAACTCTTTATAATAAAGACAGCAGAACACATAACACTGAAGACATTTCAAGTGCCTCAAGAATAATTCTTAGGTGATTTCAATCTGTTTCTGTCTAATCTTTTTATATTGGTCTAGTTTGTAGATACCTTGCATCAGGTTTTTGGTGTAAATCAGTGTTTGTGCCTCATTTTGTATTTCAGTATTTGAGTGACAAATAAGAATTCTGGTTTTAGCCACCAATTCCAGTGGGTGAGATGGGAGCCTTTGGACTACATGCTTCTTTGTGAGATGGACTGTTGTATATAAGTGTATTTAAAAGCATATCCATCTGAGGTGAATTCGTATCATTCTTCCCTTGTAGGGACATGCAGATTTTTTTTCTTTTTTCTTTTTGTTTTTATTGTGACAAAGAAGTTTTATACGTTTACTGATGTGATATTTACATGAATGTGTGTATTAATTGCAATATAACCTGAGCCTTCCTTGCTATATTACTAAAGTCTTTTCTGATACAGTTATATATGTCTGGTTGTGTAGGAATAGACTTCTTGTGTAAGAAAGACAATATGTTTATGTTGCCAATGCAAGGGTAGGTGCATCTGGCTGGGCCATCCTCTGAATAAGCTACCTGAGTCAACAGAAGCTCTTTCCTGTCTGCATGCCTTGTCCATACAGTATAAAACATGACTGAACAGGGGAGGGCATGTTAAATTTTTAACAACCTGGGCTATGTATATGGAATTTCGAAATGTAGACATTAGCAATAGGATTAAATATTTAATACTTACCAAAGAGCAGGTATTACTTCTGCAATTTAACAGAATAAACTTAATTGTCAGTGGTACTTGGCCTAGGCTAAGCATCAAGCTCGGGGGAGGAAAGGTGGGGCTAGACTTGGAAAGTAATTTCTTCATCTGTTTTCCTCCTTCCTGTTATGCCTTGTATGTAATAGTTCTAGAATTAATGTGATTTATCCATGTGTTGTTTCACACTAATTTGATGCTATTGTTGTGTAGTCTGGAAAGTAAAGATGCTGAGAGAGGTCCAAAATGCTACCCAGAAAATACGCTACTACACCGAAATAGAAATAAAATACTACACTGAAGTATTCATTAAAGTACCCTTTTTACTTGATGAGTTGCCAAATGGAGCTAGCTGGCAAAACTGTGACTAAATAACTCTTGCTGGACTTTTCTCATTCATTGAATTTAAAATGTGCCTTAGGTAAGGTTTTGTTTTAGCAAAGAGTCTCCAAGACACCCAGCAAGGTGGTGGCTGGTTCCTTGCCAGATCCTCCGTCCTCCTTCTCAGCAGTCTGCTAAGAAAATTGCTGTCACATTGGTAATCTTGGAGCTATGGAGCAACAAGTCATTTTTTTTTCCTTACTAGTGTAGAGTAAAGGCACTGTTTGGGGCTTTCTGCTGTTTGGGACTTGCTTCTGAAGGCAACCAAATTTCAAAATATGAAAATTTGTAGAGAGACAGAATTTCCACAAAGTTCTATTGCTGCCGAGACAACTGAACCATAAAGAGTCATTCAAAGAAAGCTGTTTATTTACAATAGAAAGGTGATCAATAGGAATATGTAACAATGAATTGGCAGGAATGTCTTGCTTTATAATAAAGCAGTTTTCAATTTGATACTTTGAGGAATGAAGGGAAAATGAAAGCCTTCAAGGTTAACTTAATAAAATGTCATAAAGCCTATGTGATCACTAAGCCTGATCAACTGTTTGAATGGCACTTGCACAGACAACTTAGGAGATGAACAGATCATACTGGCATATTGGAGTAAGGAAATGGGTGAAATGGTCTTGTATTACTTGACAATGAATAGCTAAGCTACTGCAAAGCTATCAAACAACAGCAAGAGCTTTAAATAAAGACACCTTCTCTGCAAAATGCCCATTTCATCATCCAGCAGATAAAAATGCTGATGGAAGAACTGTGTCTTGTGGAAGAGATGTAGAATTGTGCGAAACTTTATACAGAGAGATGGGCCCAAGGAAATCAGCTTGCTCAGGTAGGTTTTTGGCTCTAGGTAGATGAGCACTTGCCTGCCCAACACTGCTTGGTACAAAAGATGCATTTTTTAAGGCAATATTGCAAGAATTCAAAGAGCAAAGATTACAATTTCTGTTTTAGTGTGAGAGGATACTTACCGAGATTTGGTTAAAAATGTCCTATTTCAACCAGAGGCTTTACATCATACTTTTGTTGCACCAGCAAAAGTAATGTTTAGCCTCAAATCATCAAAGTGTTTAGATAATGAAAACCCATTGATTACCCTGTAAAAGGCTACAGGAGAGAGATTCTCAGTTCTGATTTCCTTCCACTTAAATCATAGCTATAAAAAGTGCATTCACAGATTGCACATTGGAGACGTCCTGGCTTGTACCTTTTATATTGTTTTCATTTTGACTTAATGGGCATGCTGCTAAGGCCAAGCTCTCGGTGGGATAAGAGGTGTCTAAATGGATGCACAGAATATCGTGGATGAGGATTAGAGAGAAACCAGGTGCAAGGCAGGTGAGCAGGCAGCATTCTGGTCAGTACTCAGCGCTCCTCAGTACCTGCCTTCTCTAGAGCACGTACTCTGGAGAATAGATCTGGGCCCCTTGCTTTGCATTAAGCTTAAGGGGTGCTGTGGGGGGGGTCGTGTTGAAGACAGTGATCAAATTGTGGATCCACTGCACTCAATCTCTTAACAGTAAAACGTGCTCATCAGAGAACAGCCACACGAATGAATAAAGTGTTCAAAAGCAGGCATTATGGCCAAAGACACCAACAGGCTCAATCTGTTTATTCTAACAGAATGAAGGTTAAGAGGGAGCTTAATCACAATTTCCAAGTAACTAAATAGGTAACAGCAATTTGGTAATACAAAACTCATCAGTCAAGCCGATGAAAGTATAACAAGACCCAATTTCTGGATAATGAAACAGGATAAATTTAGACTAAAGATCAGGTGCAAATATTTAGCAGTGAGGGTACTTAATCTTTGGAAGAATTTAAACTTGCCAAGAATAGTGGTAGATTTTTCATTGCTACATATTTTTGCTTCTAGTGCAAGCGTATTTCAGGGAATCTCTATGGCTTATATGATGCAGGACATGAAACTAATGAATAGGAAGGTTGCTTTTGGGTACATTGTTCATGAATCCATTCTGGTGCACAGAGCTTTCTGCCTCTGCAAAGGCAGGGCACTTGGTTAAGTACCTGAATATCTGAGAATTTTTCACCCAAATGTGAAGTATAATTTCCAAGGAGGGAAAAAATGGTAGCAATTTTTGAGGTGTCATATTTCTCTGATGGAGAATTAAAGTTGAAATTGCTATTTTATTTCATATTAGTTGACCTGAATCAGAGTATTGATTTTTGCTTTGACACTGATCTAAATTATTTTGCCTCAGGTCAATGTTAAATAAATATAAAATAAAATACCATTTTGCCATAGATAACTTACACCTTTACAGAACTTCTGTTCTGTTTTCTTCTGTAGACTAGGGTTTTGGTCAAATGAGTATTCCATAAGGCATTTCCTGGAATCATTAGACTTGTGAGCTAATCTATGCTATGAGTAGCTTTATTTCAGTCCCTATGCCTTCTTGTCTACCTGCCATGGAAACTGGAGGCACAAGTGGATTAAGGGAATAAGAAGATGAAGTTTAATGCTAAAATAAAAATGAATATTTAAATCATTGGTTTTCACTATATTCAGATGCTTTGACTGACTGTCAAAATTGAAGCCTTTCACATTTTGAATGCATTTTGTTCCTTGGAATTTGCGTAATGTTCCTGCCCTGCTTCAGGATCAAAGTAGCAGACTTATCAGAGTTAGAAATTCTACATTTTGCTCAGTTCCTTTTTTCTTTTTCATTGTTTGAAATTTGTGTCTTTTTTCTTTGTTACAAAAAAAGTAGAACTTGGAGTTTATGGATGGAAGGGATGCAGATTCCATATTATGGCAAAAGAAGCCTGAAGATATAGGTGAAACTTCGACGTCTGTGCTGCTATAAGCAATTCACATAAAAATCAGAATTCTGAAATCTCTTAGTGCCTCATGCCTGCTGCTTGTTTTACCGGGAAGGATCCATTTCACTTCGGAAAAAAAAAGAAAAAATAGTTGTCCCAGCTAGCCCTTGAAAATGTTGTTGTAGGCCTAAGCAGGCTTGACAGTCTCTCCAGGCTTTAACTTAGAATTTACGGGGTTACAGAGAACAAGGAAAATTAAGTGTTGCTAGGCTTTCAAGACATTCTTCTGGAAATAAGAGATGAAAGTAAATGAAGTAAATTAAAATAAAAAAAAATGAAGTAAAATAAAGTAAATTAAATGAAGTACAGTGCAGAGAGGAGTTAAAAAAAATTATAGGAGAACTGTGGTAATATTACATCAGAGAGTGATGACCCCAGCAGAAAAGAAGGTGTAAGGAATAGTTTTATTAGAATTAGTTTAAAAAGAGGAACCTATGAGTATAGTAGCATTTTTAGTATTTTAATTTTGTTTTTAATTACAGTGGAGGAAAATATTCCTTCTTACTTAATCTTTCCTTTTCTACTAAAGATAAGAAAATGAAATACTTTTAATAAAGTAGGATTTAGATTTTTCCATATCAAAAGAAAATTGGAAAAGTATTTTAAAAAAATTTTAGTGAAGTTTGCATTAAAATGGGAACATTGCTTTTTTCTCTCTTTTTTTTTTCCCCCTTCTCCTGAAACTATAATTTAGTCAAAATAACATGTTTGGCTATTTCTTTTCAGTTGACAACTTCAATTAAACAAAAAGTGTAAAAGAGATTAGAAATCATGTTCTCACATGCAAGACAAATTATGTGACATTTTTGTTGACTGTCTTGATAAAAGTGTTTTTTTTTTCCTGAAAAGTAAGAAGCTTCAGAAAAATAAGAAAGTTCTATCATGAAGGAAAGTCTAAGCTTTTTTTTCCTTCTTCTAACCTGATTAAAGTGTCATAACCTGATTCATTTTGGATTTTTTTTAATAAAGGAAAATCTTCTGAAGATATTTAGTACTTAAACATTATCTTCCTTATAATTAATAACTTAAATGTACAAATTGTTGAGAATATATATTTTTCAATTTTAAGAAAAGTCAGTGACAATGAATCCTCAGGAAAAAATGTTTTGGATTAATAAGTGGATGCTTTTGAACATTTTCAAAAAAAAGTAGTTGTTGTATTATACTCCCAGAAATCTATTGAAACCTTTTTAAAAAGGCATATATTTCAGAATTTGTCAGCAAACAATAAACAGAATGCATCTCTAGAACAATTTAGAGTGATGAAACAGCATATTGATCAGGTTCATCACTAGATAGATTACTATTCACAATGTGTCTTCTCCTAGGGCTACCTTGTTTTTCTTGAGATGCTCTGGGACATTTATATAGTGTTATGTAGTTACCTGGTAAGCAATTCAGGTAACTATTTTTATTCAAATAAGATTGTTTTTAAGAGATTTGATTGAACTATTGAACTGAGAGAGCATTAATTATCAATTCAGCTTAAAAGTTTATTCTGTTTGTGAATCATTCATGGAATAGTCTTCATTTCTGTGAATGCAATTTTTATTTGCCAGTAGTCACCAATTTGTCTGAAAGAATAGCTTAAAGCTTAAGGATTTTTCAGGACTGTTTGCCAGGGCATTATTCTTTATTTGTGTTGAATGATTAATCATATGACACGCTTTAACCAGCCAGACTGGAAGACTGTCATCTCTTAACTAGGGGAAAAAAAAAAAAAAAAAAAAGAACCAAAATAAACAACCAAAAAACCCACAAGAACTATCAATTAATTCTGGTAAAATGCTTCAGTACAATATACTCGGGTACAGAATTGTTAAGAGAGCATGCATCTGGCCTCAGAACTTTTTGCTTGAGGATTTGTTAACTTCAGCACAAATAAAAACTCAGCTCATTGAGCCAAATAAATTGCTGTAAATCAGCTATGCATCCTTGCAGATTTTATTTAATGGGAATATATAAAATATGGAAATATGTTTATGATGATAATCAAACACCCTATTTTATATGACAGTGCTGATTTTGGATTCCCCTGAAGATCCTTTTAGTTTTGACATTTATTATATTAAGGTAAAACGCCTTTACCTGTTGTTTTATGCCTAATTATTCATTCAAGGTGTGCATTACTCAAATGATGGCTCATTGCTTTCGAATGTGCAATACTTGCTTACTCTCTGGTTAGCAGCACCGTGGCAATTTTGCCCATACAGAAGTCTAGTTTTGCCCACTGTCTCAAGTGCAAACCAAAAGCAGCTGCCCTTCAGGCCCGAGCTTTACGTTCTCAAATAACTTGGAAATTAATCCTGCACAGAGGATAAAATGTTGGTGGTGTTTCTTGCTACCCCATTTCAAATGCTGAAAGCAATTAAAAAGAAAGTTGTTGCATCCAAATCTTGCTGCGGATGGGGTTTGCTTCAGTGCAACAGATGGCCTGTTGAGCGCTGACCAGGTTATTTTTATAACCCTCGAGTGCTGTTAGAGGTTCATTAGGCTGCATGCAGCATCTGCCAACGTCTGCCAAGATACATACACACATTCACGGGGCTCACAGAGAGCCTGGGTCCAAGAAGAAATCTTTTGACTGTTTCATAGTGAAAAACAGCTCTCCAAAAAAAAAAAAAAAAGAGCTTTCTAGACGTGTAAAGCGTAGGTCTGGTATCTGATGTTTTGAGGGATGTTCTCTCAATGATTTATTACTTATTGGAGAATGTATTGGAAATACCTATTGAGGGAAATAAATAACTTTCAGGTAATATGAAATAGGGTAGTATTTCTTTGTAAGGATTGGATCACAGCAGGTATGGATTTTTCCAAAGTCCTGATCATTTTCAGTTCTACCAGAAATCAATGGAAAATGCAGCTGCTCAACACCTCTCTAAAATCAGACCCTTTAGGAATCTGAATGGTAATGGCAATTACGTTATCAAGGGCAAAATTACTAGACCTATAAATTTCTTGCTTCACAGTTACTCTCTGAAAAGTGATTTTCTAAAAACGATGTCTTGGGGTTTTCAATTTTCATGCAACTCAGGGACTTTGTAGATCATGTATTCGTTTCAAGAGAGCTAAGTATTGCAGTTATGTCAGAGACCTTGAAGTTAATCCTTTCCCCCGCCACTTTCTTTTCTCACAGTTATCATAACTCGCACTTTTGGGGGGTAAAAATTTGTCTCTCAGTTGGCCTACCCTATTGCTACCCGGTGACAAGAAGAAAGAGGTAGAGGGCTGTAGTTAATCAAACAATAAATAACTATCAACAACCTCATGCTATTCTGCCCCCCAAAAATGCAAACACCTTATTGAGTATGTAAACAAGACTAGTATTTGTAAGGCACATGATATAATTCTCTCATTCTCTTCAAAAGTGGCTATGGCTAAAATATTCAGTTTTGTTCTGGATACTGCAGTTCAGCAGGGATTGGGAATAGGACAACTGGGAGAGGGAGGGTAAGAGAAAATACTCATCAGGAAGACTTTGAGAGAAATGAGTTGTTAAATCTAAATAGGCTGTGGGATTGCTACAGGTTGAGAACGGGCTGCCATCAGGATTGGGCAGGTGCTGTATGTCCTGGCTGCATTACAGGGGTTAACTAAACTTTCACAGGTCCTTTCCAGTCCTGTTTTCATTGATTCCGTGCTTATTTTTAAACAGCCTTCCAAAGATCTCATTGGCTTGAATAAAAATATTGCAAGAGAGGTTCGATGCAGCAAGAAAGGATGCAGGATCTCTTTCTCCTCTCAGCCTGCCCCCAAACCACTGATTTATTTCCTACTCCTGCACAAGAATATTTTCTCCCTTTACTTCATCTTTTTCACAAAAAGTCTGGAAAAGATTTGGCTGTTTGAGTTTCTTTTATTTTTCCTTAAAAGTAAAACAGACAAACAAACAAAAATAACTAAGCCTGCACAGGAAAACAAATTTCTGTTCTGTTCTAGAATGGTAAGAGCAGCTCTAATAAAGCAGTCCTCTTTCAAAACCCATGCTCACAGAGCTGCTTCCTTTAGATGTGGGCAAACTTTGCATTCACAGACTGTGAACGGAAACAACAGTGTGTAAAAACAGACGCTTCTGGCAACTAGAAAATGACAGAAAAAGATCCCTGGTAGAATAATTGAAGTAGGGCTTCGTAGCACACAAGGTTTCAGACTGATTTCCTATTTGAAACATGGTTGTCATGTTGAAGGTCTCAAAAATGTTTCTAAAGGCTAGAGAGGAAAGGATGCATTCAACTGAATTTTGTAATTGATTTCATAGCAATTCAGGGCACTGGGTACTTTTCAGCCTAGATTTCTGAGTGTTGCAGTATTGGAGAAAAGTTTATTTCAACTAGAATACCTCAACAATGAAAATTTAAAAACTTTTATAAGTTATAAATGGGGGTAATTGTAGATGCAGATCCTTCTCCTGAAAAGAGGTTCAATTGTGACGAATCAACAAAAATTGATTTTATTATGGAAAGCTCTGCTCATAACCCTGGAAGCTTTTTTGAGTAAGATAGTGTAACATAACACTATCTGAATGTACAGGCACTCTCTTGACAGTGACTGTATTTGTCACCTTATTCATTTCAGTAGATGTCTTGTCAGCAGGCTCTTCATTTCCAGATTTTTGCTGCAAATTACAGCTCTCCAATGTCAGCTTTAACCTTACTTCTGCCTTATTTTATTATCTGTATTCTTAATTAGGTAGCAAATTCATTCTCCTTAAATCAGTGTGAGATGGTAAGAGGTCTATATCCCTATCCCATGCTCTTTGGTTCCAAAACTTCATTGATAAAACAGCATTTGTGTTGTCTTTTGTCATCGTATAGTCTGTGTGATAGTTTAGACAACATCTTTGCTGACTTTGTGGTTTGTTGTGACAGCTTGTTTGTCCCTCTGTGCGACAGATCCCAACCTTTTTCCCAACCTTTTTCACATACATAGTTATTCTTTGGCATTTCGGAATTTAGAAGGCAGCTGTGTTAAATATACAAGGAAGCTCTCCTAACTGTTATCAGAGATGTAAAAGTACTAGCTAAATCAGTATCATTTTGCTGTCTTTGGACATGGCCTGCAATTTGCTGCATATTTGGTTCATTTCAGGAAGTATGCATATATTACAGGAAAACTCATTCCTAAATTGTATTAATACAGAACATCATTTTACTGCCGTATTTTTAGGACTCTTGTATTTCTTATTGGATCAACAAATAAGGAAGGGAGTAGAAGAAATTTTTTAGAATGCATTTGCATTTTTCCATCATAATGAATGCATTAAGAAAAATTTAGCCAGCAACAGATGACTCAGAAATGGTGCAGGGATCTCATAGCAAGCTATCTTTTTTGGGAAGGGCTATACTGGTGAAGCCAAAATTATTTCTGTGTGTTGCCCAAGATTAATTTGGAATTAGGATTTATTTCAATCGTTAGCAGGTATACAGACTGAAAAAAAAAAGAATTTTTATAAAATCATTTCCAGTATTTCTCACCCCATTATGTTAGGACATGATAGGTTGTGCTGTGCTTCATTGGGTTACCTAATAACACACTGAATATAAAGCCAATATTATTTAATGCCAAATTGCTTGGGAAGAGTGAAGGAAAAAAGGAGACCATGCTATGAGTGATTCCAAAACAAAAGCTTTTTCACCACTTAGAAACAAAGAATTGCTTTTGGTAGAGGATGAGATAACCATATCAAGTAGTCATCAGAAAGCTACTAGCAGTAGTTCATTGATTGCAAAGGCATTTGAACGCTTCTTGGATCTGGGCTTCACAGGTTGCTCACCCGGGAATGCACATAAAATGCTTTAAATGCAACTACTGCCAGCTTCATTAGGACGCTGGATGTGATACCCCTAATTAAAAAGTGAGATTAGTAGGAGAAAGCCCTGCTGAGATCCCATTATGATGGATATTGAGATAGTGAAACAATTACAATGGTAATCCATATGAGTGTCAAAATAAATGAATGAAGTCTTGCCAGTGGAAATTATAACACTGTTAAACAAATGAGATTAAATCCTGAAAACAAACAACACACATAAATGTGTCAGTTCTGCGGTTCTGACCAAAGTTGGGAAACTGAACTGAAACTATTGGAACAGTCTACAAGTGCATTTAAGGGATATCAGAGCCACAGACTGTTCAAGTGAGTTGCATGTGAGTTTTTCTAAAATGGACCTACTGGTACAATAATATGCCTTGTTTTATTGTTCTGCACCTTTCATATCTATTTTTAATTGTTAGAATAGAACCAGCGTGGACTGATGGAGCATAAAACAATCATCTGTTGTATCTCCTGCTAGCAGTACTGCGGAGGAGTTGGGTTTGGCTGCCTGAAAGAACTTCAATCATTAGCTGTTTTCTCCTACAATGTAGATTTCCAGGAAAGTAAATCATTGAGGACCCAATTGTCAATGCCTTAATTTAGCAGAAGAAAAGGACCAGCATATATATCATGATGCAAGGAGTCCTGTTGAACCATTTGAGTTAAATAAGTTTGCACCCAGCTTTTGGAAACCTGGTCCCACAAGTTGTACTCAGTTATTTATAGAAGTTCCACTGCTTTCTAAGATATCTTTATTTTTTCTTAACCCTTTGATCTGTCATGATGTGATGTAATGTGCAGGATTCCAGAGTTGCACAAATTTGGGAATAGGGCTGTGGACACCCATCCTGCACTGATGTAAAACCTACCCAGAACAGCTCTAGATTTACCTTCTAAGTGAGGGAAAACCAGGAAACCAGGCAGATGGCAGTTTCAACAAATCAGCAGTTAGTATAACTAGAAAGTTAAAATGTCTAAAAGGAAACTTCTGGACTTTTAGGGCAAAAGGGATACAAAACATTCCCTCTCTACACTTAATCTTATCTCGCTTTCTTAAATGCAGGGAGCCTTAATGGGGCGGAGCACCTGGAAAAATCAAGGAAAGATTCTGCTTTCTTTCAGAAGACAACTGAAGGAAAGAAGTACCCATACCAGTCCCTGTTTGTCTAATAGCTTTGTAGATAGTGCACTAGTTGCAAGACAAGGAAAATAAAATCAGTGCATCAATCCAAGGGGTTTCAGACCTACATCTTCCAGGAAAATGAAGTGCTTGGACACCGATGGTCAACATCTTGGGTGAGCCCAAAATGACTACAGATAGAAGTGCTACTACTAGGTAATCCCTAATCTAGACAATTAGAAAAAAATAGTGGCTGATCAAGTAGGTCTGTTTTGAAATTATCAAAGATGGTGCTCACAGTTTTTGGCTCTGAGACATTTAGCACTGATATATTCAGAAACAGAAAACTGGCTGCTTTGGAAATTCTTGTAAAAGTGCAAAATCTGAGATTTTAGGTGGCAACTAGCAACTTTGAAAATGCCTTTTGTATTTTGTTTTAATATAGGTACCTAAATTATTTTTTGTGAATATGGCCCATATTCAAGTAATTTACTGAATTAGCTCTTAATTGAAAATCTGAGAAATGTAAATGCGTTAAGGGTTAATGGTGCAGCAGCTTCAAATAATGATCCAATACAATTCTGCTTAGTTGCAAACACATTACGAAGAAGATGCAAAACAGCCGTTATATGCAGTCACATATAATAGTGTTATTTAACGTGTGACCCAATGGCTTAAGTTATCTAGTGCAGATGTTTTCAACTGAAATAAGCACATAAAACTTCCCATCTCCTGGCACAACTGGCAGAACATTATTTCTGCTAGAAAAATAAATTATGTGCTGCACAGACATTTCATCTGTCACAGACATGATCCATAAAACTGGAAAACTTTTCTCTATTGAAAACTTGCCTAGGTGAAAAGAAATGGCAAGACAGTGCATTTTTCATCATCACCTAATAAAAATTTTAAATGTCTCTGACATATTAACATATACAGTTGTTACGTTCTTTTATTATTCCTCCTATTTGGTAAAAGATCAAATACTATGAATTTTGTTACAGTTGGTTTTAAATATTTAAATATTTCATTTGATAAAAGAAGAGACAGGTCTAAATACCAGAGCTCTGTTCCCCGCCTGTGCAAGCCAACTTGATAGGTAATTAGTGTAAATTATATAAATAGCAAATTATTAATTACCCTACTATCAACAAAATTAAACACTGTATTTTTTAATTTGCTTAACGTTTTTAGGTAAGTGTTCTAGACAGTCTCAAGCATAGAGAATTGTTTTTATTTTTCCATAACTAAATTCCTCCTGTAGTTCAAATGAATAATCTCCTCATATTTTATCTCCAACTGTAGTCTGATCCATTAAGGAAGAGATCTCACTCAGAGATGGCTGCATTTTGGGGTTAAGTTAAATCTAAGTACTCTGAAACTAATTTTTATGACATTTTGGGATCCTTCTGAAATCAAGGTAGTGTTTAATGTTGAAGAGTCATTTTTTATTATAAAAAAGGAATAATATGAGTGACTTGAAAGTGCTTTTATTTCAGTAGGCAATAGTCTTATTACAAAATATCAATAGCAAGTTATTTAAATATAACGCTAGTTAAATGTCAGACATCTTTGCTCTTAATTATTTTGCTTCATCCCACTGGAGCAGTAAGCAGCTGTGTTACAAGGCAGGCAGCTACTCTTCAATAATAAAGATGCTTCAGTGCACTAACTGTTAAACTCCTGGATTTGTGAGGACTTAAATCAAGATGTCTGAGAGAACTGGAGATAAACATGTAAGCGTACTATTGGATTGAATAAACTTTTTACAAAATACTAAGCTTATTGAACATGAAGTCAAACTTTCTTTAACCCTTTCTGCCTCTTAGAAGGTCTCTCTCTCAAAGAGATGATGTAGCACCCCTCTTACAGCAGGGTTTACTAATAACTGCTGCATTCAGAGAGCTAAAGATAGCTACAATTTCTGTTTATAGGTAAGGGGGAAGGGTTACTATTCCCATCTGTCTATGTTTAATTTGGAGAATTTTCCTTTCAGTACATTGGAGATGACATTTGCCTATGATACCAAGAAAGGTTTTTTTTCTTTTTTCCTCAGCTTTTCTTTAAGTTAACAAAATAAAAATAGACCCAGATGTTAACTAAACGTTGCAGTTCTTTGAAGCAGAAATGATCTTTTTATTCCTGTTCTTATATGGTACTTTGCCCAATGTGATTATGACACATCTAGTAAAATCACAATCAGTGATTTCACATAGAATTCACATAGGCTTGCAAAGATTGTCTGTGATGCTATACTGGGTGATACGAAAGGTTTGACAAGCACAATATCCTATGCCTAGAAATGGTCACTAGAGAATGCTTGTAGCACACAGAGACACAGTTCATAAGAAGGTGTATCGATTGTATTGCTGTCTTTGGCATGGAGATATTTTCTTTATGTGTTTTCCATATCCAAAGCATCCAGCTTTGCCTTCTACTTTTTGGTGGTTTCCTCTTACCTAGCTTTCATTTTTATGTTCTGTCTGCTCCATAGCACAGTTGAAATGAAGACAGGAACAGGTGAAAGACTGAGGTGGCTAATCGCCTCATATTTTCTGCTTCCCTTTATACTGGCCTCTTCTTCCAGAGCTAGAAGACCAAGCATGGAACATCAGTGCTCATGCCTCTTTAATTACAATATGAGCATGAGTGTTGGCTGATATGGTGGTCTGCTGAAAACCCTGGTTTCTATACTCAGGTAAATAGATAAGGAGACATACTTTTTAGTCTGTTTCTTGAGTGTAGGGTGATAGAAAGGAAAAAAAAAAAAGAGAGTGGTGGAAGCAATTTTTAGAAAATGCAAGTGAAGAATGAAAGACAAAAAGCAACAACAAAGATTTTGCTGACTAAAGATACACCTATTTTACAAGCATGTAGGTAAGATAAGAGAATATTTATACACCAAAATGTAATGCAATACAGAAATATGTAAAAATTTTAGCTCAGATAACTGGTAGCAATTTAGACCCCAGAGCATAGAGTTCAGCATGGGATAATGTATCCTGACAAAATTTTAAGTGAGTTAACTTAAGGCTGAATGGTATATTTCTGCACTGCACTGCAGCACAGGCATCCACAGAGAGCATAATGTTATGATTTGGTTATGAGGCATTGATTTGTACAAATTGCACCTCATTTCATGCATGCGTTCTCTTACTAGCTTGGGCGACCTCAGTCTGAATTGCAGTACTGCAATGGTAGCATGAAAATTTCGGAACACAGCCTGATCTCTCCTGTTTTGTCTGTCAGTTGCTTGGTTAGCCACCATTAGGACATGCCTGGCAGGCTTTCTAAACCTCCGATATCTGTTTAGCTTGCCAACCTTGACAAGTTACCAACTAGATCTCAATCTAGACTTGCAGAAAGCTGAATATTAGTAGTCTGGTGACTGTTTCCTGGACTTTGGGAAATAAGCAAGACAAGCTCTGGCCAAAATTCTTTTGTGAGGTTTGGGAGTGTGAAAGATAGGAGGACTTTCAGGAGAAAACAAGTTGAAGAACAGTGATTTCTACTTCCTGTGTGATATATTTTTTTCTTCTGAGCAGGCTCCACAGATCTGGAAAGTCATGCTTCAGATCAGGGATAGGTATTTAACAGTGCTGCTAGCCCTTTCAGATAACAATATTACATGAATATGTAAGCAAATCAGGCTTGAAATTCCCACTGATCTCTATTTGCCGCTGTGCTCTCAACACCTATGACAACAACCTGGATTCAGACCTCTTGGTTTGCAAAAAGGCATTACAGTCAATGTGAAGCCAGGCAGATGTAATGGCAGCTACAGAATTAGAAGTCTTTCCTGGTTGAAGCTGTTGTCAAGTCCAAAGACGCCTATTTCTGTTGTTTCCTTGTTTAGTATTTTAGTTTTCTGCATAATAGGCCTTGTCTGTGCCTCCCTATTCAGACTTTCCTAAATAAAATAGAAAGCATAAGTGGAAAAGATCATTTTTGGGATAAGCTATTAGGGTGTTAAGTGCTCACTATCCCTCCATTATACAAGAAATCAGAGGTTTGTGGTCAAAGCATGGCACAAGGAACCAGTACTCATGCTAATAAACTTAGTAGTACAAGTGACCTTTGTATATGTATGGGGATTTGTTTGTTTTGAAGGAGAACTTTATAGTGTGCAGTTCTCTTTCTTTGCGATAGGAATAATATAGCTTCTCCTTGGACAGTTGCATCAAACAGTATTCAACGATGTAACAGCGATGTGGCACCTCAGAGAAATCATTACATATAATTTAAAAACCCTAGAGATATTCTTGAGAACAATTCTCGGTGAGAAAAAGCAATTACTTAAAAATGATAAACAATGGTAAACCTTCTCAGCTAAACCCATTGAATAAAATCTGTCTTCCTATTGGGGCATACTAAGATGATATTTTCTGTAAAGTATTTGCAATACTATCTATTGAAGAGCAAAGCTGCTCTCCTACGGCAAGCATGTGCAGCCAAGGTTGTCCCACAAATGTCTTCCCTCTCTCTAGCAGCTTCTCCAGGATGCAAAATTTTGCCAAGGGTATGTGAAGAGCACTCGCTCACTGGCAGTTTCTGAGGTCAAATGGACTGGTGACATAGGAGCTACTGACTTTGAACAACAAGGTTTGAAAACAGTTTCCATGCCAGTAAGCAAACTGGAACAAATGAGCCACAGTTTAACAAAACATTGTCGGGATAGATACGGTTTTCCATGTCAAATAGGAGGGTAAAGTGTGCATCAAATCATCTACTGCTTTAATATCTTCTATATCAATATCAGTAAAGATGGTTAATAAGCTGACCTGGTTGTTCTGATAAATGGGCTGAATCTTTCACGCATGTTTGCTGGGGGATGCTTGGAGAGAGTTTCAAAGGGGAATATTATAAGGCTGTTGAAAATACAACCTAATTTTCATTTTACTTACAACTGAGGTATGGATAAAAGCAAGAGCAGTATGGTGGGGATTTAGATATTGAGCATGTGCTAAACATGAGATCCAGCGTTGTCCTGTAGTTGCTCAATCAGGGCAACAGAAGAATGGGGGAGTTGTTGACATTTGTGTCTAGCCGTTAAGACCCTCTGTAGATGTCCCTGCTTCCCTGCTATCCATCCTGCAGCTTTGTCTGAGGCACAGATTTGGTAGGGACAGAGAGGGAACTTCTGCTGTGTTAAGAACTGAACTGAACTTGATCTTATATGGATGCTTAGGGCAAATGTATGATACAGGAAACTTTTATTCTACCTGGTAGGTGAGTTGGGTCCCTTGTAGGAAGTCCGCTGCAGTGGCATTATCTGTCCAAGAGAGGGAATGAACCCTGGTCCAGAGCATGTACTGCTCAACAGTTGCTGGGACCATCAAGAGAGCATAATCCTGCTACTTAAAGGTGGTAGAGATGTCACTTTTGCCAGGGCATCCTGTCAAAGGATTATTGAGTGTTTCAGAGATTTCCTATGAGGATGCTCGCTCCTCCTCAGCTGATAAGAAGAAAGACATATGATAAACTCCAGAATTTGACTTTTATTGCTTAGAAACATCCTGGGTTCTTTGGTATTATTCTGATTTTTTAACACATCCTCTGGATTTTTCCTCTGATTTTTTTTCAATTCAGGAAGCATGCAGCTTCCCCTGAAAAGTGGGTAGTGTCTGAGGGAGCACAAGGCTTAAACCTGCTATCAGTGAGGACACAGAGGTCCTGCAGGCAATTACTCATTTCTGCTGGTCTTTTTCTTTATTTTTAAACCAGATTTTATTTTCCTTTTGGTATTTCTTCTTATTCCACTCTCCTTTTCCCAATATATTTTGTTGTTAAATGATTAAATGATTATCAAATGGGCAGAGGGTTTTTCAATACTTTTGTTACCATAGCAACTAGAGTAGAGGAGAAGTGGGAAGGAATAGAATTTGAGCATCAGAAATAAAAATGAATCAAACAACTTTTGCTATTAGAGAACTTTGCTCACAATACAGCTTCTTTTCCCCATTGAGGTTATTTATATGAAAAGGAAAACAAACTCTTGTGGAAAAGAAGGATGGGAAAGAAAACTTTCATCACCTTTACTAAATCTCTTTCCTTTTCTAAATATGTTTGTAAAAAAATTTCTAAGTTTTTAGGGTAGCAATTTGGCCCTATGTTTCTAGTCAGTTTTTACTTGACCATACTCCTGAGTGCCTTTGAGTTTCAGAGAGGTTTTCTTTTTCAGCACTGAAACTTGTGTATCATGCTAGGGAAGGGAAAACCACAATCTGAGACTGTGCCTTTTTTTGTTTTTTCTTTTTCCCCACCAAGCTAAATGAATAGCAATGAATAGCTACATAACCAACAATGTCTACAGAATTCTGTCTAGTGTGGAGAGGGGGAAAAATGGAGAGGCATGGAATAGTTTTCTGGCTTCATCTTTTGCAAATAAACAATGGACAAAATCTTGTAGATGAGATATGGCTCCACCTCAGCAGAGACGGTGGTGATTCAGGCCACAAGCTCTGCATGCAGAGACTCCAAAGCATCTACAGACTGTTCTGGTCATGGTCCCGTCCTCATGAGAGAGAGGTTATTCTAATTCAGCACTCTGCTTACTGTCAGTACCTGTGTGACACACAGAGGATGCAATCCCTCCTCCTACCCTTCTCCATAGCCTCTTTCCGGATAGGCTTTCTATAACTAGAGGAGACCCAAGGGCTTTGGCCTGGACATACAGGACTCCAAGATCATGAACATGAGTTCTAGATTGGTACTCAGCTTCCTGCCTTCCTTTGAAGGCATTTAGCTCTCCCAGGTGACTACAAAGGAGGTGACCGTATTGTAAAGCAACTTGTTTATTTATGACTAAACCTATTCATTTAACTTTTCATGTGTTATGTGCTGAATTACTATGAAAGTTGTTTAACGCTGCCAGGTAACTTAAGCATCAACAACTTTTATATTTCCAAATTGTGTTTCTAAATAGTTCAGAAAACTGCAGGGGTTCTGGGTCCAGAGGAATATATTTTTGTAATTTTTCTTTTTGTAATCAAGAGTAATTCTTAGGTAACTTAAAAATAAATAAATAAACATCAAGTGTATCAAGTATCAAAATGAGATTGGAAATAGCATCTTTTCTCTTAGTTATCATACCTAATATTACTCTTATGAGCTCTAGGTGGAAATGAATGCATGGACAATGATTTTGGTAGAAGTCATGAACAGATTATATCTTCAAGATTAAATAGAAATACAGATGGAAAGCCAGGTCTGGACAATTATTTCCCTATTCATAGAGTCTGGCTGATGTCTTTGTCAGACAGGCGTGCAGTTTTGGAATAGTCTTGATGGGAACTAAATTAGCTGCTTAGTCTTTCCAGCATGAAGAATTGACAAGCTGAATATCACCCAAGGGAATGGGATGGTTTTTAAGGTTTAGGACCTGGCAGTTAATGTGATTTTTGGAGTATCTAATTGACAGGCGTGAGGGATTGTAATATTTCTTTTCCTGTAGAAACCTTATTTTTCTTTCTGCAATCCTGGTTCTCTAACTGACCAAGTACTGAAAAATGTTGAAGTCAAGGCGGAGGTAATCAGACATGTTACTGTTGCTTGTCATTAGGTCATTCAAGCTTGTTTGAAAATTGCCAGGCTCCGTCCAGCTGCAATGTTGAATTCCAAGCACTTGCCATTATTTACCAGGAAGATATTCTCAAACCGCTGTTCCTGGAAATATCCACCAAAATTCTAGCATTCCGTATCATTCCAGGAGGTACTGATGCTCCTTTTCGGATATCAGGCTATGAGAACAAATTCTTTCCATGTTTGTTTACTAGCATCAGCTTTTCCTGACTGATTTTTGTTTTCTGTGTTGTAACTGCAAGTTCTGTGCACAAAACTCCTTTCATTTAAGAATAGAGGACAGGAACAGGATACTTTTCCTTATCTGGTACTTTGCATTTTGCCTTGTGACTTCCGACACTGAATGAATCTCTTGTGTGAGCCCTTGGTAGGACTGCTCTGGCTAACTAAAATAAACTTCAGCATCCGAAGTTTAGTTTTTATTTTTTTTTAATATGTAGGCAAATTTCAAGAGAAAAAGTACTATCTCCTGCCTGCATGTATACCTATAAGTCTTGATGGGGGTAAAGGGGGAGAGGAGGGAGTGTGTTTTGATTCTTGTCGTCTATCCAAAATATTGGAGAGTCTATGTGAAGTTCTGTATGTTTGTTCTTTATCAACGTCATTGGTTCCTTATTGCTTCAGTATAAATAGCAACTGCCATGCAGGCGACCAATAAACTTTTTAATGTGTTTTAGTCAACTTTCTTTATGGTTGCATCAAGCTTGGAAATATTTAGGCTCTTATTTCTGAAGGAAAAGAACAGCCTGGAGAAAGAGCATATTAATAAAGGAATAGGCCCAAGTTCTCTAGCCATCTCTTTTACATAGTTGAGGATTTACCTTATTGGGAATATTGCTGTTAAAACACAGCAGTATTTTCTTTTCCTGCAATTTCTTCTTCTTGTTTTCTTTTCCTGGATTTACACTAATTCTTGCAAAGTCTGCCTGACTTTACATGGATGTAAAAATAAAAAGTTGCTGCATAATGCTGTGATCTGCTGTAGTGCATAGGTTGACATTACAGTAGTTTGGATCTCACTAGCTGTTTTTGAAAATGTGGTTGCCTTGAAGGCTGTCAGATCCTGTGTGTACAGATGGATGTCAGATGTTCAGTCTTGTCTAATTTCAGCTTGCCTTGGCAAGTATGTACATCCATTAAAACAGACACTGCCTAGTGGATATAGAAGGTTGCATGAGTTGTGCTGAATTCATAAGTCTTCAAAACTATGGACACCTCTGCCTAGGAATAACCTATCCATCCCCATAACGGGCTGGTGATTTTAATCATTGAGAACAGGCATTAGAAACTTCCCCTTTTCTTCTTCCTCTCACTAAAGGATCATCTTGAGCTGGAGTCTGCTACAGAAATTCAGCACTGAAAGCATGTTGCCACAGGGCTTGACATCCTACATTTCAAAGAGCCACACTACTCTACATCTTTATTGCCTCTCCTTTTACAGGTCAGCACAGCTAGAGAACATTGCCTGAAGTGACAGTGATGAATTATGTAGTATTGCTGTTAGTGTGAAATGGAGTGGCTATAATGTAATATATGAACATCTTGGAAGCATTAACCAGTTCGTCAATGACAGATGTGGTGACGAACATATGGAATTAAAGTAAACAGCTTTGTATGTAAGAGTCAATGATTTGTAACAATAAAACTTTGTGGTGTGAATCCTCATATTGTCCATTGACTCCTGCCCTGAATAATTTACCCCGTTTTACCCTCACTCAAAAGCCTTGGGCCTGTGAGTGCTTCTTCTTGTGCTGTAAACTCTACCCTTACCACACTCTTGTCTCTTGATCTTTCTCAGCTCAAACCTAGCAAACCCCAAAACTTCTGTTGTATCATATCTCATCTATATAGACCAAATATCCTTCTCCTCCTGAAGACATAGGTTACTCTGTAGTTTTATGCTTTAGAAAGAACAGGCCTCCAAGTTTTCAGGGACTTGCTTAATGGTGCACAGGGCAATGTCACTTTAGGCCTTGAAAGAACTGAAGATAAGGTGGGTGGTAACCTGCAAGAAGTGTTGAGGGTTGAGGATATCCTGTTGCTCAGTCTGGCCTTGATTTTTTCCCAGCCAACAGCTCTCAATCCATTTATTTCCCCCAAAGCTGACTGAGACCTGTGATCCAGTTCATCCATTATCTTTTCTTTGACAATGTCCAAAGCTTTATCGGGAAACTACAAAAATATCTGTATATTTCAGTTGTTTGTATATTTTATTTATGAATGTCTTCATATTCCTTCCTTCCCAAAGCAAAATGTCAGAATTAACTATTATAGTTCTGGATATTCTCTTTTTTCTTTTCTTTTTTTTTATGAAGCTTCAAAATTATCTGAGTCAGGAACTGGAAATCATATTGCCTTCTTTCAAGATTTTCTTGCAACAAACAATATTTGAATTTTTGCTCTTTATTCATTCAGTGTATTCTTACTTTATCTCCTGCTGCCACTAATTCATCTTCCTGCACAGGAGTTATGTGTAAAAACAACATCAATAGTGTTTTTCTTCCCCTTTCCCTCCCCTTTCTTTCCCCTCACCTTTTCCTAGTGACCTTCTCCAGCAATTCTTCTTTTCTATTCTGCTTCAGATGCCTTCCTATGCCTTCTTCTCCTTTTTTCTTCTTTTTTTGGGGGGGGTATTCCTTTATTGTCTCAACTTCCCTATTTTTTCTGTCTTGCTAAAAATAAGATGATGTTGTAGTTATAAAAATCACAACACCTGCAATGTGTAGACTGATTGTACTACAGAAAGGACACATGCTCTGCTCTGCAGAATTGTAATGATGGATAAAAAGGAGGGTATTTTCTGTAAGCCCAGAGGCAGGACACTTTCTCTTACATATCACTCTCTTCTAGCCCAGACCATTGCATTTTAAGTCATTCTCTGTTTTAGGCAGAACAGTCATAAGCACAACTTTTGCTAAAAAACAAACTTCGCAGTGGTTGAGTGTCCCTAGAAAATTGTATTATTTGAAAAATAGGCTGTATTTTTGTGTGTTACTGAAGATGGCACTTTGAGGTAACTGCATGAGCAATAGTTATCCACCCCCAGTTGGCCTGAGCAGTACGGATCTTTGCCACAGGCTGAAACTGCATTTTGTTACAGCCTTACAGTATAAATTATACAAGACAGCTATAGAGAAGGGTCTGGAAACCAAACTGGGGGAGAGGCTTGGGATGAAATCAGCCCTGCACAAACCATTTCAGACTCCTAACAGGATTCCTCACTGCCATGAGAAGTTTACAAGGAGGATGACTGCGAGTTCAGAGAAAAACTGAAAATAGAAGAGACTCTTAGAGCAGCGGTAGGGGAGGAAAGTGAAAATGAAAGGTCGTTCTCCGAACTATGCAGAGTAATGAAAGGCAGCACTACTCAGTCACAGTTCATCTTTTCCTCGTCGCTCAGTTAGTGACCTGAAGATAATACAGATTCACAGTCTTTTTCTCTCCTGCCTGTGTGGTCAGTGACCTTACAACAGCATCCTGTAATCCATTGAAAGAAACCTATAAAAGAAACATTACCGGTCCTACCCCTCCAAATTAACGCAGGGTGGCAGAGAGTCATAAATAAAGGCTCTTCTAAAGTGAATTACCCATCTCTGCATTTGGATGCAAGGAGGGGAAATAATGAGGGAAATATCAGAGGTAGAAGTTAAATGAATGTTGAAGGGGCAAAATGAACAGAGTTGGTTACATTTGGGATTCATTTTTTTCCTCTCCAAAATATATTTTTCAGCATCCCTCTGAGTGAAAAGCAAACAATTCTCAATTGTGCATTACAGTTAGATTATCTGACAAAATATAAACTCTCAAGAACAGTCTGGATTTATTTATAATGGACTGATTAGTCTCTTGACACACCAAGGTAAGTAAAGAAACATTCCAGGGAAATGGTGAGATTTTATATGAATATGTATCCAAGTATGTGTCTGGAGGAGGTTTATTGTTAGAGTTTGCTTTAACTCAGGCTCATGTCTTCTGAAATCCCATGTCAAAGCAAATTTTATTATGGTACCAGGAAGCTGAAAATAACAAATGTATAGACAGAACATGTTCAGATGCACCTCCAGATTTTTGTAAAGACAGTGCATTTGTGTCTTAGACTTTATCTGAATCTATGGCTAAGAGTGAGCTTAAGTGATTACTGGGTAATCTCTAAGAAAAGAAAGAATAGATAAGTAACTAATTAATAGGGCTATATGACACGGGTTTTCAAGGATATCTTGTGAAATAAAGCACCTCAGAAGCACTGCTTAATGAGTCTTGACCTAAGAATGAAATAGCATGTTCTGTTAAAGATCATGCAAGCTACTTTTTAAATTTCTGTTTTGTATATGGTTTTTGTTTGTTTGTTTTTTTCTTTAAAGAAATGGTTTTTTCAGTCCTTTTTCACAGCATTGATAGAGCTGATTGATAGGCTTTTTTTTAGTAGAGTGCTATGTGATAAGAAAAGCAAGGCAAAGACATAGAGATGTCTTTTTTAGGAATGTTCATATGGAAACCTGGCACTTGCTTCTGGGCCTGTCTTTGAATAAAGTGAACAGTTGACTGAACTTTCCATTCCTTCTTTGAATTTTCAAGATGCTGCGAAGTTTACATATTTTTCCCCATTAAGTTGTCTAGCTGATTTAAATCAGGTGTTACCATTTTCTTTACTGAACATTATAGTAGTTGAAAATGAACAAAGACACAAATGTTTACCCAGAAATATTGTAGCTTATTTACAAAGTCATTTTTTACAGGAGTTTCCTTATGCGTTTAATTTTATTCTGGCTTTTGCATGTGTTTAAGCTTGCTCAAGCTTCACACAGTATCTGCACTCCCCCCTGGTGTACTGAACTGTGTTGCTGCAAATGAAGTTAACACTAACAGGGGGAATGGATTTCTAGAATGGCTTCAGAAACACAAGCAATAAAACAGAAAGTTTATGGGATTTGGGCAAAGTAATCATTAAGTTCAAACTGGATGTACTCTGTTTTGAGTCCAAACAGCAATGTGAACGTATCTGTGTGTGTGGTTTTGAAAGGACATCGGTTACGGGTTAAGAAGCACGGCTTGCTCCTATCGAAAGTACGCACAGAGCAGGCATGAAATTGTAATAGTTGCATTGCCCCTTAGTTACAGAACATCAGAGAGTGTGTAGCGGCAGCAATGACATTTTGAACCTCTCAGTTTGAGCTCAGTCACCTTAGTGGTGAGATGTTTCCCATTTCACAGTGTAAAATTAGTAAAATCATTTGCATTGGTAAACGAGCAGTGAAGAAATAAATAAAAAGATTGTTGATATGACTTCTTAATAACATTTGCAGTACTAATATGTTTAATTATAATTACGAAATCAGCACAGAAAGGAAAAATACATGAGTTATCTTGTTTATTTTTTGGAGAAAAGTTAAGTCTAACATCCTCTGCTCTAGCGGTACAGACTCGTTTTCTGAGCTACAGACTGACATTTAACCTCACTGCACACTAAGATCAGAATAATAGAGTAAAAAAATGTAGAAACAAGGATTAAGGACTGAAGAAATTGATTTTCAAAATAGAAATAAAGCAAGAGCTACAGCTTGCTTAAGCAATAGCAGACTTGTGGATGAGTAAGTCTACAGACATTGGAAGAGTGTACCCATGAAGAAGAGAATCAGCATAATAAGGGGAGTAATGGGATGAAGTCAAGTGGAAATTTAGGCAATTCATCTTGGAAAAACTTCCTCATGTTGAGATTTATGAGTCTAATAATGTCCCAAGGGAAGTGGTAGAAACTTCATCCATTGATGAATTTAAAACTAGACAGGACCAGAATTACACTTCTGCAGATAAAGGAAGTGTAAGACAGCCCGTTAGATCTTTCCCACAGAAAAATACTGTGTTTATATGAACCTCAGTGTGTATTTTGATCATATTTTGAAAGATGAGCATGTTTGAACCTTGGCAGAACTTGGACCTGGATGGAAGACCTTTGAGGAAATTTTGAAAGCCCTCTGGGAGAATGACCTTCTTGCTCAGAAATCAGTGGAGAGAAACAACTTACCAAAATTCTGTGTAATGAATAGGGGACAAGGCACCATCCTACCCGTTATCTTGACTAAGATATGCATATCATCTTGTTAGATGGGATTTAAATGTCTGTTTTGCACCATTCCAAACATGCACAGAACTCCTTCTGAAGTATGGGAGAGGATTTTTTTTTCTCTCCCCTTATACTTTCTTCCCTTTAACCTTTTAGCTCCATATAGTGCAGAAAGGAAGTGAAACATTTTGTAAAAGCTGATTTCCATGTGATATTTCCAAATGAATTAGGTGTTTTGTTGGTGGTGGTTTCTTGCAAGGACCAAGAAGGATGAAAATGGGAAAACATCCTAGATGTTTTTTTCTCTGGGACTGGATTTTTCTCTGGGAAACTAAACGTATTTTGCATTCACCTATTGTCAAGGACTCAGTTTCATTCTGAGAGCAAGGAGAGTTTCACTGAAGTGTTCATTAGGAATAGAAATGGGAGCCTATTTATTTTATGCAGGCAAACAGTGTTCGGTGTATTTTGGTCAGGCCACAGCTGAATCAGGTTTCTTCCCTTGCTTGTGCTGTTGCTTTGCTGCTTATGCTGCACAGCAGGATGTGCTGGAGCTCGCATAACACATCCAATTGACATCAGTAAGGAGGCCAGGGAGAGCGGAGCTGCGCTTCCCAAACATGTGGCTTTGGCCACTGCTATTATTATGCTTGCTGAGCAGCATATGTCCAATTTATACATCAAGTCGAGTGCAGGAAAAAAGGAAATCTTACAGAATACCTATGGGTATTCTATAATACTCATCTGCGTTCCTAACTTAAACGTTCAGGCTTGAATTCTCCCAATCAACAGCATGGATGGAGGCTGCATCTAGTATATCTCAGCCTCTGGTTTCCTTACGTGCTAAACTACAACTTTTACGGTGCGGACTCAGCCTGATGGAGACACTGAGGACACAGCCTTAGAATAATCCTGTTTTAATAATGTTCCCATTTGGAGGCAGTCTGGGGAAGGTGTAATCAGCAGTCACACTATGTAGTTGCTTGCCCCTTTAGGAATGCCTGCTAAGCTTTGATCCTGGCAGCTGGTAATGTACTGCACAATATGTGAGAGCAGCTAAAAGACTCAAAGTGTTCCTTCTTTCCACTGATTTTGAAGCAATTTTATCCCTCGTTTTGAATCCTATTGAACATGGGCACCCTAAAACATCTGAAGAACTTTCTGTGAACCTGTCCCACTGAGGTCTAGTCCTGATGAGGGAAAATTACTGGAGAAAATCATATTTCTTCTTTTAGGGATTTTGTTTATTGTGAGCAGTTTATTTGCTACAGAAAAAAAAAACAGTAAAATGAGATGGATCTTGAAAGAGTATCAAAAGTATAAGGTAACCTGTTAATCAGTTTATTCCCAGATTCAGACAGGAAAATTAAGCTCACAGTAGGAGTAATTCCCTAAAAGAAGCGGTCAGGAATTAGCAACTTCTTAATCACTCTTTCCCCCTGCTCTATCCAAATCCTTCTGTCACAGCTGAGTTATAAAGACACTCAATTCATTGAAATATATCCTACTCCAAATACTCCAAAAAAAGTCAGTAACTGATGGAATAAGGTGATCTTTGAGGGAACAGACTCTATATACAAAGCACTGCATTACGGACAACTTTTGCTTGCATACTTTTTATGGCCTTTCCTACTGGTGGTTGAATCTAATGAAGAATGTAACTCTTCCCATGGCACAAACAATTTGCAGGTCTGCTTTATCTCTGAAAATGTTTGTCTTCTGTAAAACAAACAAAAACCACTAACCATGTTATGTGGTTAAAAATTCATTATGGGCATGTAGTCACGATATCGTCTTTTCTCAATCCATAAACACTGGTCATAGATGGGAAGCTGCCTAGGTTCTTTTTCTCCCTCTTCTTTTAGACATATTGCGTTGACAAATTTCGTATTTTTTTCCAAAGTCACCCAGTTTGTTTGTGTATGCATGGGTGTGGGAGTGCGAGAGCGAATGCAAACCCTGCAGCAGACATGAGTCACTTTGCATCGTCGTTTGCTGGAAGGCTCTCAAGCCTTAGGTTGTAGATGGGGATGCCACGTGGCTCAGTGCTGCAGCGGCTGCCTTGGTACTTGGGACACTGTTTTAGTGTTGTCTTTTCTTCTCAGATAATGGCTGTGCTCTGAGTATATGCACATGCAGCTCCCAGCAGAGACCCCCTCTGTTGTAGAAGGCGAACCACAAGCCTTCAAGGAGTGTCAGTCCACAGCACCAGTATTTAAGCTCTAATTCAGTGGGCGAGAGAAGCAAAAAGGAGACAGATTCAGCAGAATTAAGGGCAGGCAGACAGGTCATGCATATAAACAATTGCATGCGGGGGATGAAGTAGCAGAGATTAGCACCCAGCTCCCTCTGCTATACATGAAAGTGCTGCTGGATGTGAGCGGCAGAGAAGCGGACCTTCACAGAGGACCTCTCCTCTCAGTGCTTTCCCTGCTTATGCAGGTTTTAAGTGATGCTAATTCGGATGGAATATGTCCTTCAGTTTTGCAGCTGGATAACTGACCCACGTAAAGCCCTTTTGTGCCACTGAACTACTCATGTAACTCGCTCTTAGCTAGTCCTTTAGGTGCACTGTAGATGCCTCCCTGCCTCAAACGCGGATATTGCAAAACCCCCCTAGCTAGCATCTGCAGCAGATGGAGTGCTTATCCCAGGGTGAATATCCAGATGGAAACGGATCACTCAGTCATCCCTACAAATTACATTTTACCACTCTGTGTGGTGTATACAGCTGCAAATTGTTGGTAAAGCTCTTGTATGTCATGCGGAATGTCAACTAAGCGCATAAAAATCTATTTTCTGTATAAATCTCCTCTGTGTCTATATATGCTGTTTGAGAGAGAAAGAGAGCAAGAAAGTGCAAGAGGTGAAGTACAAATTCTGTTTATTTGCAATTAGCATTCTTTCATTAAATGAAACAAAGAATGAATTATGTAAATCACCTGCATCATCAACATCTGCCTTCTTCTTTACACCGAGCTGGTATGACTAGAATGCCATGCTGGCAATGTTTTCAACTTTTTGCACTGTTTATTTCTCTGTGTTCACTTCTGTAGTCACCTTTATCTGAAATTTTATGATTATGTGTTTGATTAATAATGTCTGTCTAAGATTCTCATAATTTAAAATAATTCCTTATTTTGATCCACCATGTATCATCATACATACGGTTCAAACACAATAGAAGGATGTCCCCTACCAGAACAATAATGTTTTATGTATGCATACCATTTCACAGAAACATGGACTCTAAAAAGGCAAGCAACAGATAGCAAAGGTTAGAAGAACATGTGTAGGAATCACAGTGTATGCATTTCTAGATGATTCAGAACTCTAAAAACCATAGAGTATTGTGGGCGATGATAAAAATTTTAGAGGATTTATCACAGCCAATTTAATTCTACATATTTTAAGTTCTGGTCTGGTGATAGTAACTGAAGAGCATTGCCAGGATGAAGTTGGGAGCTTGCCATTAAACATTGATTTTCCCAGTATCTCACAATTACAGCAACATCTGTGCTAAATAGCTTTTTACTGATAGTCTATGGAGAGTTCATGGTCAATGTATCTCACTCAGAGGTCTCCTTCCTTACCTGTGAAGAAGGGTATTGTAATGCTTATTCAGTACCCCACTCCATAACAGGACACAGATTCAAGGTTGGTAAATTGTTGTTGCTCCCATTCATGCCATCTTTGTACATGCACCTTAATATCTTTAGCTGTACACTATTTGTTTAGTTCACGTGAACTTTTTGTTGACTGGAAGATTTATGAGTCATTTACTGATTGATTGATATATCATCTCTTTTCCTACACTCATAAAATCCTGGTGTATTACAAAAATAATCAAAGATGGTATAAGCACATGATGGAGTTGTACAATATATTACTGCTACTTGAGCAAAGAGAAGTAGTGTGTCATTGCAAAGTCTTTGGAGGGTCTGCCAAGCTGACCCTTCCCTCAGTGCTCATGTTTCAGGGACAGCTAAAGGTAATGGTGAGAGGCAATGATTAAAACCAAAACAGTCGGACATGCAGAATAAAGTTCCAGAATTTACTTTTGCAGAGCAGGCTATGCTTTTGCATGTGCTCATTAATTAACCAGTCTATGCAGTACCCCGGTGAGATGGTTATGTACTGTCTTCAGCTTTAATTTCATTCATGTGGAGAGTTGAGCTGACTTGTCCAAGGTCATACAATAATCCAGTTACACAGGTGAGATGAAAATGCAGGTGTCCTGGATTTGCTTCTCTATGCTGACAAGCTCCGTACCAAGTCTCTTTCAGTGCAGTTTGAGGCCTTAGTGGAGTTCTGAAATTCCCCAGTGCAGTGCTTGCCTAATGAAGAGAATTAAAGCAGTAATTAGTGAAAAATGGGAATGGAAAGAAAAACTTGTCTCCATCACCAGAACATGCAACTCCCAATTCACTTTCATTTGCTGTGTGCTGTCAAGGATCCCCTTCCCCCCGCTCTCCCACCGATTTAAGGGGGAGGAAAAATTGTTGAAAACTGGATAGTCTGTCCCCACAGTCTGTGGGGAAAGCTGTGCTCCTGTAGTCCTGAATATTCAGCCAAACTATTGCCCTAAAAGTTACCTGAAGTGCTTGTGAGAGGCCAGTTGGGGATGGGAAGTTATGGGAATAACTGGAAAAAAATGAAAACTGTATAAGATAACTGCACATACTTGCTTAGAGGGCATATCCTGGGCTACTTGCGCCTGAAAGGATAGTTTTGGAGAATAGTATCAGGGCTTATGTTTTTCATAGATATCTGGGTTACTCATTCTACTTACTATTTGAATGTTAAAAGTTGCCTTCAAATTGCACTTCTAAAGCAATAAGCTACCCTCGGAACATTCGGCCTTGTATACACTATCTACAATTCCAAAATTATCTGCAATGTTCTCTACTAATATAAGTTATTCTCCAGTTATCAAGCTGTATTGAGGAAGCCTTCTTTCAGAAATATCCCAGTAGTAGTGGAAGAGGAAGAAGCAAGGTTTTAGCATATTCCTTTCAAACAGGTAATGACAATTTATGGAATTTTCATAGAGGCAAAGACTGATAAAGCTCTGATATGTAGAAAAGCAATGTCACACTTTTCCGCATCTTCTATGTTATGTAAGGCTGAGATAATTTTTGTTCTTAACCTTAAAAGAGATGTAATCAGGAGTTTCAGTAAATTCCTTTGAAGTGTTTGTTTACAAAGCTCCCACCCTGTTAGCTCCTATTGTCAGACAAGCTTATTTTAACAGCAAACATCAAATGAATTTCTGCCTCTTCTGAGCAGTAAAGAAGTTTTCTGGTGAGTAACTGAAGGTACAATTCTGTGAATCATGGATCAGCTGTTCTTTGAGCCCCCAGCAGAGAACCACAGGATATTTATAATGCTCAGAAAAGAGCTATTAAATGGATTTTTAAAGTATCTTTCCGTTCATTGGTTTATAATATATTTAGTGTTTCAGCTAGTATGTGGGTTTCCAAACAACTTGCTTGATTGAAAATTTCTGGATGCTCTTGTAACATTAAATATTATAAGCTAAGTGGAACATTACAGGATGATTCAGTCAGGAGATAATTCTCTTGAAATTCAGTGTTCAGAATGCTTGAAATAATATCTCCCTTCAAAACAAATATCCTTACGATTATATCAGTTTTTCTTTTCAGATCAATACTTGCATGTGTCTTGCCTCTTTATCTGCAAATATCTCTTGAACCCTTTATGATCATTAGGTGATTTACTGTCTCTATCTTGGTAAGGGTTGCCTAATAACAATTGTAATTAATTATAACGGGCTTTTAGAGGACATTCTATCCACCAATGAAAGATTATTATCATAGAGTGCAGCTGCTGTCTGGTGGCATGCAGGTGAAAGGAAGGGGCGTATCTAATACCTGGACCTGCCAATATATAGGGACAAAAAGTGGCTAGGATCTGGCCAAGATACCACAGCAAGTGACCTACCATGATGAAATAGTATTAGCAAGGCAGTTGTTAGCACCATCATGGACAAAGGGAAACATTTATGTCTGGAAGACATTGCTCCCTCAAACCCGAGCTGGAGAGAATAAGGTTACACGAGAGCCTTACTGCCCATGTGCCCTCCTCAGCACATAATGTGCTGCTGGGTAGCTCTTAGGGTAGCCCTTAGAAGGCCTTATATGAAGGGCCTGAAGTGAAAGTGAAAAACTCTTTATGTGTTAATACTGGGTTTCCATTCTGCCTCCCATGGTCACTGAAACCCATCTCAGCAAAGTTCTAATACACAGAGATGGCTTACAAATACACCAAGGCATAGCAGTGCAGCTCGTCTGCTGGGAGGACATTCAAAACCTGCATCCTGTCCAGGAGACACGCACCCAGACAGGGCAGTGCAGGCGATCCCCTGTCCATCTGTGGTCTCACACATCCTCCTGTTCTTTATCAGCAGCAGATGATCCTGCCATCATCTCTTGAGTCTCACAGCCCCATGGGAAATACCACTTGACATGCCTGCTATTTGCTCACCCCATTTAGCTGCCTGAGTAGATGACACAGCTCTCTGTAGCTTCTAGTAGGTGTTTCTCTCCTAGGCTCCATCTGCTATACCTAACCAATTTCATCTGAGTCATGCTGCAGGTTCATTTCTTTCCCAAGTTGATCTTTGTACCTTGGCATATTTACAGGTAGTTGTCTCGTCTCATATTCCCACCTGCTGGTGCATTCTCGTTAGTCCTTTGAGCCATGTTGTTTGTGCATTTATTCTGCAGAACTCTGATAATATGTGTATGGGAGATCAGCCTCATGGTTAATCAAAAAATTTCAGGAAGAGTAATAATACCTCCTACTGTCATGGTTGTTTTTGTATGTAAAGCCTACTCACGGACTTTCTTTCAGTGCTTACAGTGAGTGTCATAGCCTGTTGCTTTTTTAGTTTCCTTAAATAATCAAAAGACAAGAAAAACAAACAAACAAAAAGAAATAAATTTAAACTACTTTTAATTGCAACAAGGTGCTTCTTATTTGACATATCTGCCTTTGAGCCTGTGCTTCAGATTTTGTATATTATATATGCATGGTAGGAAAGGAAAACAAGCTGTATGCTGCTGTTTTGTGTATCGGCAACAAAATTGTGAGATAAGTTCTGAATGCAGAATTTTTATTATTGATGACAGTGTAATTGAAAAAGCACAGCTGGATTTTTAGATCATGTTGCATAGATCTAATTGACTACATAGATTATGAAGCAGTGGAGAGTCAGCTGCTATCTCTTTTTTGCACTTGCTGTTGTATTTATGGGTTGATCTAGGTTTTCATTCTTTCATTACTCTTTCCATTTTATTTTCTAGGAATAGAGATGTGGGGGGAAGAAGGGATATCAATGACAACATCTTTTTAGTCAGCTTTTCAGAAGGAATTTGCAGGCATTTTCACTGAAAACACCATTTACCATTTGCAAAGTTACTTCTAAATTTTCCAGGCTTTTATAAGATCAACTAGAGGGGATGTTGAGGAGACAAAAAGCACAATCTTTAGAAAAATATTATAATATGTGATTTTACAGTTTTTAACTTAGAAAAGCTTTTAAGTTTTATCTGCCTATATAATTTTCTTCAGGTTGAACTTGATATTCTCTTCCTCAGTAAGGGCTACTATGTAGGCTTGTAACTTAAAATTTCCTTCTTTTAACGCTTTTCAGAGCATATGTCCTTTTCTCCCACACCCACGTACATATGAGTCAAAAAAAGCTAAGCACAATTTTCAAGTAGCTAAGGGTTTACTCATGTATCATGTATATTTATCTATTTTGGAAGCCTAGTCTGCAATGAAAAGGAGAATCATATTAATGCTTTCATTTTTTGCTTAAATTTAAGAAGTAGGGCATAACGTTGATAAGCATCTGCAGGGCAAAATATGCCTTACCTCACCTGCAAATCTGTTTCTGAACCATTTCTTTGATTTGTGCTTATAGAATACTTTTGCTAATTCACCTATTTCTTATAGTATTTATGTCAACAGCAGTAGAAAAGTATATTACATTTTCTGAGGGGCTCTAAGCTCTCTTTTTGCTCTGTGTTATGCTATTAGCCTCCTCAGACTTTGTGGGGTTTTTTTGTCATCAGTGTTGTTTAATTTCTGCTTAGATTTGGTTTCAACACCAGAGAGTTTCTAGATGGTTTCTTCAGGATTGTGTTCCTGAGGCCATTCTTTAAGGCTGTTACTGCTTGGAAAAGCAAATTTCTTGTAATAACTTCGCTATAATCTCTGATCACACCAGTTTCTACCAGAAGAGAGAGATCTCTTCTGGCAGTGGTGCAAGATCTCTGTTTTTTGAGAGAGAGAGAGAAAAAGAACAAAAACAACAAAAAATTGTCCAGTTGAGTCTAGATGCTGCCACCTTCTGATTTGCAAGTTCAGTGGTTGTTGCTAGTTCTTGCTGTCCCTACTGAGTGGCTAGAGAGTGATCTCCAGTGCATTTTATGCAGCTTGCCTACCCATGGGTGTGTGTGCAAGTGGGCATGGGATGGAGCATCCTGGATCATGGCCACCCTGGAGTACTTTTAATTGGCATGGACCCTCGCTAGCAGGCCACAGTACAGCCTCCATGTAAAGACAAGAGAAATGAATCGGAAGGAAATGTCCTGGGTGTTCTCCTTCAGAAAAAGAGTAGGGATTTTAACTTGGAAGAAAAGTTCTGAAAGTGTTGGCCATGGAAAGCTCCTTTGCTACACTAGCAATTGAATGCCATGTCAAGTACTGCTGTCACTTGTCAGTGCAGTAAGCAAGCACTGATTTTCTGTTATCTTAAGATGGCACACCGTAAGTCACCTTATTTCAGAAGCAACAACATGAGCCGTTCTGGAATCCATTGACCAAGGCTCGGGCTGTTTTGTGATGTGCCAAACTGTGAACATCTTCCTGCTCTTTGACCAGAGCTCTGAGTTTACCTGGAACCAAGAGTCACTACACTATAAATTTTGGCTTTTCCATACAAGAAAACAGAACCAGTGGAAAGCAGCGGGAAAAGTAAATCATCTGAGTATAATCTTACTTAGACTACCTACAGTAGATAGTGTTTTGTAGTCGGTCATTTCTTGCTTGTTTTTTTGTTAGTGTGAATGGGATAGCATACTGGAGAGCTTTATCCTCCACAATAGATAGATAGGATATCTTTGAGAGGCCACTGACAAGTTTTTAATAAATCTCAATGTTTCCTAGAAGGCTGTATGCCAGGTAGCACTGGCCAAATGTGTTCTCTGTGCCAATCTATTGACTTTGGTGGAGTTACTCCAGAGATAGATTTTGCTCCTGTTCCATGCAAAGGTGGTTGAAGAGACTGTTTTTATTTAACTTTTGGCAAGCTTGTGACTTACTTAGAGTGTGGTTTATGGCCTCTTCCTTCTGACATATACTTTTAATTATTCTTAATAAATTCAAATTGGAGCAAGTATCTCAGAATGCAGAGAATTAAAATGTAAGTTATAGCTTTGACCTATGACAACTTTGGAGGACTCATCAACCTAGCATTGGAAGTAGGGGATGAAGACCTCCAAAAATTAAAATTAGAGCTAGGTATTTAATAAAAAAAAAATACGTGTATATACCTGTATATAAAGATATAATGTACTGTTTTATCTTTAGTGGGTTACATAAGTCATTCACCATATTTTCTTCTGCACAGTATATATTTTTAATGTCTTTTTCATAGAGACACCCTGTTATTTCTTTCCACTGAATATAGTTATAAATAACATTGTCTTTCCCTGAGCTGACTCTTTGCAAGTCTCTGCTCAGCAACTCACTGTCACTGTTTTCACTAGAGTACTAGTAATACTGATTATCACAGACTGCAGAACAGTTAACTTTTGGATTTCCTATACTTGGAAACTTCTTTGTACTGCATCTACTAAAGTATCTGTGAACATAATGCTGACAATATCTATTCCTTTTTACCCACAACACCCAAAAAACCTTACTCAAGATAGTCCCCATCATACAACAGTACACAAAAAAGGGGGCTACCCAGGAGGCCATATAACCAGAGGGTCATAACTCCTCTGCTAAGGTTTGATCCACTACATTGGCTCAAATTTAAATCTATTTCTGATTTCTATAACGTTGCCCACTACTGGCAGGGGAAAAAAAAAAAAAAAAAAAAAAAAAAAAAAAAAAAAACGAAGTAGTAGAAGCAGCACTGGAATGCTAATTTGCCCTTTTATCACCTTCCTTATTTGCAAGGACTGTTTCCATGTCTTTAGTTCCAAACTAAGGTCAGTTGGTACAGGACAATTGGTAGGGTCTTTGCCAGAGGGTCAGTGGTGTGGAGATAGACAAGGTATATTCGATAACATGCTTGGATACTGTTAACTGAAAGCAAATCTGAACTGATTGGAATTGAGGAATTGTGTTTCTGATTAGAATACCGAATTCATCAGAGAGTATTCATGAATGCACACCAATGCTGGTAGCAGCATGTGCATGGAACACACTTCAAACTTTCAGTAGTAAAAAGGGAATTTTAAAGCTCCGCTAGGTTCATTTCTGAAGATTCTTTTACTCATGGGCTGTAGTGGACCAGGGATACTCTTTAAGGAAGAGACTACCTCTCTGAGTCTAATAGCCACTGACACTAAACAAAACAACCCTGATATTACTGTAACTTTTCTTTCTTCATTTATTTATTTTGAGTAAAGTACATAGAAAATGGAAATGAAAGAAGTGAAAAATAACCAAATTTGTGCTCAGGTCCTTTATGGCCCTCACAAGCAGTAGATAGACTTCTATTCTTGCTTGCCTTGGTTGGTTTGGCCCTGGGGGAACAGTCAAGGTGTAGGGTTATCTTTCTTCTCCTTACCTGTTCCACACCAAAAAGACACAAACAGTTTTGTCTGAAGCACAATTGGCCACCTTTCTTTCTGCAGCACCTGGCACAGCTTCGCAGCAGCGCAGCTGCTGAAAGATGAGTGCAGTCTAATTAATTCTATTGAAACTCCTGATGTATAAAGCTGCTGCTTCGTTTTGCCTTGTGCACCTTTTCTGTGGAAGCAAGATGTGCCTGCAAATGTAACATACCTCCAGAAATGCCGAAGCTAATAACGTCCACCCTCCAGCATCACTCGTGCTAAATTATGCTGTCATTCTAGTGCATTCACACCAATATCATTCTGCTTCATCATGAGGAGATCCATTTATTACGAGCAAATCCGTCTCCTGTACACACCAATTATTTTACATAGGATGGATTGGAATCAGATCCCATAATTATACCCTAGTCAACCAGTCAAGTCTATAAACAAAATCTTTCACTCTCTTATTACCCTGTTTCCTTCCATCTATTATTCTTTGGATGTTTACGGGAGTTGTGTGTGCATGTTTTAATCCATCAATAGCTATACATTTTTCAAGCCCAAATGCCCTAAAAGTGTGGGTTTTATTTATAAGGTTTCCAAATGCCCTTCCTGTTTTCTTCTCTTGACAGCCAGAGCAGAATAAGCCATCATTAAAGGCAGCACAAATTATACTACTAATTAGCAATGTGTTTGGTGCTCTGGAAATCTGCATTTTTTTCTTTTGTTGTTATTGGGAAGGAAGTCGAATGGGGAAATTCCAAGCTCTGCCACTCCATTTTACGCTGTTCACAGTCTCTCTCTTCCCACTTGGTATGAAGTTTTCCTTCTGTTCAAACAACAGACTAATTTCACAGAATCAATGCCATCTCTGTCAATAAAAGGTTTACTCTTTTTTCCTTTTTTGTTTTGATTTCGTTTCCTCCTCCCCTTTGCCCCCAGATATGCTGCCCTGGCTTGCCTTTTTTTCTTTTTTTTTTTCCTCATTTGTTTGGGTGGTTTCCATTCAGTTGCTGCTGCTAATGCTAATATCTACACAAAAGCATGTTACCTTCCTCAGCAAGTGTGGGTCATTTTTGGATAGTTCTGAGATGTTTTATGCAGTTCTGGAAATTCTGCCATGTGCCATTTTGGGAATATTTGATCCTGTAGCTCTGTAATGAATGGCTCTTAGAATTTCTTTTAGAGGCTTTTAGAGTTTTTACAGAAAAATAATTCCAGTCAGATTTGGTAGCAGCAGTGTAGAAAACAGATTCAAATCCTTGCCTTGCCTAATTCTTGCATCCCATATGACCTCTGTAACTTATATTTGTTCTTTGAAAAGAGGGGGAAAAAAGAGGAATATGAGCCAAAGTCTTAATGCCTTTGGTCCTTCTTCTAAGGTCCTTCCTTCTAAGCAAGTCACATTCTTAGGTTCCTTCTTGCCTTGACTGAGCAAAAGCATCAGCAAAATTTACACATCTGACATACTTTTTGAGGGTTACTGCCCAGGCTTGTTCCTTGTTAGTGTTCAGCCCAATCTCCTCCCCTGTATTTTGGTCTCCCAGTCTCAGTTCTGGGGCCTTCATGTTAAACTTAAATACCAGCTGGCACAAAAGCTATGCACCAAGGAAGAGGTAGCTTTCCTCCACTGTGGAAACTAAGCCATAAACCCACTTGCAAGCAGTAGTGTAGGAAGAACCACCCCAAGGTGGTTCAGGGCGAATGAAAGCTGGATACATTCAGGATGTTGCTTGATTCTGTTGTTGAAACCTGTAGAGCTACAGATAGAGCATAAAGTTCCTCAGTGATTCAAATATAGTACATGCTCAAGGTGAGAGACTTGAGTTCCTAGGCTGCCTGTGTTGTGAGTGGAGAGGAATCAGTTTCTCCAAAAGGCAGTGCAACGCCTTATGCAGCCTGGAGAGAGGACATCTGTGGGTCCGGTGTGCAGAAAGGTTCAAGTGTGGCGTCTCACAGCATATCGGCTGTTCTCATTCTTGTTTTTATGCCTTTAAACCCTGAGCTTTGACCTGTCAGTGAGGTAGGTACTGCTGTAGTTTTCCATCTTGTATGTTTATGTCAATAAAGCCTTTATTTAATGTATTTGCTGCACTTGGGTGGTTCTGCTAACTCGCTTCTCAGAATAATTCCTAGTCTTCATTTGTCAAGGAAAGTAGTGCAAAAGCTATGCTAGCAACAACCAGGCTTATAAATATCAGGAGACAGAATATTTAGTAGAGATAGAGTCAGTAATAATGTTGGTGGGGAAAGAAAATCCCCCTTTCGATGGCCTCAGAAGGTTTACTATCTTGTCTGTTTCCCCAGAGAAAAGAAGAAGAAAGAAAGAAAAAAAATAAAAAATAGGTACATCTAGAACTTCTGCATAGCAAGCTGAGTCACATACACTGCTGAAAATATCTACAAACTCAAATAGTGAATTAAAAGCTTAGCGACCAGAAGCTGCCACATCCTGATAATCAATGCTGTGTCCTTTCTTGACTTATAAGAGTCTTCCTCTTTTCTCTTGTCTTTTGTTTCCTTGAATATATTAATTTGAGTGATGATGCTTTCCAGCAGAGTGTTTAGGAACAGATGTATTTGCCAGAGAGACATACCAGCAGGTCTTAGCACTGAAAAAAAAGGATGCTAACCTTTAAGATTGTTCTTCCTTGACCTCTTGTGTCATGCTGATTTCTAGCAGAGTTATTTGCATTTTCTTTTGTTCAGCACTTGTAAAATGACTTTGAAACAGGACAAAATGAGGGCACTGAGAGTGACCCTTTAGGTATTATTTCTGATCTTTACCTAGAGTTTGGTCCTAAGTGTCCTGCACATCTGGTCACCTGGCTTTTTGATTCGAGTGGAAAATTTTTTACAGATAGCTTAAAGATAGTAGCAATTGGATCAGGGCTATAGCGCTATCTCTCAAAAAGCACCACTAAGGTCAGTGTGCATGCAGAGTTAGAGATGCAGTAGGCATGGTAGTGTTTGGAAACTGTCATTGGCACCATATTGTCTTGAATCTTTTTCCATGTTCAGCATGGTGATCTGTAAATGGACAGCTGTACTTCCCGCATATGGATTCCTCAACGTGCTGTTGAATATATATTTGAAGGAAGCAGTAACAGTTAGATCAGCAGTGGTATTGATGTTATTTTCTGCTAGTTCTTCGTCCTGACTAAAACAATATGCACATTCATACTAAAGTTGACAAGTATTACTAGCCAAGACGAGAAGGACAATGTGGATGATTTTGTTTAGAAATCCATGCTTGTTTGTTTTTTTAAGAGGTTAACAGAGGCCTTTTTATGGACAAGGATTTATTTATTTATTTATTTATTTATTTATTATTTGGTGTTAAGCGAAATAAATATTATTTCTTTCTCCCATAGAGTGAAATAATACAGAAGCTTCCTTGGGTAGTCATGGCTTAGCCAGTGTCCTTACTCAAGTACACACTCTGGGGCAAGCAACCACATGGTAACATAGATGAATATGTTGGTTCATCACAGGGGGAGAAAATCCCTGCAGAAAATTCCTCATCTACGAGGTTCTGTGGAGAAACTTCCAGTCCTTGGGTTGCAGTGGGCTGTGGTCATCCTTCCTTGTTGCTTCCTTGCAAGCATCCTTTTGGCCTGAGGGACATATGTAGTGGCACTTTTCAATACATGCCGAATTCAGAGCATGAGGAGCTGTGCTGTCACTGCAACTACTCATGTGCATAAATACCTTGCTGAACAAAGGTTCTAGAGAGGAGATGGTAGGATTTTAGTGTACTGCATGCTTTCTGGCAGTGTCAGTTTGTGTATTGCAAACTCTACTTGTTCTTGTGTTCCTAAGTGGTTGGACACAAAAATAAAGCAGTATTTATTACCAAGACATAGACCCCTGCAATGCAACAGGTTAGCAAAGGATTGCATATTTCAAACAGGGGTAATCAATTGCAGCAAAAGAAACGCACAATATATGAAGCTCTTTGCAGATCTCAGATAGATGTCTCTGTGTATGGGCTATGTTTAAAAACCTAGCTTGCCCTCTTGCACATTATTGCTCAGCTGAGGGAGACCCAGTATATGTTCACAAATTCCTACTTAAGCAACCAAAACTGAAGTGCTTTGATTTCTGAAGGTGCTGAGTGCTTCCTGTTGACATCAGTTCCGTTGTCCTTCCTTAGTATAACTGCAGGGTTTTTTTTCAGGTTCTCAGTATGTAAGTTGGTTTAGGAGACTGGCTTTATCCATCCAGATTTGACTTCTTACATTAGTTATTTTTATTATTAAAAATGTTAGTTATTTTCTCCAGACCGCCTGCATCAAACGTGACATTGAACTGATACAACAACTCTGTAGCACACATGAGTAATTTTTCCCTGCTGTAACTGATGGATTTCTTACTGTCTGTACTTTAAGCATGTTTTTCTGAATGCTAGCTAAGGTAACCCTGACGGTTGAAATCCGTAGCTGAAGTGAGTAAGGCAGTTTCATACAAAATTGCATTTTGAGAAGTTATCTTTCAGCTCTAACTCTATAAAAAGCAGTGTTGTTTGGCACTTATAGTACCTGCAGGTTAAATTAATATTCTAGATTTCAAAAAAGCATTTTACAGATGAATTTCTCAGAATTAGAGGCTTGCCACTTTCCTATTTCAGTGGAAAACTAGCTATTTTGCTCTATGATTATGAAAAGAGGAAAAAATTGTAAATGCACGGCTCCACTCACTCTTTGATTTGTAGACTTTCATTGTCCTTGAAGGCCTTGATGCATCTGATTGTCATTTAAGTAGCTGCCCTCTCCCTTCCCTCCCTCTCCTGTAGTTATTAGCTAAATATATAAATATTACTGCATCAGCTCATGGCAATGAAATTACAAGCTAGTAAGTTTAGCATATGTGAGGCAGCTGGGTGAAGAGATGAGCAAGCTTTATATACCTGAAAGAATAATTAAAAGTGGGTAAAGAGAGCCTGAAATTGTTTATTTTGCATGGGGCAAACTGCAGAATCACAGTCCTCTGGCTTTGTATTATTTATAACTGGATGTTCATACAGTGAGAAGTGTGGTGTTTATTATTCTTCAGAACAAGATTTATAGAGACGGCTGATGAACCACAGCATATGTGGAATGCCAGTTTCTCAGTTTATTGGATTGCAAAATAAAAGACAGCTGAAATAGAACCATGCTGTTTCAGCAAGGGTATCTGGTAAGCTGAAAAAGAAGGGTCAGTATCCAGTTGCATGCCATTTAGACTACAGGGATTAATTATACTGAAAATCAGCACTAATGTAGTGAAGAATCAGATTTTTGGGGGGCTCATAACATATTGTCTATATGGTATAAATTGGGAATATTTCGGCTCTTCTGTCACTGGGGGCATAGAGCAAGTAACTAAAAGACTCTAAAGCAGGAAATAAAAACAACCCGGCATCTGTCCTTCACCAAGCAGTACTGGGTCCCTCTAGTTTTTACATAGCAACAAAACTCTAGCTGAATAATGATCCAGCAAATCACAGGTCATGCAGTAAAGAAAATAAAAACCTGCAGATCTTCAAGATGGCTTGTTGCCATCCTGGCCAACACTTTGAGTGTGTCATCTGCCCTGTGAGGAGAGGCTGAGGGAGCCGGGCCGGTTCAGCCTGAAGAAGAGAAGGCTGAGAGGGGACCTGATCAGTGTCTATAAGTACCTCAAGGGAGGCAGTGAGGAGGATGGTGCTGGCCTCTTTTCACTGGTGGCCACCGACAGAACTAGAGGTAATGGCCACAAACTGAAACACCAGAAGTTCCACAGGAGCATTCAAAGGCTCATTCTAAATACCTACACCAACGCCCGGGCACTTGCTGAAATGGATTGAGATTTCTCCCTAAAGAATCAGGCTGTAAATCTCGTGAATGTTGGCTGTTAGCTATTAATTTATTTTATTAAACTCCTGGTATTTTCGGATTTTGGTTGAAATAGAAAAATCTGTTTCCTTTTGGTATTTTACCAGGTAAAGCAGGAAATTCAGAGTAAATCCAAATAAAACCACCAGTGCCTTTGTAACTAACTGGTATCCTTGTTAGCAAGCTCAGAAGAGATGCCAGAAAAATGAATGTATATATACAGAGACAGTAGCCGACTCAAGACCATAAATTACAATGAATAATTTATTCAATTAATTTAGCCTGCTTTTCTGCTCAGAGAAACAGATTACAGTTTCCTTAAATTTATCCATTATTCAAATGTGTTCAATAAAAATATTTTTTCTTCTCACTCTGTAGACTGATTACAAATATTCTAGTATTGAACTAGGTTGTTAGCTCTGATTACTCAGAAAACTCAAATAATATTATTTCTTTTACTTACCTGTTTTCCCCCTTCCACTAATTGGCTGAACCATCAAGCACTTATGGCTCTCACGTTTGCCTGTGGGAATTTAAAATTTACTGTCAGCAGATACTCAATGTGGACAGCTCTAAAGTAGCTTTCTAATAACTTTTTTTTTCTTGGTCCATGGAAAGTAAAAAGCAGCAGAAACTTGTCCCATTGGTACCAAGGGTAGCTATGGCTAAGAACTATTCCTGTAGGAGAGGCTAATTCTCTAAAACACCATAACATCCATGGACCTTATTTTATTTAGAGATAGAAGTAGCCAGGACAGGAGTACAATTGTTACACTTACTCTTAGCATGTTACCACCATGGCTATCAAACCAGACTTTTTCTTATTTTCTTTTTTTTTTTTTCCTCTTCTTCCTTGAGACTAGCCCTCGCCTCTCAATTCACTCTAGGTGCAGATTACAGATGTTCTCTGAACTTCCATAAAGGCTGGTGATGTGTAAAGAAACAGAAGAGGAAGATAGACATTAGTATTGTTTGTCTTGAAATTCTTGGGCACCGCTGTATTTCGCACTAACAGGACTGCACTAGTATTGTAGTTGCACATCTCAAAAAATGCAGGCTGGAGATATTCTTGAAAGATGGAGGGCATTTTGAAACCTAACTATATAAAACAAAACCAAAAAAATCATGACTAAATCATGTCTACATCAGGATTTGAATCCAAAGAGAGATCATGAACCCTTAGCAAAGAAAGCAAAGAGAGATGGTCCTTCAGAAAGGTGGGAGCTCTGGTATCAGCTTGTAGAATGGAGAAACCAGCTGGTTATTTAGAGGTCTTTGAGAGATATGATGCTGGCTTGCAAGGTGGACCTGAAAAGCAAAGGGCAAGAATCAAAACGACAGGAGTCAACAGCACTTGCACAACAGCGATGTGGTCTTCGGGTGCGGGAATAGGCCAGGAGTCGCAGTCCGGAGTGCCTGGGTCATGAAATCTGTGGGGGTGAGGATGTGACTTCCCAGTGAAGAGGAGAGGGTCTCAGTGGTGGGACTTTGAGCAGACCCAATTTCCTCCTAAGGATCACGCCTTTCCTAGAACAGCCACACACTCTTGTGGGCAGTATCCCCCCAGCCACCAGCATTAGCAGCAGTGCCGGACTTCTGGCACGCATCTGATGTAACGTATTACTCCACAGCCCAGTAGGTGAGTAGGATTTGCAACCATAGTAATAGAGCTGGGACGTTACACACACAGAACCAATATTTTGTTAGTGTTTGCTGTGATTTTTAAGCAAATTTGTTTTTACTGTGTTGACACCTCTTTTTGTGTGTGGTGTGTATTCTGTCTTGCAAGCAGCAATGTTTTTTTTTTTTTTTTGCCCTTTTTTTTTAAACCCACTACTTAATTGTAGCATTTGCACAAACTCTTTCTTCAATGAGTTGTACATGGCCGACCCAGAACTGAAACGATCCTATGACTTTTGTTCACTAAAAGAAATGAAATTTCAAATCTCGGTGAACTCTGCACAGGCCATGCTACAAGCAAGTGTTGAATCTAAGTGCGTACTTGTGAATAATGAATACACTTTCAGGAGACTCCTGGCCTTTTTGTGGGCATCCTACAAGAACCATCAGACATACTGTTGAGAGTTTTTTGCATGTATCTGCCTGGAACCAAAAGGAGATCGTGACTTAAATAATGAGACCTTCAAACTAGATTAATGCCTATTTACTAGAATCTCTGCAAAAAAGATTACTTTTCTGTTTTCCATCCCATATTTTTTAAGTGAATGTCAGTCTACAGAGCTGCAAAGTAATGGATAGTGATACTGCTCAAATGTTTGATGAGCAAATGTAGCAGCATTTGATAAATGAAGTGGCAGGAGGCAACGATAAACAGAAGGAAACATAAGCCAAAGGCCGCCAGTAGTCACATGACAGTCTGGAATTAATTCTAAATTTCATTAAAGAGAACAAAATAATAAAATATAAATAGGGCAGTAAAAATGAGTGTATAAGACTGACTTCTCTTCATGCATACAACCTCCAAAAGTGCTAAAGAGAATTCTTAAGACGTCTCTGCTGGGCAGAGGACTATTTAAAGACTATTCTGCCCAAGGAAGATGTTTGTTTGTTTATTATCACTTCCTTTTTTAAAAAGAACTTTCTTTTTTCTGTTGTAATTTTTCAAAATGTTCTGAGGACTTGGAATAAAAAAGCCTTTTAATGAAAATCTTTTCTCGATAATAATTGATGAGGCTTGTCTTTTGGTGTTGTAACTTGCTGGGATGTGCATTTCTGGTCACACATGGTGGCTAGTTTTGGAGGCAAATAACTTTCACATCAGGTAGCAGAACTTGCTTTGCCGGTAGAAGAACCAGTGATCCCAGCTTTCCTATACTTTGCTTTTCCATCTTTGATTCAAGATTGAAAAGTATCAGACCATGAAGGAATGGTGTATGGTGTTCAACTTACTTCATATTGTTGTGATTTTTCTCTCAGTTATGTTATGATTTCTTCTCCTTATTTAAAAAAAAAGTCTGAATCCTTTCTGGTTCCATATGAGTTCACAACAGATACAAGGAACGAAGGAAAATGTGACTGCAGGAGATAGTGGTATCATTTTACCTGCATGTGTCATAGATTTAGATGGAGTGTTTTTGGACTGCTCATCCAGCAGCACAAGATCTATCAGAAGAACAGGGACAATCCCAGATCACTGTACTGTTTCTACAGCACAGTGTAGTGACAGCGCAGGCCCCTCTGAACTGCTGGAATTGCGGGCAACCGGGAATGGGCAGAAATGGAGGGATTAACTACAAGGAAGTTACTGCAGTTACTTGAACTAAACTGCTTAGCGCAAAGATCTCCTACAACTCTTGAATGGTTATGTTCTAGTGGATCAGGGCAGCAGACCTCATTTGCTCAGATTTCCCCCTGTACCTTGTGCCTTCCCCATGTTCACAGTCTTGAGCTTGTAGAGACTGTGCCAAAATCTGTAGAATTTTTTCTAAGGGTATACTGGGAAAGCAAGCAATGGAGTTACCTTGTTTTAATAGCTGACTCTGACTGAAGAGCAAAAAGCTTTTGGGAGCACCAGTGGAGTGTGGGGGAGTTTTGGAGCATGGATGTGGGTTGAGTCCATCCATGTAAGATCATCGTTGGGGTTGTGATTCATTTTACTAACCATCTGTTCCATGCTGGAGGCAGCCTGACCTTGTTTCCTTTCCCATTAATAGTAAAACTACCAGTGACTTTGCTCAATAATTTTGAAGCCTCTTTTGGCTGATGCTTTATCAAGATCCTAATATATGAATACTGAAACAGTTAATTACTCATCATGAATACACGGACAATTTGTGAAAATCCCAAATGTTTTTGGGTAGTGGTTAAAACAGGGAGAATGTTACTCATATTTGTTTTTTTTTTTTTGTTTAACATGCTACTTGCTTTTAGATTAGATTACTAATTAGATTAGATTAGATTTAGATTAGCAATTTGAAAATACACATATATGTTGTTTATAGCCCAAGAATAATTATCAATAAATAGTCAAATTAAATAGTTCATACATAGCATGACCTAATAGTAGTTTTTTCAAACTCCCGATTAAATACTAGTGGAGGATTTTGTTTTGTTTTGTTCTTAAGGAAAAAAAAAGGCAGTTAAAAATGGTTTACTAAACAAGGAGCATTTTTTTTTTCAGGAAGTTGCTATATACTAATTCTTAACATTCAGTAAGCTTTTATTTTAGATGAGTTTTTGTTTTTTTCAAACTTTTGAATTGTGATTAAAAATATTTTGTATGAGTGACTTCACAAACAATTCAGCCTGAAAACTGTTTCCCAGTGGAGTGGTTTATCAATTTGAGTGCAAGACTGTGATGAAACTGATGGAGCATCTTCAGCGAGAAAGTTTTCTTCATGCATTTGCTGTTTTGTGCGTTAGCATTTCTGCCAAGGGGAGTTTGGAGTGTGCAGCCTGTAAGGTCCAGACTGAAATTTGCAAGGAGGATTAGTTTTACTAATGGACATGTTGAACAGTTCCAGCGTTGCTTCATTTCCTCTACTCAAATGTATTTACAGGAAACATCTATTTTTACTTCAGTCTTCTCATTGCAGCTTCCTTGCCTGTCACGCGTACATGTACATATGTAACAAAAAACTCTCCTTCATGTCCCCTGAGTGGTACCATATGCTGACAAAACCACATTAATTTCACAAGCCAAATTTCATTGGCTATTTGCCCTCAACTTGAAAAGCAATATATTTAATAAATATTTCCTCAGCACCACCACTGCTTTCATTCTGTTTAGCCTCCCTCAAGGTAGCTAGACAATAAGTAGGAAATTTAGCTTTCAACTAAGAACAGAGCCTTAAGTCACTTGCTCGCAACAACTGTATGATTCCAAAATTATTTAGCAACTAAAATCTCCCAGATTTCTGTGAAAATCTCATTTCCCAGGCATGTTTTGCCCACTGTGTTTTGCCCCTGCTCCTTTTCCTCCACAAGCAGTCTGCAATACATTTTTTCCATCTGGACCCCACTGCTCTTTAAGGAGCTTTCAGACGCAAGTGCCCGGAGCCAGAAAGACTTGACATTTCTAAAGGTCTTCACATTGTTCAGAGGATTTTATCCAGTTTTGGGCAAGTGCACCCAAACTCAACAGCGGGGCCATTGTGCTCTGCCAGTCGGATGTTAGTTCTTGCTTCACATTGCTCCAGCCCTCCCTGCCTGACAACATGACTTAAAAGGTCATGGGTTCAGTATGGGTGTTACATAGGCTGAGGCCTGTTCTGCTTTAATAGAGACAGGAAACGTTCAGCACCAGTGCACAAATGTTTGTGGTGCACGACCAAAAATAATTTAAATCAGACTGGGTCCCAATGTGCCTGACTTGTGCAGCGGATGCTTTTCAGAGTCATTCCCCGTAGGTTTGTTTCGTAACTTATGCCTGTCCACCCTTGTTTACAGCAGATCACAACTAGGACTGGCCCAACCTCTCTATCCTGGTTTTCCCCCTACCCTTCCCTTTCTCACCAGTTTGTCTTTGCTTCCTATGTGACTGCTCTCATTGTGTGCTGATCTAGCCTTTCAGGCTGCCCCTCATGGCTGGAACAGCTTCTCCCTTCATGTATGCCAAATTCCTTTCCTCGTCACAAAACATCTAAAGATGTGACTGTTCAGCCCAGCATTCAGCTTGAATGCTGCTAGTGCCGTCCTTGGCTTGGCGTGGTGTGGTGGTGTGCGTTTCCGCTGCAAATTCGGTAGGGAAGGAAACTCGAACTTCTTCATCTAGCACTGCAGAAAGGTCCCAAAACCTCATTGTGCAACCTTATTGCACACTGTGTTCATAATGTGTTATCTCTTATTCTGGAAGTGATTTAAGAGTACAGAATTTGCAATTAAGGAGCCCAGAACCTATCCCTAAAGCACGAAGCAGCAATGACTGCACCACATAGGATAACTGGTCCTTCAAAACTGTTATGCTTAAAAAATGAACCAGACCCTCCTGGCATGCACCAAGGCAGACAAGTTAGTTTTAGTTAGTTCTAGCAATCTGACAGGCTCAGCCAAATCCCTTTCCTGTCTTATAACCATTTTATGTCAGTATTTGTTGCTTTGCTATTTCTAGGATTAGAGGCTCATCATAAAGTCTTAAAATCTGATTCTGGTTACTGAGAGTCCTCTAGTGAGAAGTAGAATACAGAAAAAAGAATGGGTGTTTGTGGAGTTGGGTATATGTTAGTTACCCCACCTGCTGTAGAGTACTTTTTCATTCACAACATTGGCACTACGAAGCATGCCATGGAATTGGCATTGGGTCAGAACTAAAATCCTTAGGATAACAGAACCCTAAAAGGAGGCAGAGTGCATAAATCCAGACTCAGAGAGGTCAAAGCTTCTGCACTTTCAGTAGGGTCGTAGCATTCAGTCATCTGTGTTGCGATGTATGACAGAAACGGCACAAATAGCAATATCACAAGACAGACAGCATGGTACATAAAGAGTAGGCCTATAGTGGATTTGCATGTTTTGCTTTAGGGGTGGGAAAAGTGCCACTTGTCCGTGTCTGCTGGTTTTCTGAAGTCATTTCCCATGGCTTTTCTGTCACACCCAATAACCATGATAAAAGTAGGGCTGGTTATGACAGCTGTAATGGTCGTGCCCTACCAATGCTAAAATACTCATTGTGTTATGGCAGCTTTGAGGAGTGCTTTGCAGACTGGTTGTAGGAGCTGCTGCAGGTTTGAACTACAAAATGAGCATCCCCAGGATTTGCTCATTTGACTTGAGACATTTAGCAGGTTCAGGTCTTTAGCATAGTGTTTTTGCATTTTGTACTACATTTTTTTTTTAGCAGCTTGCGTTGGGGGCTAAGAGAGGAGGTGAGAAACAGCAACACAGGAAGGACTGAGAAATGCACTTATTAATTTAACATTTTCTCGACAGCGAGACCTTCTTTTGTGCTTTAGGAAGCACAAGTTAATGTGAAAAACTGTGTGAAGTCTTTTGTGGGGATCTGCTCTGCATCCTGTCACGCTCTCCCGAGGACAGCACTGGCTGCAGGCGAGCGCTGCTGGATGGCATCCAGCTTCCTCACCCCTCCTCGCCGCCCGCAGCTGCGTCCTGGGTGTGCTGGGCAGGAGCTAGCCTTGAATCTGGCTGCTTCCCTTCTTAATGAGTCTTGCTAGCGAAGTGCTTTGTATTTTCCTGTGAAGGGACACGTGACCCGCTGTAATGAAGCAACATGCCATTAATCCACCTGATTGCTGGTTAAAGGAAAATACCTGGGAGTACTAAGAGTAATAGCAGTGTACTGCTCTGCGTTTGAATACATATACACAAAAACACAACGGTCTTTATAGCCTCCCTGCAGAAGCTGAGTGGCATCTGAGCTACATTTTTTTCAGATTAATTTATTATGTGTCCTACTGAGTGAGGTTTCTTTTAATGGTTTTGCCTTGGTTGTGCAAGTGTGCAGCGTAACAGTCACACTGTAGTTAGACTCTCCATCCCCTAAAAATCACCAAATACTCTTAAACATTAATTAAATTGTGCAGCACCTTTTGTGAGGTTGAGTTGCTGCTGTAATCATTTATTAAAAAAAAAATACATAGACTGAGATTAAGGAATTTACAGAGGGCCATGTGAAGAGTCATGGAGGGGAAGAAAACAAAAAAATTATCTCCTGGATCTTTTCTGCAATCATTATCCTATTTAAAAAAACAAGAAGAGATGATAGGAAATCCTATGTGTAGACAAGTCCTATCTGCCAGAAGTGCCCTTCTTTTGGCTTTTCTGAAGTTAAAGCTAAATCCATTTAGCTTAGTTACATTTATTTAGCTTAATTATTAATCTAAAATATTTATTCCAAAATTTTCAGATCAACTTCAGGAATAATTTTAGCCTGATTTGTGTCTGTATCTGCATAAATATATCTGCAATTCTATTGCACAAAACTAGTATAGTCATTGCAGAGGTGTTTCTAGATGACCTTATTGCAACTGCAGGGGTTTGAAACATTTTTTGTATAATACTTCAGTTTTGGGGAATTAGCTTTCTGTTTTAGATTTAATTAGATTAATTTAATTAATTAGATTTAATAGGAATTTTACTTGAGTGAAGATTAGTGGAGATCACAGAATTTTGTGCCTATTGTTTGTGGAAGGAAAAAGATTTTTCATCGGAAGACAGTGATGGTCATCAACTTTGAGGTTTCTTCTCTGCTTTTTTTTTTTTACTTTAAATGGATAGAAGTAGCTGAAGCCGATTCCTCTGTAGATGTGGTCACTCACAGAGATAAATGAATCTGCAAGAGAAAAAAAAGAACTGGGAATCTCATTCATTTCTGTGTTTCTCTAAATCAACGGTATTATACTGTATCATCACTGTTCTTTTTTTTTTTAAGGCCTTTCTGATATTCAAACAGTAGAATAAACCACACCGTTGAGAAAGAAAAGAGGTCTTTAAATGGTGGAGGTTCTGTTTCATCAAAAGGAGAAATCTTTGCATGTGCTCCAGAATTGTTGCTCTTAATATGAAGAGCCATCTAGATGATAAATTATCCAAATGCTAATTAGACTTAGCTGTGACCCTTCATTGCCTGCGTTATTGGAAACACGGCACACACAATCGTTGAGAGAGTCTCACTACCTATGGTTTCCCAAGCTAGGCAAAGCCATGAGCTGAACACATTTCCACACTCTCTGGACATTTGGATTCCTGGTGAACTCCTCCTTTTCTGCTTGCATTGAAGTAAAAGTTTCTAAATCTGTGACTAAGATATGATACTAGCCAGCCTGTTCTTTTCTATACAGCAGGGAAAAATGGGCTTGACATTGCTGAGTTGTTCCTTGATACTCCCCAAAGAAAGCAGGTATGTTTTCTCTCAGGAGTTAAGTGTTTGCAATACTGTTTTTTAATGAAATGAAGATCATAAGGCAGTTTATCACTAGTTTTCGCTAGAGCAACTGCTTCTATGTTCTGTAACCTTTGATATGGAAATAAACATTAAAAGTCTATTGTGAAGTTTCAGGCACTAATAATCCCCCTTATTGTTATGACTGACCTATACTTATTCATCCTCAAGTTTATGCTCTTTTAAGTTACCTGTGTAGGTTAACATTACATGTAATTTTAAAACTCTGAGCTACTTCTGAAGAATTTAATTATAAATGTTGAATTCAAAAAATAGTATATGTGTTTCTGAAGAGAGCCTATTTTCTGAAGACCCACAAAACAGACTTTTTTGATGCACATGACAGTATATCCAAGTGTTCAAAGCACTTTCTCAGTAACCACTATGTAGCTCTATATCGAAGTGCTTGTATCCCAATGCATAGCAGTTATTGGGGTGTGTGTATTTTTCCTGAGCAGTATCATGTCTAATGAGTTGCAAGCAAGCATTGAGGCTTAGTTTTCTCTAATGTGTCAGCATCACACAAAATATTCTCCTCAGTCCACTGGGTATCCCTCCTCAGACTTTCAGAAAGAAGAAATTACAATAATAAAGAAAACAAGTGTTAGGTTGTGGTATGGCAACCGTCCAAGTAGTTATGATAAACCAGCACTGTTCACTGCTTGGGAGGTTAAACAGAATCCTGCATTGTTCCAAAGCAGCTGGGGAGTAGTTCCCCAGGCTGTTTCATACAACAGTATTTTAAGGAGGTATAAAAAGATCTAGTATCACTTTTAATTAAATTAGCCCAGAAGGCAAAAGGCATGTACTTGCTAATTTTCAGAACTGCAACTGAAAAGCAAACATTGCCAAGGTGAGGGTAAAATGGCAGCTTTTTGGAAGTAGCATTTGTGTGAGGGAGAAATCTTTTTATCTAGATATTTTTCATTATTCAATAGACACAAAATATTCTTGACTTAATGCTTTCAATAACTTAGTGCATAATCATTTTAAAGTTGTTCTATACCATTCTCTTTTCTCACTGTGGGCAATGAATGGTGCAGATGTTGGTGAAGCATTACTACATGACAATGAAAATAATGCTTTGCTCTTGAGACACCTTTGGCTAAAAGCTTGTGGACATTTCTAGGATGCTTCTGGGTAAAGTGCAGCTTGAAAGATGAGAGAGACTGTTCATCTTGATTATTTTGGGACAAAACTTTTAGGGTTCACTTTTCAGAGGGTGAGGGCACGGTGCTTATTGAACAAGGTCCTGTCATGACTCTCAGATGAAGCTATTAGTACTGGCATTTTTTGCAACGGCACTGGAATCTGGATGAATTCTGGATGTTTTAGTGTAACCAAAGCATGTTTGTACATTGCACTCAGACAGTATAATAAGTGACTTTTGAAAACTAAAGCATTTATTGAAATAAACTGCATATCTTTTGTTCCTACCCTTCTGATGCTTCAGAATGCAACTCAGTTGCTATAGAGACTTTTCATTTGAAATGAAGGAATGTAAAAGGCAACTTAAAAACTGAAAGGGATGCTGAGCTCTTTATAGCTAGCAGGAGCTCATCATCAATCCACCACATAGCCCAAAATATGCCAGGAGGCCACTAACCTTCCTACGTATTGTGAAGCTTTCTCCCCTCCTGCCCATAGTTAGAGGACCCTGTGGATCTGACTTGTAGCAGTGGGATACCCATCTGATAAGCTAAAGCATGATAAAAAAGTACTTCTCCAAATCTTCAGTCATGCTTTTGGTCCGGTGGGAACTCTGACCATTCTGTTGTAGATACAAAATATATTTTCAAGCTTTTACCAGAAAAGGGGGAAAATGTCTGTAGGGTCTTTTGGAAAATGATGACCTTATTGTTGAACTTCCTGAATCTTTAGTATCTGAGTCGTTGCCTAAGTTAAGATTCTTGAAAAAACATAGGTGCTCAAACTGTCAATATTTTCTGTAAGTCTGCCTTTACTTCAGTGCAAACTGAGACTAATCCAAAGTCCATCCAACACAAAGTATCCTATAGACAGATTCAGTGAGCTTTTGAGCAAGGGTAAATGTGCAGGTAGATAGTTTGCATATATTACATGTTCTTTTTCTCCTTGTTGTCCAGTGTTGACTACTGAATACTAGCATTGTGCTAGTGGTAGTTGGGTTTATTTCTATTATTAAGAAATATTGAGGAGACATTTTCCAATTTTGCATGAAAAGAAACTGATCCATTTTCACATGTAAATGTATAATTCTCTTTATGTTTTGTGCTACATCTTGGGGATCCTTTGATTTCTTCCTCCTTTTCTCTCCCTTTTTCCAAGCTCCTAAGGGGTGCTAATCAGCTTCTAATTTGATAATTACACTGTCAATTATTCATATTTGCGCTTTTAGGTACAAAAAGCATTTATTTGATTAACACTGCAAAATTGTCTCCCATTCTTCTTCTCCCTTTTGTATGTATCATTGTCATAACTCCAAGGACACGTATTTGCTTAATTGAAAGTTCTCTGATATGACAAGAATCGCTTATGTCTGGAAGAGACGATTTTTTCATGGAGGGAGGGAGAATGTTGCCAAATTTGTTTTATAATTATATCTGTTGCAGTGAATCACTTAACTGATTTCTGTCTGCAAAATTGCATATTTATAGACTGGCATACAAAACTGTAAGACTGATTTATATAGCAGTTATGTTTTTCTCTAAATAATAGGAACAGCATTATTATTGGCTTGATGATTTTTGCTTTCAAATATTCTTTATTTCTGTCATTGCTTAGCTACCGTTCATTGGTTTCCTGCTGGTCCCTGAAGTGAAAAAGATAATGAGAAGAGCAAATGTTAGCTGGAGGCTTGTCCAAAGCTACCCAATAACATTCTCTCTAGTAACACTCTAGTGTTACACTTGACTCAGTTCCTCTGGTATTTTGGATTTAGTATTTCGTATCATAGAATAAAGGGTAGAGATTTTTTTCCCTATATTTTGCCTTTTCAGAATATTATGGATTGAGATGATATACTGCAGTAAATGATTTTGCATACATTTTGTTTGTGTATGTGTACCCAGTATCATCCTGCAATGGGCAATTTGAAATAAGGGGAACATCTGCATGAAGTAATTGCCCTCAGTCTTACGATGAGAACTAGCATAGAGAACAACCATAGAGAAGGCAAGTGAGATGCATTGGGAGGGTGTTTCCAGTGTGGGTAGGGAAAATGATAGTGCTATTTTGTGTCACAGACAGAGCAAATGCATCTTGTGTGGTAAGTGAATTTTATTCAAGAAGATGAAGAGAAAATAGGACAGTTACAGAGAAGAATTGTTTAGGGCACCAGAAGACAGAAGAGCTGTCCACAAAAGAAGACAGAAAAAGCTTGGTTGGCTTAGCCTAGCAAAATAAAGTCTGAGAAGCATCTGTTTACACTTTGTAATCATGAGGGAAAGTACAAGAGGCAAAAGTGGAAAGATAAATGTTGATAGAAGAGAAATGGAGCACTGGGATCCAATAGCTGAATGCATGTAAGGTAGACCTCAATAAATGTCATTAATGGGGTTATGAGACATGGCTGAGGGGAGGGTAGACCATCCTCAAAGGCTTGCAGGATGTTTTCCAGCCCTGGGTCCTCTAGTGCTCTGTTCATCATGATGTTCTTGAGCCAATAGTCTAGCTGTATAGTGAACAAAAATGGCACAGAGTTTACTAAATACTTAATAGCCCAAATATATATGTATATAAAAGAATGCATTAACTTCAGCTGTGGCTGAGCTCTGCCACAGCAGAAAGGGGACAGCAGATTGAACAGGATTCTCTCAAACAGAGCAAACAGAAGAAAACAATAAAGAAGTCTGCAAGAGATCTTTCTAAGTCAGTGTCTTCATATACATTTGTACCTTTCCAGTTGGTGCATGTTTGTACATACATACGTTTAAGTTACTAAGCATGGAGGTGGTTCCACATTACGTTGCTGTGGCTTTTATTATAGTTTTATGGTTGATGTGTTTTATTGTCTAACAAAATATCCTTATTTCCTACTTTAATTACTTTATGCTTCCAATCTTCACTGTTGCCTATAATCCTAAAAAAAAAAAAAAATCCCTTTTAAATAATTATTTCCCTTTCTCTTGAATTATGGCTACAAAATGCAGTGAGACAAATCATAGGCTCATTTTCAGAATTCAATATAATTTTGTAAAGGTTTGCAATGCTGCAAAGCCAGCACTGCAAAAAAGAAAATACTGTTAGATAGTCCATTCCCTTGGGTGTCTGGAAAACAAAAGAAAGTAAAGTTATTCTTGAAGGTCTTTCCTGGACTTGTTTCTCTCGTGTGTAAAGAGCTTACCACATTCATTCATGCTTTTGTCACCTTCAGACTAATTAGACCAGCCTTGTGGTTACATAAGGCGACCACTGTGAAATTTCATATGATGTTGATGTTATTATAAATATTTCAGCCATGGAGCATATTAAACTGATCTTTCAAGCTTAGAAATTTTTTGCTTGCCTATATGCATTTGTTTCTTACCATGGTTATTTATAAGGCTTAGTGTTCATTCTTAGAAAGAATCACAGACTCACAGATGCTTAACTTTGGAAAGGGCCTCTAGAGATCATCTAGTCCAAGCCCCTGCTCCAGCAGGGTCACCTAGAGCACATGGCACAGGGTGGCATCCAGGCGGGTTTTGAAGATCTTCAGAGAAGGAGACTCCACAGCCTATCTGGGCAGCCTGTTCCAGGGCTTCTCAGAGTAGAGAAATTCTTCCTTATATGGAGAAGGAACTTCCTGTGTTTCAACTTACATCTGTTAGCCCTCGTCCTGTCATCAGCCACCATGGAGTGGAGCCTGGCCCCATCCTTCCTACAGTCACCCCTGAGGTACTTGAACATGTTGATCAGATCTCCTCTCAGCCTTCTCCTCTCCAGACTAAACAGGCCCAGCTCGCTTAGTCTTTCCTCATATGACAAATGCTTCAGTCCCTTAATCATCTTTGTGGCTCTCCGGTGGACCCTCTGGAAGCTCACTGTCCTTCTTGTACTGGGGAGCCCAGAACTGCACCCAATACTCCAGGTGTGGCCTCACCAGAGCTGAGGAGAGGAGCAGGATCCCCTCCCTCGACCTGCTGGCAACGCTCCTCCTGATGCAGGCCAGGATCCCATTGGTCTTCTTGGCCACGAGGGCACATTGCTGACTCATGGTTAACCTGTTGTCAACCAGAAATAAGAAAGAGATCTACTCAATTCACCTCTGATTTTCTAGGGGAAAGCTCTAGAAAACTCTGAACCTTTCTTCAATCTCTGTACTCTGAAATCTGTGGTCAAGAGTCATTTATTTGAAGGATTTCATGCTTTTCCCTCTCTTTCTCTCTGTCTGTCTGCTGCCTCTCTCTTCACCTGTCAACGCACATAAAAGCTAATTAAGACATCAGTCTTAAAATTTAAAATACACTCCCAAACCATTATGTCAAACAGCAGTAACTTGGGCTAGACTTTCCAGATCACAGTAAACAGAGGTTTAGCCTAACTAAAATTAGACTAACCTGTTAAGGAAGTGACAGCCCTACCAACAAAAGTTGCTATTGCTTTTCTATAAGTATATGCAAACCATTGTATATCTATGCTTGAGGTAATCAAAGACTCGTAAGAAGTCACTGGACTATGATTCGAAGTCACTTAAGTTCTCATCTTAATTTTCCCATCTATAAGACAGAGACGGAGCTAATAGCATTCCCTGGACTTTGCTAGTACCCATCAGGATAGCTGCAGCTGATATTTGTGAAAGAAAAATACTGACTTCATTGTACAAAGGAGGAAGCTAAGACACATCGAGATTAAGTAATTTATGGAGGATAGAAGAAGGAGATGGTAGCTGAGGAAATGGCTTGAGAATCAGTAAGTTTTGAAGAGGTGCAGAGAGGGGTGGGGAAAGGAGGGTTGTTTCCTACCCTCAACTGTACCCCCTGGGAAAACAGTTGCTTCAGCAGCTGTCTGGTGATTTCTCAATGGTGCAGAGTGAAAGCATTGGTCTTTTGCTACTCTTCTAGTCTCCAAGCAGCAGTGATGATTTCCATTTAAAGAAACATATTCCCTAGTTGTAGAAAGAATGATAAGACAACATCTGTAATCCGAGTGTTTTTGAAGGCTGCCGTTATGAAAATATCAAATTTTCAGAAAGGGATCTCCCTGCCTGTCGTGTGATGCATGCTACCATGACCTACTGCAAAACTTGGTCCTAGATTCCTAGACCTTGTATCACTAGCACTATTTGCCTGATCTCCACTTGCATGTTTTCTGAGCTCCCAACTCTTTTTTTTTTTTTTTTTCCTGAAACAGATAATAGGTTTGCTCTGGAGACTTAAACTGCCCTCCAAAAGTTGAATTCTCATGGAAGCACAATTTCTGTTCTTGCATCATTTAGTGCTAATGATATTTGTCCTATTGCCTGATTCCATTCAAATTTGATATGGGGTAGAATGATAGAACAACTTTCCTAGAAGTTCTATAGAAATAGGAGGGTGAGTACAGGAAAACATGCCTTAAAAACGAAGAATGCTTTAATACTTGTTATATATCCGAGAACCCACAGAAGAAAAAGCTATAGAGTGTTACAACTGCAAGGAAAAAATCAGTTGGTACTTCTACCTTCTTAACTGCCAAAACCAATTAGCCATGAGCCATAAATTTGCAGGAAATGAGGCTCATTAGTCTTGGTGTGTAAGGAACTACTCTTTTTACAGGGATTGGCACTAAAAGGACTAAAATGTGGCAGGGGTGGGTGTTGAGTTTAGACTCCTGGCCCCCACAGCTGTGCTTAGAGTAGATTCATCCCTGGAAGCCTCTGACCCAACAGAGTTCCGTGATTAGATCAGAAGCTCAGACTTCATGTAAGACAGTTCTTACATGGCATGAGCCTAAGGACAGTTTTCTGAAGTAGCTATCAATCACTTTGCTGAACTCTTCATCCCTCTCAAGGTGAGGCGAGGGCCACAGCCAGTAGGTCATGGGAATTTCATTTAAACAGTACTTAGAGCATGTAATTATTGTCTAAATTAGGTGGGTTTTAGAGATATGTTTCTAGTATACTTATGATGTGAAGGCTGGTTATCAAAACACTGTTAGGTGCCTCTGTCCTCTGGCAGCTTTAAGTATCTTCATATGCCGCTTGTCTAATGCAAAGTGAAGCAGAAACAATTCCTCCCTTTCTGACTGATTAAAAAACAGAATCTTGAATTTTGAGAGTATGCTGGGCTGTATTTCCCATCTGTAGAATGCATTGCCTTATAGAAATATTACCTGTAGATAATACATGCAAACTTGCTGGAAGAGGCTGGTAAATATCCCTAAGCATGTTCCGAATATTATTCAGTAACAGTCTATTCTAATTACTCTTGGATGCAGTCTCATTTACAATGAGTACTTAATTGCTTCAAAATTGGTTGTCTTATTTTTGAAATGCTCATCAGTGAAGCAGCTTAGAGCCTACCTAGATTCTACTCTACCAAGTTGCTTAAGCATGTGACTAACTGCTTTACTTCATTGAGCTTTTTATGCTCAAATATATAGAAACAACTTTGTTTCCAGAGGCAAATAAAATATAATGCTATAGCGGGTGATGAGGCTCATATCTACAGCTCTGAGATGAATATGATATTGTTTAATTCATACTTAAGTTTGAAAGCATTTGGAACGATCGGTACCTTAATGAAATGATAATTTCATGCAAAATGTCTGACCATTATTTTTCCTGAAAGAGGCCACAGTATTGGCCACATATCTTTATAGGTCTCTTTAAGAATGAATTATTGGCAACTCTCTTTATGTTTGAATTACATTCCTCTGATCTCAAGTGAAAAACAAGCTAAAGAATGATTACCATAAGCCATCATTCTCCATAGCAGAACACAGTGTAGCTTATACTGAAATATCTAACAAGCTGATCCCCTTTCCAGTGCACTTTACATACCAATTTCATTAGCAGGTGGAAGAGGGCAGCTATGCTAAATGTGTAAGGGTTTATCCTTTCAATTCCGCTTCTCTATCTTGATATTTTGCGACCTCTGTGCAACACTTTAACCTCATGATTCAACTGTAATGATGCTGTGCATTCCTCAGAGATATGTTTAATCTTTTTACTTAGATAAGTTCTTGGCTTAACGTTACAGTGTCAGACAAGTTGAACAGAAGGAGTATGCATTTAACCAAAATGGCATATCAAAAGGAGTGTGTCTTTGCCCTAATATTAACCAGAATAGTTAGCAATATTAATCACTCATCTGAGAACTCTGCTGGCTAGCAGAGATTCAAAATATGTCTTGCAGAGCAAGACAAGCCTAATCCTAATGTCTAATCAAGTGGTGATATCATTTCAGCTGGAGGAAGATTAGGCCTCAAAAGTGTAGTCTTTTTTTTCTCACTCTCCCACAAGATTCAAATTTTTCACTATAGTGGCATCTCAGAAGATAATAGAGTAATGTGTTCCAGACAGTTGCTTTACAGCTTCAGACTTTCACTGCTTCTCTGGTCTCTATAGGTATGTGAAAAGGTGCCTAATTTTGAGACGTACCAAACCGTCCCAGCTGCCTTCACAAAGGTCCCGCCACTCAAGACTGGCATTGCTGTTGTCTTGTGCAATGAAGGCTCTTAAGAACATACGAATCAAACTAAAGGTCCAGATAGCCTAGCTGCTATACATACCCTATACATAGAAATGGCATTACCCTATACATAGAAATGGCAAGTAATGGAGGAGAATGGAGGAGAAACTTCGGGAACAGCCTGCAGACCAGCCTCCTTCCCTGCTGTGTGTTGTGATCCTGCCCAGCCTCTCTGCTCAGGCATGCAGGGAATGGATGTCAGTGCAGGTGGTACTGACGCTTGGGCAGAAAGACATTAGCAAGCATTTTTAGAGTTTTGGGGTGTTTTTTCTTTACATGATTTCCACACAGAGAAATTTTCTTTCCTTTTCTTCTTCTTTTTTGAACTAGCTTTTTATAGTCTTTACCAAAGTGGACTAATTAGAGCTTACTTAGGGGCTGAATACTTCAGATATGTCTTATGGTAATCAGATGTGAGAGAGTGCTGGAAAATTACCCCTCCTCACCTCTTGAACTGCTTGGAAAAAAAAAATCGCTCTTGTTATTGGCTTAGTCTTACTTTCGCTAAAAGCCGATTTTTGAAGGAGATACTGCTGTGCTTTTTGTAAAAGTATATAGAAAAAGGACAATACAAACAAAAACACTGGCATGAAAATGTTTTGGAAGAAAAAAAAATCAGTCTCAATAGAGGGAATATCATCAAGGGAAAGAAGTTACATGTTTAAGACTTTAATTACAGATTAAAAAGATTAATTTAGTCACTTAGTCAAACAAAAAGAAGGGCGGGGAGAGGAGATGCTTCCTGGGGTGGAAAAATACAGCAGTTTAATAACATAGTCAGCATCATTACTGTTTTGTTACGATTGAAAGCCTTTGTTCCACTAAAGCCAGTTACAGTTTGGCTATTGAGTTTACTGGAATTAAGTGTTAGGTCCCTCTACATTAAAATGAAGGAGGAAAAGCCTAGGTAAAAAGAGAAGCCAATAGGTGAATGTCTAAATCTGCAAGCATATTTTGCTCCCTCATGGTTTCCATGAAAGGAAGGGTCTTTTGAGAAATGATAGTAAAAAGGCAGAACACTGGATGGAAATGTTGTTGCAGGATTGAGCCACTGCTTGGAGACCAGTGGATGGGCAGCAATGACTAAGTCAGACCCTGAAATTAGTTTCTCTGTCTTCTAGTACCAGTTGCTATTCTCCTCTTCTTGTTTCCTCTGTTCACATATGTAGTATTTAGCTTTTAGGAAGGTGCATATAGTATTTATATGTAGGAATGCTATCTGTTTAGCAAGGTGTTTGGGGAGATTGAATCAAGTTTGGAGTGAAAACTCAGGAACTAATTGGCTGGGATCTCAGATATTTAGGGCCAGCAAACTGTTCAGAAAAGACAGGAACGAAAACTGCCTTTCCAATACATATCCTCTGACAGCTATCCTTAGCTCTTTGCATTCTTTACAGTTTCTCTATTTTCATCTTCCTCTTCCTTTTCTCCCTCTTTTTCTCCTTCCGTTTCCCCTTCTATAAACTCTGTTCTCCACTTACTCTTTCATTGTAGGTCTTGAAAAATGGAAATTTTATTTCTACTTTCTTTTGAGAGAAAGCTTTCAACAGAAATCAATATTATCCCTGCAGAGAAGACCCTATAGCAATGTGGAATTCCAGTGCTACATGAATAGATACAGTGCAGTAAGGGAATCCAAACAGTCCTGTACGAACAAACCTACTTGCATAACTAACTTCAGTTGAGTCACCCACAGAGATAAAACTGTAGGAATTCATTTTCAAAGTCTACAGTAATTCTCAGCCCTTCTCAGGCTTACATCGGAGTAATAGAAATATCAATATATGTATTAATACATATAAAGAATTGCTAATAAGTCCTTAAAGCTTTCTTAGTGTTGTGGTTGAAGGTGAAGGGCAATACAAGTCTGGAGATGGTTTACTTAAAATATGTGGTTACCCTATAAGTGAGACTGAAAAATATAAGAAATCTAGCTTTGATATTTGGCAGTTTTTCTTCACATTATTTTCGCCGATCATTGCGATGGAGTACTACTACATTTTGTGAATACATCTCACTGGACCAAGCGCGCAACTAAGTACAAATCAGGACAGCTCTGTTGGAATCAGTACAATACTGATTTACACTAGCCTGAGGGTCTGGCCTCTAATGATTTAAGGAGGATATGAAAGCTACCTGGTATCAGAAATGGAGAATAAGTAATTTAAAAACTAAAGCTACTTTAACTAAGTCCTGGAACTATGCCTAAAATTATAATTTCCATCCTGTGTTTGAACTCAAACTTTCATGAGTCACTTTGCGTTACTTAGAGGTTTACTTATGTTAGTTGCTGCAAGAACCCCTCCTATAATACACACTACAACTGACATAGATCACAATCACATCAAAGTAAGTTAGACTTCAGAGAGGATAGACAAGAGGATAATTTGCACTTACATAGTTTCTTTTATCGAGGGAGTTCAAAAAGCATGTATTCATTAGCTCTAAACACCATTCCTTATGGACAGGTAAGCATAAGTACCAAGCCTGCTTTGCACATAGGTAAATTAATAGGTTATACAAAACAGAGACAGTAAAACAGAGACATCTCAGAATAACAAGAGGTACCCAACTTGCATTAATGATTACAGTCTCTCTTTGCTCCAGTCTAAATTGCTGTCCTTGAGATGCAAAAGATTACTCTTAGCATGTGACTGATAATATTTAGTCCCTTGCACAGTGGGAGGTCAAGGTGTCCTTCCAGTGTTCTGCATATGTGGCCCATGGATCAGTCACATATTAAACATAAAAGCAGACATCAGAGTTGTAAGAAAAAAGGATATCTTTGGCAGAAACAGGTATGCTACAGTATTATGTTAGACCATTACCAAAGTCCAAAATGCAGTCTCCCGGGCAAAGGGTCTATGACCTACTGGCTTCACAGGGTCATGTAATTTTGGGATAAGATATGGCTGTGTTAGAAGAGCCTGCAGTCCATGCACACTTTTGGAGGGAGATAACAAAAGAGGAACTGCTCAATTCGCTGGTTCAAAGGTCAGTGTTGAGCAACACACTAACTCACAAACGAAAAATAAATATGTGAATTTAAGAGCAGAATGGAGATCTTATACTAATATATAACACTTTGAACAGCTGACCAAAGTAGGCTCCAAAGGCCGTTCACAGGATAAGGGTCAGAGAGGTAAAAGTAGTCAGATAAAACACTACTAGTTATGTCTTGAGGGTAGCTTCTACAAAGGAGATGAACAATATGCTTATTGCCAAACTGTGTAGCAGAGGATTTGGAAGAGGTTACAGAGCCTTTCACCCCAAGGTCAGTGATTGCATCTGGCTTCAAGTTCATAAATGGTAAATGAACTATTACCACTGACAGCTGCTGGTAGATCTTTACTAAATAAGCTACGTTGAGTAGGTGCCAGGTGCCAGCTTTCTGGTAAGCAGACATTCTATATAACAACTCTTCAGTGTCCTTATCCCTAACTGACCTATGTCAAAAAAGAGAAGTTTTCTGACTTCTGAACGTTTTTATGGTTAGAAATGGCATGGAATCTGTGAACTCTATGAATCTGTTGGCTTCTCACCTTTTAGAAATCAATGTTGAACACTGTGATTGAATGTTGGTCTTACAGAATAGAGGGAAGTAGCTTCACCACTGCAAAAGTCCTACTTCTTTAGGTATCTAGGGAAGACTCGGACTTTAACAGGGCCTGTCATTCACATGGAATTCTTTCCAAAAAATTTTTTGTGGTGAGGGTCAGTGGATTGATCTTCTCAGTAAGGGAGCAATGTGTTTTGGGACCTCTTTAAACAAGAGTAAGGGAAGAGCAGAAAATACAACTACCTTAAATTTTTCACAAGGAAAGATCTTTTCTATCTCTGAGTACATTTCAGTACAAAGTATTCAGATTTGTTAGTAGCGATCTTCTAGATCCAAGTTTTCCATATGGGAAATTGAAAAATTAAGTTCTGCTCATTGAACAAAGAGTTATTTATTTTTCAGTGAAGTTCAGAGTATTTGAAGATTAGAAAGATAATGAAATGTTGAAAATGTGGTGATATAGCTGCCCTGGCTAGATTTGCAGAACCAAACAGAAACAGAATAAAATATGAAATCATTTCTGCGTCTGTCCAAATCAGTATAGACAAGGAGTGCCATCACTTTCATGTCACTGCAGTTTCTCCAGCACAGAATCAAGCTGAGGTGAAATCAGGTCCAAAGAGTTAATTGTGTATTTTTTTTTCCATGCTGGCCTCAATTTGAATAAATGGATACCAAAGTCGTTGCTTTATCTCTGGATTGACACTACCATGAATAAATGAAAACAGAATTAGAGATACAGTCTGTTCTTATTTAGACAGGTATTCATGCAGTCAGGTTAGTTAGAATTTATTTTTGGAGCTGAACTTGGTGAGATTTCCAGATAGCATAAATCAGTGCACCTCTGTACTGTATCTCCAGCTAAGGATCTGGTCCATGAATTTTAAATTAGCCAAGACAGATTATCTAAACTGTTAACTAGAAGTAATAGAAATCCATTGAGAACTGGGGAAAAAAATGTTTATATAAATGACTGAAAAAACATGTAGCTTAAAGAGAGTTGATCATTGGTTTATATGTAAATCTATGTACTTGTAAAACTTCATGAAAACTTAATGTACCCTCTTTTCTCTTTGTGAATGAGTTTCAGAATACTGTCATGACTTTCAGTCAGTGTAAATGCCTTTCTCCACCAAAGCTGCATGTTCTGTATTAAACAATATTCAAATTAGATGCAAGAGTTGGAATAATATTATAAGGTAATGGTTTTTTTATCCACATTTTATCTCCCAGCTGTAAATTTTATATGTTAGATGTTATAATTCCCTATAGATCTTGGTATAAGAGACCTCAATAAATCTCAAACCATTCAATACAGAGGAAATTTATTTGTTATTTGTGTCATGTTTTATTAGTGCCCTGCAGTTCAGTCCTGACACTGTAGAGATCGTTCCTTTTGCCAACAAATAAAAAAGCAAATCTTTGGAGATTTAATTTATGGTAAACAATATGTGTATTATTTTTATTTTATGCATCTTAATTCACAGATTCAGGTATTCCAGCATATTCTTCTGACTGTTCCTTTCGAAATTGTGTAACATAGTTATATTTTATGCCGTTGATATAGGCTTCATAAATCAACAGTATTTAAGTTGAGCATTCATGGAAAAAATAGTATGTAAAATAAGATTTTATTTTCCCACATTGAATGTAAAAGCAACACAATAGTGAGATGGATGGATAAATAGATAGAAACTCCCTCAACTTTTCAATCTCTGGATACCACATCTGTGTGGTACATTGTGCCAAACGCTACTACTGTTTCTGCTGCTTTTGTGTCTCAAAATTGCTTTGTAATTCATGAGCTATGCAGTCATCTCTAACTCCTGAAATAAAAAGGTAGATTCAGTCTCTTGATATATATATATAATGGATATAAGAGTATTCATTTTCTTTTTCTCGCTCTATAATGAATGAATGGAAGAGAAATCTGGCTTCCAGCTTGTGAAAAAAGCAATATTTCACTATTATGATATAAACAGAAGGCTATAAAGTAGGGCTGTGGGGACATAGCCATGAAATACGGCATTTCCAGGCTTGAAAAGATGAAGGGGAAAGAACTAGATGGTATCTGTAACCTTTTTAACCAAAAGGATGATGATAAATTCATGTCAACTATGAGGAGAAAAGAAACTAAAAACAGGTCAGCAATTAGTCCTGTTCAACCTTCGGATCCCTCCTTTCAGCCCTGTGGTCTTAAGGCTGATTCCACAATTTAATGTGCGTGAATTCCCAGCTACAAAAGTCTCCTGTGCAGGGATTTTCATCCCCATTACAGTGAAGCTCTCTTGACAATTTAATGCAATATTCCCCTAAGGAACTGCTGTCTTTATAATAAGGCTTCCAGGTTCTAAATTATATGAACTGCTAGGTCTTTCTGTTCTCCAATGCTCCCCATAAAGGAAACTTGTGGTTTGAATTCATGATTAGCAGTTGTGGACAACGGAGGTCTAGCTCATCTCCAGCTCTGACTTACTCCATGTCCTTGAGCAAGCCTCCTTGCCTTACATAAGACAGAGATGGTAATCCTGAACTTGACTTTTAATAGAATGCATTTCTTAGCAGAAGAGGAAATGCTGCTGAATGCTCAACATTGTTACCAGGCTGAGTGTAGGCTGTGTGGTCAGCATACTGGTGTTTCTTCATATTTCAAATGTACTGCTGGTATTGCAGTCAACTGCAGAATTTTCTTGAAAAAAAGTTTCCATTCTGACTAATTTAATTCAGTATAATTATGCTGATGTGTTATTATTTCAAATAAGAATTTTTAAAGATGAAGATTTCTGAAGCTTGAAGATCTCATTCTGATGTATGTACAAATGGGAAGCTTGAATTTTTCCTTCACACTGACTTTTCATTTCTGAAATAAGCTTAGAAAATGTTTATTGAAAATAATTCCATTGAGTCAACATTGGATTGGAAAGTTTTCAAAGTTGTATTTGGAGAAAAAAGAAAAAAAAAGGAAATACTGACTTTTTATCACCATTTGAAAAGAAAAAATACAGTCAGGACCCAGATAGGAAAATCCTTTTCTCAGCTGTTTCTAACAAATATCCATTTTTTTTTCCCTGTGTTGGATCTCTTTCTGTGTCTCTGAGCTCTTTATATTTTAGTCATGTGGTGTTTGTCTCACTTTAAAAGCCGAGAAACCAAGGTAAGAGAACATGTAATGAATGTAATGTAACACAGCGTGTGGCCGTGTTTTCAGAGAAACTCCTCCATCTTGGGAGCAGCCGTGTCACGATGCCGTCGCTCCCAGTCCTGAGCTGGGCTCCGGCGATGAATTCTGTCCACATATCGTTGGAGACAGGGAAGGGGAGACTTAATCTCTTTCCATCAACAGCGCTGCAAATAACCTAAAACAACGTCTGAGTTCTGAAGCAGGAAAATAGCCTTTCCAGTTGGATTGGGCTGGCTAGTCCTCTCAGGTACTCTGCCCGAATCGTAACGTACTGCTGGGGAGGAAATCCATCTGCTGTGATTTCTCTCCCTCCCACAGGTCTAATAGAGGCTTTTGGGGGGTATTTTTGCTCATCGCATGTGAATGTTTTCCCTCTGTTTCCTTTTCCCATTTACATTTTAAGCAGAGCTCTGCAAGGCTCTCTTGAGTTTATGTTCCTAACTCTTTTTCTTTTACCCTGCCAGCTTCATGTATTGTTGGAGATCAGACCCCGAAACAACTGCGCGCGTTCCTTAAACTTGTTGCTCCATTTCCAAGCGCTGCGTTTGACCTCCCGAGCCCACTCGGTACCCACATCAACAAGCATCAAAAAAGTGCTGGCAGCCCAGCAGCAGGAGGGAGGTTGATCTGGATACTTGCTGTGCTCGTGTTGCGGTTCCGCTCTCCTCTTTGCCTAAGTCAGTCCTGTGTCAAAGATACAGCCCTGTTCACAGCAGTAACTGTGCCGCCACCTCTGTCCTGCAGCGCCACACAAGCATGGGACTATGGACTACATCAGGACGTTCCATTTCTTGCTGCCCTTGACTTTTCTTTCCCTTGTGTTTCTTATTATTCTTCAAGTGGACAATCTCGTTATGGGCAATGCTTGTTACAGCGTCTAGAATTTGTCTGACAAGTTTTCTTATATTATGTTTCGGGTCTGTTGAAGTAGACCAAACCCTAAGCATCAGGGCAGTGGAGGTTTGAGAGCTTCCTGTTTCCAGCTGAGGTATTGTTATTTTCAAAGGAAGGTGGAAGGATTTCATCAGAAATCAAAGCTGTTTGCTGGGCACTTTGTGAGACACAGAGAAATTACTGAATGCACAGATAACTATACATGGAGCATTTTAATTCTTGGGTCAGGAGTTCAAATCCATTCAGCTTGCCAGTGGCAAAAATTCCTTGCTATCTATCTGATGACTGCTTAGGACTTACTTGAAATCAGTAGCGGTGAATGTCTGTGGAGGCGACGGGGACATGGGAATAGGGAATTAAAAGGGAAAGAAGAGCAGGGGGTGGTTTTCTATCACCTTGCAAGCAGCACCCACCCCTGCAGCTGAGAGAATCCACATCCTTGTGAACAGGCTCAGCCAAGGAGGCAAAAGTAGGGAGAGGAGATCATAAACCCAGACGAGTGCCCTGCAAAGGCAGGTGGCCCTGGCACCACTCCAGTGCCCCTGAGGACAAGCTCTCCCGGGCACGGGCTGCTGCAGGTGTAGTAGGCTTCAGGCTGCAGCACTGTGAACGCTGCCACATTTTTTAAGAAGCACATTTTGAAACATCCTGCAATGCTTTATCTGTCTCATCAGAGCAATTAGCTGCTGGATGCTCTCTGTACAGCAAAAGAAATTAATTAGAAAGAGTCTGATGCTGTGATACAGAGCGGTGACTGGGAGGACTGCAGTGTCTCGTGTGGGTTTGGAGGTTACAGCAGCCGAACTGGAAACTGTTGTCATATGCAGCTGGGTATAGCTGGACAGAGATATTTTAATAAAGGGGAGAAAGTCACCTTACAATCGTTCTGCTCTGTGAAATGTTGATTTTCTATGAGCTGTGAGGCGTAAAGAGTGTGAGTATGGGGAGGACACCTGCCTGGAGATGCTCTCACGAACACTGCAAGGTTCAGGAGCAGGGAGAAGATTGTACCTGTGTCTTTTCAGTTCCTAATGCACCCTTCCTAGAAATCAAAGTGTAGTAGTTCTACTCTCGCTTCTTTGTTCTCCCTCAACACTTTTCTAATTTTTTTTTTTTCCTGTAAGGCCCGGAGATCACAAACTTTGATCATAATCAGCTGACTTTCAAACAGGTAGATATTGAGAGGCATTCCTTTCCCACAAAGTGTGCAATCCACTGACACAAAGGGAATGCATTCTGTGTGATTGAGAAAAGCAGAATTTCGTAACAAGGAAATGTAGAATCAAGACTTCTTTTGGAAAACTTGAAGTACAAGAGTATTTCTAACATGTTGTAGCAAATAATAGGAGAATCTCCTTTTCATTTTTTTCCATAGTTTCTTTTGGTGAATCCCCAGAATTGGTGGATAACCTCCCTAACCTCTGCAGATTTCCTTGTTTTCAGAATTGCACTGTGGCCGAAGGGGTCAAAGCTTGGCTGGACATCAGCTCTCTTAGCAATACTAACCAGTCAGAGTATCATTTTGCTAGTCAGTGCCCATACAGGTCTTCAGGGCTGTGAAAGGATGTGTAAATGTAGATGTTTGGTTCAACAGAGACCCTGTTGGAATGTAGACACCAGCCAGTGACGTGAGAAATATGTTACCAGCCCTGTAAGAAAGCTTTGTAATAATTAATTTTCTCCTTAAGTCTCTAATGAGACTGACAGACAGCAGAGAGGAAGAACAGAGCTGCGGCTTCCTCAGAACAATTTGTTCTGGGCGATGAAAGGCAGGTGATGACATATGACATCATTCCAAAAGGTGGCTGCTGAGGAGTATTTTTTGTGTGTAGGAGAGATTACTCCACTAAATATTACCAATAGCTTCAAAGGAAAGCCAGACATACAGTAAAGGCAGTCAGCTAATGTTCATGATACAATTTTTAAAAAGTTTTCCCAAGTATTAATGGAGCCCTTTTAATGAATAACCAAATTACCTGTTGAATGGATGAGGACTGCAAACAAATTTTCTCCCTCGAGAGTCAAAATATTTTTAAAATACTATACTCCAGCAGTACTTCCATCTGGAATATTTTTCCATTGCCTTATTGAACAGTAGGAAAAAAATACCGTACAGTGAAACTTTTGGAGTAAAGATGAAGAGAGGAGATACATGAAGGGTTGAAAGATTTATCAACTTGTATGTTGCATCATTCTCTCTAGGAAGCATAGGCAAAAATGAAATGAAGGGGAAAAAAGAGCTGCGAACCATGATGAAGATGATTAAAGAGAGTACAGAGCAGCTGTCAAAGCAAATATCAAGTAACATTAATAACTTCATAGCACATCATAAGACTCTCTCAAGCCTTCCCAGGAAACAAGAACCTTTTTTTCTGCACAGGATAAACGGAACTAATCCTCATGTGCAGGTACTAGTCTTTGATATATTCCAGCGTCGCTTCGGAGTGGAACAAGAGATTTAATGCGGTTAGTATGACTACACGATGCCATCTTAGAAAAAAAAATGGTTCTGTGATTTCAGATACCTGGAGCTAGATGGGAAAAAGTGTTCTCAGTGGGGAATGTGCAACTTCTGAGAAAGCAACATGGTTTTTCTTAATGCCTTTTCTTCTATATAGAGGAAAGGAATTTTCCTGTATACAGGAAAGAAAAACAATGAGTGTTTGCAGCAAAGAGCTCTTTTTTTTAGTCAAGCTGTTGACATTTTTCTTTCCCTGAAAGCACTGCAAACTTTCACCTCATGTAAATTCATGAAAAATACGAGTTTGGACCACAGTGTGGAAATCTGCCCATTTTGCCCCGAGTCTAAGCAAATATCTCTTCGCAGAGCTACAGAGAAGACCTTGTCAGAGCTGCTGCCTGCATGGCTACAATTCTCTAGCCAACATTTTAGGGAAAATTTCTTTCAATCAGATTTGCTCCATCCAAATGATTGCTGTGCCTGTGTGTGCGTGTGTGTGTGTAGAGAAAACATTGTAAATCATACATAAGCAATGGAGTAAAATAATTCCCTTACAGGGACAGAGCAAATTGTCTTAAGCATTTTAGTGCCAGCATGGTGTAATCGGTTTATAAATTGGCACAAAGGATACTTTTTACCAGTTCTTCTGTTCTTCACTTATGGCCAGTAAGCAAGAGAACCAAATTTTACTCTGAGCTGTGTCTAATTCTTTATCAAACACAGTTTGAATTTCCTACAGGATGCAAATCCGTTCATGAACTTCTTTTTTTTTTTTTTTTTTTGATATTGCCTGTAGTGTGAAACTGTAATCTTTCATGTTTTTGCAGTGCCCATTAGAAAGAGGTGTGTTGTGTCTGACTAGCTCCCCTGAAGGTTAAAAACCAACCAACTACAACAAAACTGTTATTGTGTGTACTGATGGTTGTTTAGGGTCTCAGTTTCATTGTAGAGAACCCTAGTAAGCTAGTTGGAAATACTCCAGGTTTGTCCCCATTCCATATGAGCAAAAAGATTTATCCAATAGTTTAAATGTTCCCCGTCTCACTTTAGCCTGACCCTTTCTCCTTCAGCCCTTGTTGTGGCAAAGTGCACGACAGGTCTGCCTGAAGCAGACACTGGCAAGTATTTCTATATGGACGCTTACTTTTACGAGCTCCCACCCAACTAACAAAAAGGAGAATTCTCCTGTCATTTTCTCCTGTGAAACACAAACTGCACTATTGCCCTCCAAGCCCAATTGCACCTTTCAGATGGTAACTGCTATTCTGTTCTCCTTGCTTCTGCCTCTTGTGTAAAATCTGCTTAAGGACTAAGCAGTCATTTCACACTGAAAACAATTTATTTTCGATGCAAATGTAGGGACAGGAAGAAAACTCATGCTTTTGGAGTACCATGAGGAATATGTCACTCCACTGTCTGGGAAGTACTCTGTATTTTCAAAGCTAATTCCCATTTTGTGTAGTGTGCTTTGCCTTCATTCGAACTGACCAATGAATCTATGGATGTACAGATAGCATGCAAGTTATTTTCTTTCTTTCCTTCAGTATTTTCTTTTTAATGAAAGTTGAGTAATTCTGAGGGAAAAAGAAAAACTTTGTTTTTGAAAGAAAAAGTTTTTGTTTGTTTGATTGATTTCTTTCTTTTACTGTGGTATTCTGTTCTCTTTACTACATGGATAGTGTTAAAATTTACGGGATTCCCCACCAAAATCAGGCAAACTTTAATTATCTACTTGTAATAAATGAACCCAGCAGAGGTTCTTCATGACTGCATGAAGAAAGTTTTACTGTTTCTCAGCATGCATCTGCTCTGAGGAATTCACTCTCTGCTGTATCTGTGCACAACGATTACTTAGATGTAATTAGGATGGTGAAAGGGGAGGATGCTCTTCATTACAACAAAAGGCTTGTAATAGCACTGAAAAATTTCTATCTGTGATAAAAGCCTGGCAACATCAGATCAGATGGGTCACTCATATGTAATTCCTCCCTTGAGTCTATATGGACATGGTGTACTATACTACTCCCACTCAGCATGCGGGTGACACTTTGGTTGGTATCTTTCTTTTCTTATTAACTATATTTACTTCACTAAGGGCCAAAAACTTACTACTTAAATTGTAGAATTAATGCTCTTAGTGTCCAAAATACCTTATTCTGCCTTCCTAGGCAGCTCAGTCTCTCACTAGCTGCAGTGGGAATAGAGACTACATGAGACCAGAGGATTTTTTTTGTAAAAGTGATATGGAATTTTCAGTAAACGTGAGAGCACAATTCCCTCCACAGATGAGATCAGAGAGCCTATCATAGAGTCTCTGAATAGGAATTGCACCGTTTTGTTCTCCCAAGGACTTTTGGAAATGTTATGCTAATAGTTTGTTTTCGGAAGTATTTTAGCAGTTCAGTCTTGTTAATTCTTGTATCCTTTCGGCTCCCAAGCACTTAATGTCACATTTAAAAATGGAACTTGGGATCCCAAGTCATTCAGGCAAAAGCAGTTTGTCTCCATAAAGCCAGCTGGAGTTTTGTTTCTGAAGTGGAATCTGTTAGGGGATTAGTGCTTGGTGCCTTGTTTAAAGTGTGTCCGCATGTGAATGTGTATGTGGCGGGGGGGAGGTCATCAGAACAATTATCACACAATATCAAGCTCTGTTTTTCAGAATTAAAAGCATTTTCTTATCCTATTTTTAGTAGTGTAATATAAGGACTTAATTTTGTTGTTTTGGAAGGAGCCTTGGCACTCCTTCATGCCAGTCTGGCCTTCCCTGCTGGAAGTCTCCCCTTTATCTACATGGGAGATTCTACAAGATAATAATCTCAGAAAGCTTCCAGCATGATTTCAAGAGTTTTTGAAAGAAAACTCTTGAAATCATGCTCTTCTGAGAAGAGCTCAGAAACACCTCAATAATTTGCATACTCATATGAGCAGGCATGAGCAATTCAGCTTTTAAAATAGAACTTCTCAGTCAATATGTCTTCTTCTTAAAATAGCTGCATATTGGTAATGTCAGTAATGTGTACAGACTTTCCAATCTTATTGGTTCTATTTATCCATCAACAGAGCATATTAAATAGTCAAGAAAGCTCTGAAGAGACAGCACATACATGTTTAAGTATGTGTGCACACTTGTTGGTTTCCTCACAGAGAACTGATACAAAGATTCATTTAAAGTTTTTCTTTATTTTTTTTCTTTTGTAGTTCAACTGCATGAATGTGATCTTCATTTCGTAATGTAGCCTTGATATTTGCAGAAGTTTAAACATTGGAAGGGAATTTTTTTAAGGCAGTGATAAAGCTTTCTAAATTTTTATTATGACAATCACAAAACCCTTTTCATTTCTTTTGTTAAAGCCCTGCTTGGGGTAGCATCCCTGGTCCCCATCAGTCAAGAACAATAGCTAACCATGGTCTTGAGATCATGTGATAAAATATCTAAGTCTAAGGAATTTTGTCCTTCAAGAGTAAGAAATCCAATTGTGCTTGGCTTTCTTTCACCATCCCAAGGCTGCCCTACTCCTTTGTGTGTTTTGTGCTTTATGTAGGTGCCATAAAATACGACACAGCTGAAAGTATTCATTTGGGAGCTTGGCCGCAGACTTCGGCAGGAGTCAAAGAAGGGGATTGCTCAGAACAACAATACGCATAGGAAATATTTCATAACAAAAAGAAGAAGCAGATGCAAATTCCATGATTTCTATTCACACAGGAGGAGGAAGGAATATTATGCCGACTGTCAGCTAGTTTTAAAATAACTAGCACAAACAAAAGGAAAAACCCACACAGTTGTCTTGTTTTGGAAGGGATTACTCCTCGATGTGCAGCTAATCTGACTAACACATTTATGTTATACTTTGGGGGTAAAAGGGATTAGGTGGGAGGAATTAAAGAGATTTGATATGGATACCATATTTGGTAGAACTTCTAATGAGATTACTTTAAGAAAAGCTGCCTTATGCATAGACGTGAGCAAGTCCAGAGGCTCTAATGAGATCATGTGTTCTGACTCCAGTAGGGTAAATGATGCCAATTCAGAACTGTGGGAATAAAATTCATTGGACTCTGATTAACTCAACAGTTGTAGTGGTACCCAAATTGGTACTTAGAATTTCATGTCTCTCGGAGGTCATAAGGAAACACTGTGGAAACAGAGTAGAGAGTCAGTTCTGTACCAACGGCGATGCGTATTCACCAAACCAAATTTCCCGGATGGTGGGGGGAAAGAAAAAAAAAAATTTATGGAGGATTTTTTTAAATGAACTTGGAGTTGAATCAATGGTCTATCCCTTCTGTTCATATGATTTCACATGCCTAAAGCCACGGGATATGAGATAGGTTATTAGATATGTCTTTCCAAAGAGGAAATGGTAAGACAAAAATGGCCTGCCTGAAGTTACAGTTTATAGATTAGGAAGAGGCACAAACAATTAAGAGACAGAGACAGTTAGGGCAAATTACTTGCAATCAAGCTGCAACTAAATGAGCTGCTTGATGAGGAAGCCAAATTTATGTTGTTTAGAACCAGGAAGAAATGCTCACAAAATTAAAAAAAAAAAAGTTGAAGGTGAGTAAAGTGTGAGCAAATTGTGTACAGATGTATTGGTAAGGGAAGTTATGGGTGCAATTAAAGTTCCAGTCCTGGATAATAAAAAAAATAATAGTAATTAGAGAGCACTTTGCTGTCAAATCCAGTCAGACGAAAGCTTAACAGGTGTAAGATGCTATGGCTATATTCGATCTTTTCCCATCTGTTTTCATACGTGGCTAGCAACCCCAGTAACCAGTTTTGACTCAAAAAAAGCAAAACTTGGCAGTTCAAATCAAAACATACATTCTCTAAAGAACCTTTTATTTAAAGGGAAAGCGAATGCTGAAACTGGAGTAAGTATGCTTAACACCAGAATTAAACATTTTGTTTTTCCCTTAGATAAAAATGTGAATTAGTTCCTCAGCAGCTCTTTGAAAAGATCTTTGAAAAGTTACGTATATTGAGCAATGAAGACAGAAAGTTGCACAAAGCCCTGGAGACATGTGAAAGCTTCAGTGTGAAATGTTATGTTTTGTCTTTGTTGCTCTGTATGCATTCTGCATTCAGTGTAGTATTCATCAGTTTCACTGAATGCTAGTCTTTGTCTACCTATATTTATCTGAATGGATAAAGACTTTGTAATTATGAAAAGGTATCAAGCAAAGCTATCCTTGTTCTCTGTTCTATGTCAGAATGGTAGGCATAACACAGTAGACAAATCAAAGTATAATAGGGCTTCTTATTGGCAGTCAGAAAGTACAAGTATTTGTGGAAAGAGATAGTATTCTGCTGACATTTTCTTTCGTCTTGATTCCTCCAGTGCTTTCATGCAAAAAGTTTTGCATGAACAGGATCTTGTGGAAATAGGCAGATGGAGAGAGAGAATGAAAAAGTCCTAGAAAAGCCGTAATTCCCAAGTACGAAAAGTTTTACAAAAAATGGAAAGTGAATATCATTGGAATGTTTTGAACAATAAGTGAGAAGCCTGAATCCCTAGTGTCCATAATCTTGCAGTGCATAAAAACACTAATGATACTGTATATATCATTTTCTGCTCCGTTGCGAACACTGTTTATCATCTGGCAAACTTAAATAATGTTGAAATGAAGAGATTATGACATGCTGGGCCAGTTATCAGAAAATATAGTTATTTGAGAAGGGAACGCATCACACCTCAGTCAGTAAAAATAAACTAAGAACATGTTTTTCCATCTATTTGTAACATAGTGTGAATTTGTCCGTTTACTTCTTTTAAAGTCTTGAATTTTGAAAATGCAGAGTATATTTTGTGGATATAAAGCTTTTATTCTGATACTGGAATAAGAATAGACTTTGGGAGTTGTTATAGATAGGCTTTCTCCTTTCCAGTAAGTCTTGCCTGTCCTGAATTTCTATATCCAAAGTTGTCCTGCTGCTTAAAGAATTAAGAGGTTCATATAAAGGAGATTGCATTTTGGTTTGTAATCATGGGCTAATATTCGGGATTAGCTCTGTAACAAACTCAAAAGTGGAGCTTGCAGCTCTTCTTCTTCCAAAATTTCAGACAAATACTTTCACCCTAAATTGGAAGGACATCTTCGAAGGACTTCAGTAAAGCATCTATAAATCTGACTAGACATGACAATATTAGTCCTCAGATGTTAAATTCCAGACCTGATCTGGGACATGAAAATTACTTCAATATTTGTTTAGTAACAGGATGGATTTTAAGTTTGTTGTCATAGTTTATCTGAGTCCAGAAGCCCCTCAGTGAGTGCTGGATGAATATTGTTTCCGTTCCTAATAAAGAATAATGATGTGGGTTATGTTTTTTCTGAGGTTGGGGCAGGGAATATATAAAAATTCCAAACAATCTCAATTGTTGCTCATATGGTAGGATTGTTCTTGGGTAGGCTCATTGAGGATCACAATGGTAGTTGAAAAGATCCAGTTTTGAAGAACCATTCTTTCCTCTAAGTGGGTAATAACTGTTTAATTGGAGCCTGCCTTTTCCCTGAAATTGTAGTCAAGAACTTTTTCCACTCTGCAGTCTCTATAAAATGTTGCTCTGATGTGTGCAGTTTCCCACCTGGCAGGTAAATGCTTAGGAGTTGTTTTTTTATATCACTGTTTTCCAAATGTGGTTAGGATTATGGTCAATACACATAAATATATAGTATTTAGTTTTACATTACATGTTAAGTCATATGCTTGAGGTGTGGAGAATTATTACAGGAAGCCTAAGTTATGTGAAGTTTTATCCTCATTATCTATGCCTTTTCACAGCCCTTCATTCTGTCTTTTCAGCTTGATGTGGAAATAACCAAGGGAAGGAAGATAAGATGGGAGAATCTGCTTTTATTTTTCATCACAGTAATATGGGTAGCATCACCTGTCATGAAGGATTTTAGGAAAGGTGTGAGGTTTGAAAAGAACCTCATTTTCATTACTTGTGAGTTGGGCATTATTTTAAATTCCCCGGAGGATGAGGGTTTGGATGATTAGACAGTTAAATAATGTGGAAAGCCTAATGGCTTGGAACTGCTGGAAAGAAAATTTGGATCCTCATTTATATACTGATTGTCTGAAAAACTGAAGGAGACTTTGGTTAACAGAGCTGCAGGGAGATATTAGGAATCAGATATTAACTTAATCGCCGAGGCATGGTGCCATCGTATGAGGATTAAGACTTTGATTTGCTCTAAATGAAGAGAGCTACCATGATCCCTCAAAGAGTGTATTTACTTTAGCGCAGATTCTCCTTCCCATTGCTCACCAGGGAGCCAATCCAGAGAAACCCTTGAGAAAGAGAGCAAGGGAGCAATGGCTGGGTACATCATCTGCTACTTTTGTTCCCCTTCCTCTTTCCATCAGACCTTTCTCAGGAGCTAGCTCTTTTCTACATGAAACGCGCTTTCTTCCAGAGACAGGCAAGCCAGGAGTATGTGTGGGGCACCTTCCGGTAAATTCCCAAGGAGCTATACAACGGACTCCCAAAGGATGAACTCGTTAGAGCGGTCACGTGCATCTCCCAATCTCTTCCAACTTCTCAAGGCTGGCAGAATGGTCAAGTGAAAAAAAAATATCAAAAGAGAAGGTAGAATGAGGGAGTAACAAGGTGGCCAGTGGTAGCCATCTTTGTTATGCAGCCAACCTGCCAGTCACAGCAATGCAAGGGGGGACAGTAGGAATGGCATGGGTGGTGAATGGTTGAAATGGTATGGAGAGTTGGTAGTACTTCAAAAAATGTTTCGCCTTCTCTATATGAGTCATAGAATCATAGAATGCTTAAGGTTGGAAGGAACCTCTAGAGATCATCTAGTCCAACCCCCTGCACACACAGGGTCACCTAGAGCACGTGGCACAGGACTGCGTCCAAGCGGGTTTTGAAGATCTCCAGGGAAGGAGACTCCACAACCTCTCTGGGCAGCCTGTTCCAGTGCTCTGTCTCCCTCACTGTTAAAATTTTTTTCCTTAAGTTCATGTGGAACTTTTGGTACTTCAGTTTGTGGCCATTCCCTCTAGTTCTGTCGGTGGCCACCACTGAAAAGAGGCCAGCACCATCCTCCTCACTGCCTCCCTTGAGGTACTTATAGACACTGATCAGGTCCCCTCTCAGCCTTCTCTTCTCCAGGCTGAACAGGCCCAGCTCCCTCAGCCTCTCCTCATAGGGCAGATGTTCCAGGCCCCTGATCATCCTTGTAGCCCTGCACTGGACTCTCTCCAGCAGCTCCACATCCCTCTTGTACTGTGGAGCCCAGAACTGGACACAATACTCCAGATGCGGCCTCACCAGGGCTGAGTAGAGGGGCAGGATCACCTCCCTCGACCTGCTGGAGATGCTCTTCTTAATGCACCCCAGGATCCCATTGGCCTTCTTGGCCACGAGGGCACACTGCTGCCTCATGGTCAACTTGTCGTCCACCATGACGCCCATGTCCCTCTCTGCAGAGCTGCCCTCCAGAAGGTCAGTCCCCAGCCTGTACTGGTGTCTGGGGTTATTCCTCCCCAGGTGCAGGACCTTGCACTTGGCCTTGTTGAATTGCATGAGGTTTTTCACTGCCCAGTTGTCCAGTCTGCCCAGGTCCCTCTGGATGGCAGCGCAGCCCTCTGGGGTATCAGCTACTCCTCCCAGTTTGGTATCATCAGCAAACTTGCTGAGGGAATAGAATAGAATAGAATCATATGGATCCTCTTAATTTTGGAGACCTTACTCCCCATTGTATTTTAATTTGCGAATGTGATAGGAAGCACATGTAAAGAGATGCTAAATGGAAGTATATTTCAGAAACAGTTCGGATCTGTTCAGTTTTGTTTGTTATTCATCTTTGCTGTAGCTAATGTACTCTGCATTGGTAAAGCGTAATTAGCTAAATGTTTTTTAGGCATACGGAGTATTTTGCAACTACTCGGTGCAGCAGGCTTTCCCAACCCAAATATACAACTTCTTTTTTTCCCTGTTTAAGCCTTGTGCTGCTTCACATTTCATTAATACATTTCAAATGTGTCATTCTCTGACAGCATGGATGAATACAGGTATGGATGAATGTGTGGAAGGTGTGAAAATAGAGAACTGAAACTGATGTATGCATAAATGAGGATTTATACCTGAGTGCATATAAAGTGAGGGATGGTAATATATACATTTATGAACACAGAGTATGAGCAGGGGTCTTTTAGATCAGAGTAATGGTCCATCCTACCCTAATGGAGGCAGAAAAGGACACTGTTCAGGAGGAGTACATGAGCTGACCTACATTCTGTTGTCCATTCCTCTTGTGCTTCCCAGACTTGAAACGTTAGGATTGCTGGTCTAGTGTTTCTCATATCCACTTATGCTTATGAAATGGTTTGTTTCATTTGCATGATAATTATGCTGTCAGCAAGGAAGCTCTCCTTAGGATATTGCGATGATTGTATGATTCTCAGACTGCTGTACAAGACTAAAAATAAAATAATCTTCTTTCCTAGAAGTTTATGCAGCAGAATGGATGCATTCAGCAATCTGGAAACTGAGAATGCCTCAGTAGTTTTCTTCTACTTTTACTTAACACTTAATTTTTATTTATTTAAATATTAAATTAGCACAGATTCACAGTAATTGAACAGAATAACACTAAGTTGATACTAATCTTATTATATGGTTGATACTAGACTTCGCAGTCTTGTTAGTGAGGGCAGTTGTTTTAGGTTTAACATGATTTTTTAATCTAAGCTTTTCAATTCACCTTTCAAATACACAGATGCTTTGGATCAAGCCTGGCAAACATTTGTATTCACCATATTCTATGGGTGCTTTATTACTTTTATTTGCTCAGTTAACAGCAATGCTAGAGAAGAGAAAAGATAATGTCACCTCTGATGCAGGCTTCATATGCAGTCACCAGTTTGCTAAAGCAGTTTCATAACTTACAGAAAAATGATTTAATATGAAGTTTTAGTAGAGATAGGGAGAGATTAATAACTAATAATTGCCTGTAATAGGATGTTTCATGACAAAATCACTATTTCACAGACCACAAAAAATAAAGGCTGCTAGGAGATGCATTTGTGCTTCAAATAAAAGCTGCATATATTCTAAAATGACACCAAAATCAGATTATTTGCTCAACCATTTGAATCTTAATTCTTCCCCAACAGAATTACACGGAAGTGTCTCAAGAAGTTCTCTCTTTCTAGAGGGAACGTTTAACCTAGAGGGAGCAGCCAAGCCAAGGGAAACAGGCAAGCCTTCTGCCTAAGGCATCATGATATGCAACACTCACAAAATGAGCTTAGAGAAAAACAGCAGAAATCCCTGTCTCCTCTGTCAAGAAACGGTACTAAGAATGTCTTCTTTCTTTCTTCCATAAATTGCCACTGTGCCTAAAAGTTTGCAAGTTAAAAGCCCCATTCAGTCTGTGGTGTTTGCACCTGTTACGGAGGCATAACAGATGCCTCCATATTAAAACAAAGCCTTACTGGGTGAAGCTCTTTGCACTGGCTTATGTCAGTCCATCCTACTGTGTCAGATACATAGGCCTCTGTAGATGCAAGCACTGAAACACATAGCTAGTTTTCAGTTTTCGATGTTTTCTCGCTAAGTTTGATTATCTGGAGTCCAGGGGCTGCCGACACAGGACACAGTGGTCAGACTTGAAGTCACCTTGGCCAGACAACCTTTGAAAAGTTTTATATGTGCCCCTCAGGCCACTCCATGCAGCAACCTTTGCTAAAGCATCACCATCCAAGGTCCGGAGACAAGGCAGGAGAGGAAAAGTTGTAGCTGCATCTGTTTGGGGCAGTTTCTTTTCCTTTCTTCATATGCAGGTGCAGAATTCCCTCTTTTTTGCATCTTTCCTCTAGAAACTGTGACTGTCTATAGCCTGTGATAAGCAGATGCCAAAAAAAAAAAAAAAAAAAAAAAAAAGTGCAGGCCTTTTGGTGAAGGGCTTTGTAACTGAATGGCTGTTTTATATCTGCCAGGAAGAAGGTAGGAGGAGCCATCTATCCAGGCCAGATTGAATCCTTAGAAACTGGCAGGACCTGGCTGCATTGTCTTGCAAACGTATGTGTTGGGATACAATTTAGAATGGTTCCTATTTACCAAAATAGCAATAAGTCTCTAAATGAAGGCTTGTGATCCCTTATTTATTGGTAAGGAGTGCCTTCTTTCATTTTCTCTGCCATGAATAGATTATTTACATTCTGATGAAAAAAGATGACACTTGTGTTTTCATGTCAACTTGGAGACACAGTGATTATTCAAGTGTGTATTGTAAAGTGGAATTTGGAGGTAAAGGACTAAAAGACAGCTCAATAAAGATTTGGTCCTTGTCTGCTTTCTTTTCGCTTCGGTTTCTTTCTTGCTTTGTTGTAATGCTGCTGTTCCTTTGTTTGAGGATGTCTCTTACTCCTCCTGCGTGTTATTTTCCTGCCACCTCACCTAACTGGGATTTTTAGCTTCGTTTTCTAAGGGAACAAGGATACACAACTGTGCTATTTGCTCCTATCCAAGCAACTTGCAAGCCCACTGTCCACTTTCAGTTCAATTTAGTGGAAGAAGCATGACCTCAGTTGTATTTACTGTAAATTCTGTGCAAATGGGTTACCAGGAAGAGCGGAGATCCCATTAGGAAGGAAACAGCTAAAAACTCATCCTTTATTAGATACTTAGGAATCTACACAGAGGTCAGACCCAGGCATCATTTGTTCTGCTGTGTACAGAGGAATCACTTTTCTTTCGACTTGTTGCAAGCTGTCTGCCTGCTTGTGCTGACTCTGGTATGTATTTCAGATGATGAAATGGTGTTAGGAAGGAGGTCATCAGACCTCAGAAAGTGTACATAGGGTCTGCTTGGGGTGATACATGTTTCCCACCTGCAAGCTGCTTGGGTTAAAGGTTGATAAATCCTATCATGATTATAGAGAAAAAAACATTACGACGACAAAAGATATGTCCCAGAAAAGTGAGGAAAACACAAAACAAGAAAGATGTGCATTATTAAAGGCAGTGCTCTGCACTCTGGATCTCGAGAGAGCAGACAGGTTTTGTGTGTACTAGTCAACAGATTTATCAAAAACCTGAAAGGAAAACACTCTTGGGGGAAAAAAAAAATGAAAAAGGTTCTTTAAGGAGGTCTACAATATAATAGTCTCAATTCATTAAAAGCATAAATGAATTCAGATTATACCCAGGACTCTCATGAAGCATAATGTGGTAGGAAGTCTTTCCTTCTGTATGTGTGTATGGAAGGAGCAAGAGTGGTGGAATTATTGGGTGATCTGCCTTAACTTTCCCCTGTTTTCTCTCATGGGAGGTCTGCACAGTGCAAAACCTTGTGCACACCTTAGTAACTGGCAGGCAAATGAGTCGTGTGGAGTGCATGTTTCTCCTTCCTTCAGGCTTGTGCCAAGCTGTTCTACTTGTCCTACTCTGGGTTTTCTCCAGGGCCAACCATGGCATAGTTGACAATCCCTCCTGGCCAAGCGGGATCCTGCTGTCCTGTCCCAACTTGTGGCTTGGACCAGCTGTGTATGATTTAATTAAGAGTGAACTTTCTCATTGCTTGAGATGTTGCACACTTTTGTGGTGTGTGTTTGCTCATTTGTTTCTTTGTTTTCCATGTAAACATGCCTCAGCATTTGTGGGAAAAAGCATTCTGTACTACCAATACTGCTGCTATTTTAACTTTATTGTAGGGATGTAGAATCAGCTTTGTAAATTTAAACAACTCTTGCGTTCTTTTCATACCTTTCTTTATCATGAGACACGACCTTTCCAGAGTCCAAGATAGAACAGGATGACTGTTCTGAGTCAATATAGTGTAATGATGGGTACAAATAGATATAAACCATAGACAAATTCAGCCTTGTAGGCATCCAAACCTTTAGGTATGTTTCTCTGGTTGAGGAATGTGTCAAAGAGGCAATATTTATCCTGTGGTATAATTGAACCATGTGATTTTACCTGTTGTTTGAAGCCCTCAGAACCAGGAAAAGAAATGGTAAGGAAGGCTTAGGTAGAGTGGGAGCTGGAGAAAACACATGCTTCAATACTGTTTTTAAATTAAAACGGCAGATTCAGGTCCAAAATAGACCACTGCCAAAGGGAGGTTTGGGAAAGAGAGTGTTTTCCAAACATCAAAAGTAATCCTGAATTATGATAAGAGAGTATGGGGATCTAGAAAGAACCAGAGAGAAGCAAGCAGACCCTTTAAATGTTACTAGGGAGTCTTTTACCTTTATTAGGTGAGTGGTTGAGCTGGCAGAGAAGACCCATCTGAAGTTTTCTCTAAGGACAATCAAGGCATATGTTAGTCCATGTTGAAAAAAAAAAAAAAGTTTAGCTCTGTGTACTTAGTCTTGCATCCAGAGTTAATTGTAAATGTTTTAGCCTTAATTCTACCAATTCCATTCAGCAACTCCAGGGAGTGTTTTTATGCTTGCATAATCCTCCATCTCCTTCCGAGAGGAGCACAGGCTGTTGAGGTATAATAGTGAATTTGCTCTTGCCTGTGTATTACGGCCGATTCATTATGCAGCTGCTCTGAACCTTAAAACAGGTAATGGTTTTATCACCATTTTATTAAAAGGAGACCAAAAGAGAGGAGGAGGTTAATACTATAAACATCTTGCCTCCACCTTTATTTTAAAAAGCCATTACCTTCCTCTGACTTTTCCCTGAGTATCCTTTCTTCAGTTATCCATTATTTCAACTGCTGCCTTTTGTCTGAAGACTATTACAACAGTGCCATTAGCAGCCCTGGCTGAATAGAAGGTCTGGGTGAGATGGGCTCTTAAGCAAGGAGGTAAGAAGCTGAAGGGATTGTCCTTACTAAATAAAGACTATTACCCTTTGGGTCTTGATACTGCTCGAGTTTACAGGGTTCTTTCTCCTCGCCTTGGCATGGCTCTGGTGCCTTCAGTAGTTTTACTGCTGGTTGCTGTTGTGAGGGGGATCAGAATTGGTGAGAGTGTCTTTGCGGAGTTAGGCAGAGCTTCAGAACTTAACTACTACGTTTGAGGTGAGATCTCTCTGTGTGAGATGTGTACCTAGGTTACTGCAGCACTGAACATTTCTGTTTTTCTCCACCTTTGGGCTGCAGTTCCCTGCAGGAGCAGCAACCCAGAATTAGGTCTTCATCAGTCCAGACATCTTCGTCCACAAAGCCACTACGTGCTGCAGGTATGGTAGGTGCTACACTGGCAACAACTAATCCTGAGAGGGAAAATTCCTTCTTGCTTGGTACTCGCTTTGGATTAGATCCAAAGAAATCAGTGCTTGGAATTCCATTGGACTTCAATTTGGATGAAGAATAGAGATTTTACAGCTGAACAGATGACACTGGGACAGTGTCACTGGGGCAGTAAGAAAGACTGATCCAGAGTTTAATGCTTTTTTTTTTTTTAATAATGACAATTAGTGAGAGCTGGAAATGATAGGGTTGTGAGAGCTGAGAGACCCATACCTCTGGAGACAATTTGGAGAAAGACACGAAAGAAAGTGCTTTTTCACCTTCAATTTGGAAGAAGACAGACAGCTATGTAAAGTTATTTGTGGGCCCTGAGACTGTTTTGAGTGAGGAAAAGGGATTTTGTTTCTGAGGAAGTCACAGAGACATTTAATTACAGTACAAAAAATATATACAATAAACAAGTCTAGTTTTTTTTTCAGCCAAATATACTGGAGAGCCCTGGAGGGAGAATATATTTTAGTACTTTACAGTTACAATTGCAATTTATGTTAGTCTAGTGTCTTTCATACAAGAAGCACCATATCATAAAACACTTTACAGTCTGTTTATCAATACAATAAAAAGAGAATATTGCTCAATTTACTTTATTAGAACTTGCTGAGAGATACAAAAATAAAACCAGCCTGTATTGCTGATACTTTTTTTTAGCGAGAGAAACATTGTGAGGAGTATGCATAACTAGATACCATTTTCATTATGAAAGGAAGAATGTAAAAAAGCTTCAAATAATGAGAAAGGGTGAATCTGAGGACTGAACTCTCATTGAATAAGTAAGTCCAGGAAATGGCTGGTTTTCAAAGTACATCAAGAAATTTTAGTGAAGCTTATACCCAAATAAAGCCATTATAATACCGCTTCTTCTGTTTGCTTGAATTGTAGGATACTTACTATTTGAGACAAGGAAGGTTGGAATAAACTGGATATGAATTGTTTTTATGTTCAGCACTTGCTGCAGTTGGGTTCATTAAGTATTTCTGTGATACTGCAGAATTTGTGGTAATGCTTCAGCAGGGGAATACATACAAAAATTCACGAAGCAGGATGAAAAGTGTCAGTTCTGATAGGCAACAATTTGTCTATTTGTGTGCATATTTGCCAAACATCAATAACTAGTGTCAGAGTTAGTTGCAAATACATGATGGGCAGTAACTGGCCTCACACAGAAATTGAGAAGATATAGTCTTGAATTCTTTGTTTGAAAACATTTTCACTACTTCGAGTATAAATGTTAAACCTGTCTCAGAAAAGGTTGCCAGTTGTTTTACAATACAGACACTCACTGAGAGCAACTGGGTAATGAACAATTACTATACCCACAAGTAGATTTTATTATGCAGTGATACTCTGCATGTGTATATATACTTTAAATGTCTGAAAGCCATGTTTTTTTCTATGTTTCGAGAACATAAATACAAATATGCATTAATTGCACAGAAGTTTATTGCATACTGTTTCTCAATGGTATCAACAGAGAACAGAAATAAAGCTGTTTGGAAGGCTCAGATAGAAATATCCATGCTTTAATAGGTTTTGATATTTTATAACTTTAACCTCATTTTGTAATGCCTAGTTTTGAAATGACTGAAGTATTTCCGTAACCTGCTTACTAATCATATTGCAAAAATTGCTCTCAGTTTTCAGTCTGTCTTCTTTTAAATTAATTGTAGGTATACTTGTTATGATCTTTTATCACAAAAATGTCATGCCCTGTCAATTTTTTATAAATTACTTTATCTTCTTACATGAATATCCATCTGTCTTTACGGTGCTGCTTTACATTGCTTTGCAGACAATTGTTACCACTAAAAGCACTGCACTTCAAAACTGTGATCAATTTAATACTATACACATATGTATATATCTCATACTGCACACTTTCTGAATCATTAACTTGGGAAATACAAATGGTAACTGAATGATACTCATTGACAAGATTAAACTGAGAAAGGCAAATATCTGTGCAATAACAGGAGATTAGAACAAGTAGGTTTTTTCAATAGAATAAAAGGCCAGCACAGGTGATTCAGTGCTGCGAATTTCAGTACAATAGGAAATATGTTCTTCAGGTTACTGTTAGCAGCTGTTTGGTAATGCAAGTATAAACTCCAAAGGGTGAAATGCAAAACCCAACCAGAAATCTGGAATTCAAATGTATATATCATCTAGTGTGAGGTTTACAGGTAAAATAATATCAGTTCTGGAGACAGAGAAACTCAAGTTTGAAACCAAGGATTATTGTTAGTTTTCTAATTGCTTTGAATGCTTCGGTGTTATTTGGTAGATATGTGTTCACTAAAAGCAGTCTTTCTTAGTAACTTCCAGACAAGGTGACATCAATACAGCACTACAAGAACTGGAAGAACAGGTACTTTCTGTTTGTGTTTCTGTCAGAGTTTAATTGAATTGTCTGTGAGGAATTGCTAGGCCTGGAGCAATTACTACCGAGAGCAGAACTATTAGTTTACATCTTCCATACCCTCTTTATTCTGTGGAAAACACTTTCCGTAGTTCTTATAACTTCACTCGCTTCCACAGAGTTACTCATATACTTCAGCATGTGCAAGAACAGATCCCAGACTGTGTAAGTAAAATTGTAATTTCACCTATATCAATATTTATTGGAGTTCTATTTAAATTCCAGTGCTTCTGTTTTCTGATTTTCAGAGTTGACATTGATAAAACATTGGCATGTTCGACAAAATTTCATGGAAAATGAAGTTTAATGACTGTTTATACCAGAATGAAAGGTCACAAATGTAGTTTTCAGTGAATTGACTGCAGACCTATGCAGGTCTGGCATAGAAGCGGACTGGCACTGCACTTAGCTTTAATTATTGTCTCGTTATCAAAAAGCAAAGTAGGGCTTTTGACTTCCTACTGCTGAAATGACAATGTTTTACACCTTCTTTTTGCTTCTTTTGCATATTCAAGCCACAGACTAGCTTCAGCCCAGATCCTAGAAGTGACCTGAATCAAATAGAAGCTTGTGTAATCTATCCTGCAGGTGTGCACTGTTGCTAATTTTAGTATTTGCACATGTGGAGGAGATTATATCATTATTTAGCTTTCTGAGGGAAGTGGCCTTCCTTAGGACTCTATCTGAGACATATTTTCAAAAACTAGTGATGAAACAAAATAGCAAAGCAAGAGTAGGGGTGAAACAAATAAGGCAGTCAAAGAGAATGGTGATAAAAGAAGTCCAACATCAATCAAACTTAAAATGCAGCTAAAGAGAAAAATATTTAATATACCATCAAAGAAGAACAATTGTGCTATTAAAGAAGACAGCCTTGAAGAAGGAAATGAGAGATTAATCCAGAGAATGAAAGAATCCGTTGTAACAAGATGGGAAAACCTAAAACAAAAAGCAAGACATGAGAAGTGTCTCAGTCTCATTCAAATATGACTGTGTGTGCAGCATTAGGGAGTAACAATTTTTGGCTTTAAAATTTGCATTAAAATGCAGTCTTAATCACAATAGAAGGAAAATGAAAGGCACATGTGAAAGAAAAGGTACACAGAGCAGACAAAGGAAAACCTCAATGACAAATGCAGAAGAAAAATGCTAGAAAGAGGGAGTAGGATACTAATGAAGACAGAGCTCAACAGTCTGTGAGTGTGAATAGACAAACTGTACAAGTGTATCATATGCTAGCGGTGGCTGTCTCATGGAAAACCAGAAAGAAGAGAAGAGGGAATCAGGGGACACTGGTTGGGGAGCTGCACAGAGGGCAGCTGGTATGGGAGGGAGAGGAAAATGTTTGTGACCAAAACCTGGCAAGGTGGTAAGCAGAAGGACGAAGACCATGGCGGGTATCTTGCTGCAGAAAATCTAAAACAACTGCTAATGCATATGTGACTTGGGTAAATGTCTTGATTAGGTTTAAATGTCTCTTTTATAATGTAATTAGCTGGACTGATACTAGTAAAGCACTAAATTTATTCACACTGTTAAAAATGCCTCTTTGGTGCTTTCATCTTTGCTTATGTGAAAAGTCCCTTTTTCCCTTCAGTCATTCAATGTTTCCTAAATACAAAGCAAGTTTGAAAGCCTTCCCAAACACCAAAACATTCCCATTCATTTGATACTAAAAAGCTACTTACCTCATCCCCAGCTCTAGCCAAGAGATTGGAAGCTCTTATAAGACTGGAGGCTGCCCTGAATATATGAAGATTCAGCTTGTCTAATAATTTTCTCCAGTTACTAAAAGTTGTTAGCTGAAGTGCTTCAGCTGAGTCCAGGAAGATGATGTTGCCTCGAATAAGGTAACTTAAGATAGTTTTAGACTGAATCCATGCACACAAGCTCAATTTCAACAGCTTAAAGCAAAATGTTGATAGAGAAGGAAAAAATGAGTCTTACACTTTTAGAATGTATTCTAGGATATAGTATGAAATTACACTTTTAGAATGTATTCTGGGATACAATATGAAATATATGTTGGATTTTGTGTTTGTTTTGGTTACTGAGACTTCGTGTCTGTAAAGTTTAATGTCTTTCAGCTGACTTTGAAACTTGTCCAATATGTATCATTGATCAATCTCTGAGAGAAGACTGGTGTAAACCCTGCTTGCACCAGATACAGTGTCTGATCTGTTAAAGTAGAAATATTTGCTAGTGCCCTCCACGAGTATCCAAGCAAGAAGCTACGCAAATGTCAAGTAAAACAGAATGGCAGCAGCCTTGCATGCTTCCAGGAAAATTTGGTTTGAAAGTGGCCCATGGACATGGCCTTCTCCACACTCCAATATCTATTTAAGACTCTTTTGTTGTTGTTGCAAGTCATGCCTGTTGCCTCTCATCCTAAAAATGTGCACCTTTGGGAAGAGTCTGGCTCTCTACGTCTCTATACTCTCTCATTTGGTGGTTGAAAGCAGTAATATGATCCACCACCTCTTTTTTTAGACCTGAACAAACCCAATTCTCTCAGCTTCTCTTTGTATACAATGTCTTCCCCACCTCTTCCAAAGGATGTTAATCCTAAAAAAAAAAATATGCTAATACTAGGGTACAAACACTTCTTTTAAAATAAGAAAGTCTCTTTTTAAAATTTCTTAAGTTAACAACATGTAAGCAAGTGTGCTTGCAGCATATTCTACCAGATTGTATGAGGAAGACTAGAAAGATAGAATTCCCTGAAGCTGGTGTATTACTTCACATAGGAAAAATAAATGCATGAATATACCCTCATTCTCTTAGGCAGAAACCAAACTCTAGCTCCCTGCGTTAAGAAGTAAACTCTCTCAAAACTCATAATCTGTTAATATACAGTCACTCATATGTTGTGCTGAAGTGTTAGAAACTGGATTAAACAGTCAAAAGGCCTGATTTCTTTTTTCCTGTGTCCTGTTTTATTTAAAAAAAGAAAAAAACCAGGTAAGCAGACATAGCCACCCCTGTTTGCCCTGACATTTTTTACCTGCAATGTGCTACAAGCCTCAGTAACAAGACTGTCTTCATTCCTTGCCCCTCTGTCTCTCCCCATACACACGTTCCTCATCTTTGCCTGCACATTCAATAGGCACACTTAAAAAACATGGCATTTAAATAGTTTGTGCTTTTTTCTCTGATGATTTAATGAGCAACGATCAGAGGTCCCTACTAAAATCTGTGCAGGTTAGCCCTTTCAGAGGGCAAGCAGAGTCTATGGGAGGCTGTAGGAAAGTGGCTGCTCACGTTACGGCCAGAAGAGTTTTCTTAAATGAGCTAGTATGTTGTCATGCTGTGCAAAATACAATGTCTGACCTGCCTTTCTTTGCTAGCTCCCGGGGGCCAGCTGAGCAGGTCTCCCGCATGGTGCCTGAAGTCATGGCACGGAGAAGCTACTGTAGCACAACACCCGCCGTGTTCTACACCTAGACACATAAAAGTTCATTTTCTGTCCTTTTCCTCATCATCTTCTGTTTTAACTTGCACAATTGCATGTCCTATGAGAAAAAAAAATGAGTTTCATAAAGCTCCAAAGCAGAATACTATCAAGTTCTGTCAAAGGTATTTTATCAGCCTTTGTAAGATAGGATGGAGATGTTCAGGCTAAGGAGAAAATAAATAATAATCTTGCCATTTCTTCAGTTGTTGCATTGGTCACTGACTAAAGTGACCTGAATTTTACAGAATTTCACTGTTCGTTGCAGCTCTTTCTCTCCTCAGTTTGCCGGAGAGAACCGCAGTGAGGTTTTCATTTACTTGACAGTCTTCCGTGCTGCATTTGGCTTGAGTTTTCCATGTATAGGTGTCTCCACCTGAAGCATAGTGCTGGCAGAGTATATTCTCAATTGCATTCATGGTAAAGCAATGCCAATCCTGAGAGCCTATGGGAGTTGCTGCTTGCCTAGGGAGGTGGCCACGCTGCTGAGCTTGCGTGTGGTGGAGGAGGAGGTGGTGATGGAAGGAGCGAGCTGGAAGATCAGGTTGGAGAAGACTAGGGCAGGGAGTGAAAACTGAACTTCAGCTGACCCACACGGGCCAGCATGCGCTTGCCCACAGTGCGGCCTGACCTCCTGCCACGAACGACATTGGACTTCCTCAGTGACCATGACGCTTGGTTTTGCTCTCCCCTCTCACCGTTAGTGCTGCTAGAGCTCCTTGATGGATCACAGGGGTCTCCTGGTTTCCTCCAGGCTTGGCTCCACCAGAGCTGTTTGACCTAAGCTCATACTTTGTCTATGTAGAAGAGGAGAGAGAAATTTCATGTTTTAATTTCTTCAAACATCCTTATATTTTTTTTCATTCTTTTTTTCATTGCAAGGTTTAAGAAGGGACAACTGGGCCTTGCAAGCTGAAAAAGATGAGTGCAAGAGTAAGGGGAATTCTTGTAAACACGATAGCTTGATTTCCTTGAGACAGCACCAAAAAGAGGATGCTCCATTTAGTAGAAAAATGGTTGCAGGGGAAGGTCTGTTGATGGGAGTCAGCTTTTGATTTTTCTGTCTGTAAGCAATCTGTAGCGATGTTCAGGCTTGACTTGGTCATTACCTTCTTTACGTGGTCCTGGCAGCTGTAACCCAAAGGTGCCCTTCATGACTGGACTCAGTCTAGCAGTTTCTGTAAAACACCAACAGCAACGACTTTTTTCTTCTTTAATGATAGTTTGAACCAGCAGCAGTCCCTCTTCCCCTGTCCCTCTATCGTGCAATACCTTTATTTGTAAACCCACACAACTGATCCCAAGGCAGGGTGTTTGGTGAGCAATAGGTGAGGCAATGTCAGATGAGGAGGGAAGCTGATTCAGAGATCATGGGACTAATCCCACAGCCTGGCTAGAGTGACAAGGTGATAAATGGCAATTAAGGAGTGCCTGTGTTTACCACAGATCTGCTGACACGTTTCTGTGTCCCCCACCCATGCAGAGAATAGCCTGCCACTGCACTGCCTCGCTCAGGGTATCTCTTCCCCTTTCAGAGAGCATGAGAGAGTATTTTATATGTTTATATCATGCAGCTATTGAAATTAGGACATGAATAATCTGTCTGCTCTGGCTAGGAAATGGTATTTATGGGTTGCTATGACAAATGTACGACAGATCCCTGGCAGGAGATGTACGGAAGGTGGGAGCTGTGCAAAGACTAGCCTGCTCCCTGGTGCATTCAGGATCCCTGTTACAGCTCTCCGCTCTGGCAGAGAGGACACAGGATGGAAACTGCAGAGCAAGTAAATCCCTGTAGGCTGAAAAGTTTCCAGCGACTGTCTCCAACTTCTTCAGGCTAGTTTAAAGGATGGTGCTTGTATTGGGCTCATGTGTCCTGAGGAGTCATCTGGTATAAAGCAGGGAAAAAAGGGATTTAATTGCAGAGAATAGATAATGTTCTCTGTATGTAATGTTCTTTGTTCTAATGTCTTTAACACTATCACTTTCTCTGCAGCTGCTTTACACATAATAACATCTTAACTACCATTGCAGATATATATATTTTTTTAAGAGGCAGTATCTTCCTGTCACTACATAAGTAACATTGGTTTCAGTCGTTTAAAGTCATCACTTTTCAAAGACTACAGGGTGTTTCATCCCATGTCATTCCATAAAATAATCTTTAAGGAATATATATTTTCACCTTTTTTATTAAGATTACCTCAGTCAACAAATGCCCATGGAACAAAACTGCAAATGATGCATGGAGAAATTCAGCAATAGCTGTATTTCTTCTGTTGAAATGCTATTCTGACCCTTAGGAACAAGACATAGTACATATTGTAATCCTAGGTGTCTTTGGGGCTATGTGGAACTTCTGAAGACAAGAGAAAGCAGTAGTGATTCTCTCAGAGAGCTGAAATCATTTAATGTCAAATTCACAGGCTTTGTTAATTTTGCCTTCCATCAGGGACTGGGTACTTCAGCTTCTTAGTGATAGACAACGGAACATTTTTTCATCTCAAATAATGTATTTGGTTCACTTCCATTGGTACTAAAGGTGATTGTGTTGAAATACTTTCTTTGCTTAAAGACCTTTTGTAATTTAAGGCCAAGTGTGTCCTTGAAAATGCAGCTGTTATATCAAATGAGGGCGTATGGTTTTTGGATGACATTTTTGTACCTGCAAAATTCCAAGAGTAGGCATAGTAAAAACACGTTTTTGTTGGTAAACCTTCTTTTGGATAGTATGGTCTGCAGGGTAAGCTATATCAACACTAGCAGGTGGTTCATAACAGGCTCTCTTTTTTACACTGTGGAAAATACTGGCCTCAGTGAAGTTTTCACCAGGAATGAGGTCTACCTCCAAAATTCAGCCCTTCATCTACCTCCGTCTTTGCAGCCCATTAGGAATTTCTCTCATGATATCCATGGCTGAGGATGCATAACCATGTGCAGGATTATCGAGGATGCTCACTGCACAGTTAGATGGAGGAGTTTAATCTCCCAGCTTGTCAGTACTTTATCAGGAAAGCTGAACTGACCTTGAGAAAAGTTAAATGCACACTCTGCATGGCAGGAGTAAGAAATCAAGTGGCAACATTGGGGTATCTGCTTGTGAAGGAGAGAAGGGCCTTGGGCATGGTCATCTCATTATATAAGCCTCATGCCTTGGGCATGGTCATGTCATTATATTCTGCCTTAACATGGACTCTTCTGGCTTGCTTGTGAACTGTAACTGCTGCTACTGCCGGCGGGCTTACACTTAGACTTAACAGTCAGTTGGAGGTTAAACATCACTATTTAATAATTTGCTTTTCTTTTTTTAAGGAATTTTTGAAAGTGTTCTTTAATAATTCAAACCTTCCTATCTGCAGCAAAACTGCTGCTGCGATAACACAATGAAGGGCTTTTGCAGGGGTCTCCTTGCCGCCCCAATATCTACTTTACAGTCAGGGCAGATCAGGCCCCTCCGGATAATGAGATATCATGAGTTTTCTCAAGTTGTTGGGGAGAAAAGTGATCCCATCTTCACCTAGTACACTAGAGAAGGAGGATGTTAATTTTACTTGAAATTCCCTCAGCTAAGATTTTGATCTCAACAGATAAGTGAGTTGAACCACCACAGCAGATGGACTGATATTCTAAATCCCATGACATGAGGCTTATAATACTACTTTCTTCAAACCACAACACCAAACTCAACAGTACTTTCTCTGTTCTTGATTAACTTTTTGCCTCAGTGAGAAGTAATATAAGGCCTTGGAAGGTGCTTACAGACCATTAGCACCATGAGTGTTACAACTCATGGGTGTCTACAAAAGCTGAGTTTTTAAAAATAAATTAAGAACAGACCCTTGAAGTTAGCTTTTCATCTGTGCCCAGAAGAAACTCGGTACAGGCAGCAGAGCGCAGGTATTCAAAGGCGCACATGCATCTTCTGAATTCCAAACCTGAACAGATCAATAACAAAAGGATTTATCCTCATAGCCTCTGGATATGGATGATCAGTACACTTTTTCTACATTTTTTTTTCCTTGAGATCATATCTTTAAAAAAGATTTCTGCCTTTTGACATAGTGTTCTGTGTTCTTCCTGATAACAGCTTCAGGCAAATGCATCTGTTGCACAGAATGAAAGGCGTTTGGGGGGTTTTTTGTCTTAAGTGAAATATGATGCCAACATGGTGGCAAAGTGTCAAGTCCTCTGATATTCATTGTTTAAAAGTCTGTTAGTTTGGAACAGGTGTCTTGAGTTTCAGGAGGCTAATCAAGTGATAAATGATTAGGTTGACCAACCTTTACTGTTGTGAGAATTTTATTACTCAAGCCGATAATTAAATTGTCCACACACAAACCACATCATAGTGAAAGTATATTTATGATAAGATGTTCTCTTTCATCTTGATGAACCAAGTCCCCAACTCTTCTGCAAACTGTGTGTACCTATAAGTTATATTATTGTGTCTGCACATGTAAGAGTTGCACAATCACATAGAAATCATTTGATGTCCATTTTTGTATCACAGAATAGTGAAGAGAGTGAGTTTAAAGCAACTTCTGAGAGGAATCTACACACTTTCCCGAAAAGGTGCATGGGGTTTTTGTGCTCAAATATTCAGTCAAGGAACAGTTCAGATAACAGTGGTTACAAATAGAATGAATACTTAAATATGAACAGTTGGATTTAGTCATTGCTTTTTAAACTGCTAATATTTGTGCATTTTTTAATGTCCACAAAAATGTGTTCTCAAGAGGTTACTGAAACACATAGCTTTTTGCAAAAGTGCAGTTAGGATCTCAAATTAAAAAGAATAGCGTTCCCTTTAGGTGTTCCTGGTCACATCCTGTCTTAAAATTAGATTTTCCTCTGATAGAAAGTTTCAAGAGTGACCCCAGTCACTTTGGAATTTCAACAATCCTTAATTACTGAAGGTTAAAATTTCCTAGAGTAGTTGTCTTGATCACTGAGTCAAACTAGTGCTACAACCTGATAAAAATCTCAGGGTAGTAAAAAAAAAAAGAGAGAGAGAATTAAATATATTTATGTGTGTGTGTGTGTGTAAACACTGCATGACTGTGTCACTGTGTGACTGTAAACACACACACATATATATGTATTTAATTCTCTCTTTTTTGTGTATATATACATATATAAATATACATATATATATACACTTAGTAAAATGTTGGAAGTTTCATCACAGGCAGAAATCACATCTGAGCAAAGTGTAACCATGGAAAATTCCAGACAGCAGAGGATGTTTTCTTTTCCTTCAGAAAATGAGCTGCACTTCAAAACGAGTACAATAAAGGATACATGGACACAAGCTCTGCTAAAGTAAGCAGTTATAAGCAGTCATTGTGGATGCTCTTGAAAGTGCCTGCTGCAGCTACCACAACAGGCACCAGAACCAGACAGACCTGTCCTGATACTCGAAAGAGTAAAACCCTAAATTTACTCTGTGACATTTAAAAGCACAAGGGAGTTTCATCACATCTCCTACTGAAATTGGAGAGGAATTCCCCTGCAGTTCTTCCTGCAAAGTCTCGCAGGCACACATCATCGGTGAGAGACACACACGTTTTGCTCAGCCTCCTACTCCCGGTGCAGATGGATGTGCAGAAGCCTGGTGCGTGCTGCCGTAGGGGTGGGCGCGCTCACGATGCACATTCAGAGCACTCTGGTGCTAGGAAGGTAAAGTGGGCAAATGTGCCATGAAAACTGCTTTCTCCTCATTCCAGTCTCTTTCCAGACCCTTTTTTCTATCAAAGCTGTCAGAAGGCAGAGGACACCAAGCTCTTTGCTTATAAATGCTAGCTGAATACTTTTGTTCCTAAAGTATAGATTTTGTAAGTCAGCAGCAATACTTTTCTGTGTGTTTAGCCTGACTGACCTCAAAGTTTTATTTTGTGTCTCCCTTTTTTTTTTTTTTCTTATGTTGTATACAAGCAATGGGACAGGGGAGCAAGTGTCCCCCTGGGGGAGCTCGCACTGCATGGGAGGGAAAAAGGGGCAATGTTCCCCATGCTTTTAGCAAGGCTCAGCTCACACTGACAAGCTTTCACTTTCTTCTTGCCTGTTCTTAATGGAAGAGCAGTATATCCTGGCTCCCTTTGAATCTCAAAATCTTAACCAGTGCAGAGCAGTCTGACTTCCAGTACTTGTAACATTGTAGTCTCCATTCTTGCTCTCTAGAGAATAAAGGGGGCAACAAACTATGGATCCCTGATTATGTTCAGTCGTGTAGGAGAGTGAAAGAAAAACTTCAGAGAAAATGTTGGGAGGATTAAACAATCTAATGTATCACTAGGTAGTCTTTAAGGATAAAAGACATGTTAGAAGCTACAAACATTTGAAGCATGCACATTTCTAGGAAGAACAAATGTTATTTGGTTTGATGCACCTGGTTGTGGTCAAGAGGTGTGTGTAGATGAAACTTGTGGAGATGCATATAGATCGAAAGTCAGGTTAGAGTTTTCAGGTGGCAAGATAGTGAAGTATATGCAAAGTATATGCAAAAAATCTCCAGTTGCTTATAACAAAATACTGGGAAGTGTCCTGTGGAAATAAAACCCGCTTCTCCACAGAGTGAATGATTTAATAGATCTTTCTACATGGAGCATGGCATGACTGACCTTCGTTAGCTTGTAACATAACGCACATATTTCCAGATGGGCTGTGAAAGTTGAAGGTTCTTGCGCTTGTTAACGCACTTATTTTGGGGGCTGGATTCTGAAGGAAGAGTCGCTTCAATGGACGATGACCCTATTCCGTTTACCACTGACCTGCTGTGTGACTGTAGGCACGTGGCCTTTCCTCTTCTGTCTGTGCTTGCGCTGCGCTTTAGACTGAGCTACATGTGACATGCCCTTCCCCAAAATATTGGGTGCAGCTAAGGAAGGAGCTCTGCTTGAGCTTAGGTTGGGTACTGAGGCAACCAGAACCGCCTGCTGAGTGGCCGGGCATCCAGGCACCAAGACAGTTTATTTTGCAGGCTGCAATAGCTACTGTGCCTTTTGCCAAATCTAAAACACCAACTTCCCCCAGTGTTGACTATCTCTTACATAGGGTGCAGCCAGAAACTGGGAACTCTCACAGCTTTTCTGTAGGAGAAAAAGTCATGACTTATCTGATGACAGTTCTGTGGTTTGGGAAGATTATTGCTACTTGCAATTTACTACAGGAAACAGGTTGAAGATTTTGTGTGTGTGAGACTGTTGTTGTTGTTTTCCATTAGCCTTGAAATATGTGTGGTGGATTATAAGAAAACAAGCAGTGAAAAGACTTATTATAGGTTGGAGAAGGAGAAGCAAATCACATTCTGCTGTTGGAGCTGGATTATCTAGTCTCAAATTTCTTATACTGTGGGAAAACAGAGAAGACAGGTAATATACTAAAGATGTGTCCTCTCTCGTTTCTTCTGATTCCAGAATTGTGCAAGTGTTTCGGTCTTAGGCTTTGGAACATTAAGAGTATTGAAATATGAGCCTGGCTTCCTAAGATTTATTGTCTGTAGATGTGGCTTTGCTCCCCTCCTGATTTGAATTGTGTACTTGAGAGACAAGTAGCAGTCAAACATTCTTTCTGTTGAATTCAAGCACTGTTGTTTTGGCTAATTTGTAACATCTATAAGCACTGTAAACTGTGGCAGTGTTTTTTGAGAACATGCCATAGAATTCCAGATGGAAAATCAACATGGGAAAATGCTCTTTTCTCTTTTTCTCCTCATATACTATTGCTATATATTGTTAGGAAGTGAATTCATTGTATTCTTTGTAACCCTGTAATAGGGGAAATTATCTTTGTCCTTTTTCTAAAAGGTCTTGTTAAAGGATTCATGACTCCTTTGATTACATTAAACAGCAGGGTAACTCGAGTCACTCAGCTGTTACTTCACCTGTAGGCATAATTACAATTAGTAATAAAAAAAGTACTTTGGAAAGTTCCTAGTGCCTGGATTTGTTCTGTGAACCATATGTGTTTATTAATCTCCTAATAAGAATTCAGGAAAGGAGTGAATAATAAAAGAAAATATTAATGAATGCCTCCCTGTCCGTGCCACTCTCTCTGTTACAGCTTGTTGAGTGCTCAGCTGCAGCCCTGTTGCTTATGAGTGAATCACAAATACTTCTTACATTTGAGGATGGCTCTCAAAATTTAGATGCTCATTGGAAATTTTAAAGCACTGTTTGTCACCTTAGCTTTCCTTGTGCCTCTCTCTTACTCACTACTTGTGCAAATAGTCAAATTTCCCTTCTATTCCCTCTGATTCCCTCCTAATATAAATCCAGCAATAAATGGCTCTGTCAGGTCAGATCTGAGCCCATTGCTGTTCCTCTAAACAGGCTGCTGTGAACGGAAAGAAGCTGTGTCTTGCTGAGAATTGTTGTATCTTAGGAACATGGCATACAGGTCACAGTTCGGTTGTTGGGTTGATTTAATTGATCCACCGCTCCAAATCCTGCTGAGAATGGGCAGAGGAGAAAGTTGTCAGAGGCTCAAGGATCTGCAGGGTTCATTGCTTTGTTGCCTTCTCCATCGCATCAATACCCGTGTCTTCCTATTACACCTCAAAGATTCCCCTCCTGCCTGTAGAAGCTGTTCTCATGCCCAAACCTTTTTGCATCAACGTGCTCCCCAGACGCATTCTTCCCCACTGAACTGAGAAAGCTTCTCCTTCACAGGCCATTTGAAAACACAGTTATTTCTTCTGACTAGATCAAAACAAACATTAGGAATGTATTGAGAGAGAGAGCACTATCATCTGATGGGTTTGGAGGAAGAGTTAGGAATAAAAATAAGTGTTCAGGGCTGGTTTGCCCTAATTCAAAATTTAGGCTTACTGGATTGGTTTGGTCAGTCTTTGCTGAATCAGGCTAATGTAAATTTGCAAAGCTTTTTTGATTTGTGAAGTAAGTTATTTATTCCTTTTGCAAAGGAAAGGGGGGAGAGAGAATGAGAAAATATTCTTTTCTATATCTGTTGAGTGCTTTTCTTTGTGTAACAGTTTGCCCTGAGGTATCCCTCTAGGGCACTTAATTCTTCAGGACCAAGGACAATAGAAAACAAACATTGGCCTGCAGTTTCTGAAGTTTGTAAGATGCTTCAAAAACTACCAATGTCCTCAAAGTAAACATGCTAATGAAAAAAAAAAGGTGAATCTTCGTGTGGTCCTAGGTTATTTCACACCTTTTACATTGCAAAGAAATATTTTATTAGTCTTTTTTTAGCCGTCTCGTCTTAGAGGCTGATTATTAAATTAGCAGCAAGCCCCCCTGTAGTCCTACTCTTAACTGTAATCCTCCTGAGTTTTGTTTAAGGCACATTAGGGTTTCATTTTTAAAAAAAAAGACTAAATCCGTGCCCAGTTGTGAAGATGAAGCTTTATATTTCAAAGCTGTCAGTCTAGCAGTTTACACAAGCATTAAATGAATGCCCATCCACCTGAAGTGATCTCAGCAGATGCAGGAAAATGAGCTGATGTCATATCAGCTCATATATCTTCAGCCTGTCAAGGGTCATTCTCTGAGTCACAGTATGGTATCAGGTACTAATAAATCTGCCATCTCATAGTTACCCAGATTTGCATTATGCAAAAATAAATGGTATACTTCTATGTATTGCCAATTAATAATCTCACCAACTCAAACCTACTGCAGCCCTAACATAGCCATCTGAGCAAGTCAGAGGGGCTTCATAACAGACAACTTGTTAACATCTGATTTAATTCACGTGTGGCATACCAGTATGAATAATAGTTCATTGAACTGCAGATATCTTTAAACCTCAGCGTATTTTCTGGTTCTTGAAAGTGAAAAAAGATTTGCAGTTTCATTTGTTTCAGTGATTTTTAGTTTGATTACAGCAATGTTGTCAAAGAAGAGTTATTTTCATTGCGCAACCAACTTTATTTGTCAACCAAGAAAACAGTTAAAATACAAGATTTTCAGTAACATTTCAAAAAAAAATATACCCCAAATATTATTAAACACGACCACCACCTGTCAAGTTGCATATCACGTGTGAGTGATCGGCGTGGCAGGCAACAGAATCTAACTTTTCAATAATCAATTCTGTGTTTTTAATCAGCTTATGGTTACTACTGTGGTGTGTGCAACCTATCCAGGAGATCAAAATGTGTGTTTCTCAGCGACTGGCTGTAAGACACTTGGGAGCCATCCGGAGATGGCAAAATGTGGGAGAACAGGGCAGATATACAATCATCACGAGCTGCCTAACAAGAATATTTTTGTGTTATCTGATCATGGACAGGTTTGCCTGCAATTCTGAGTGAAGAGTAAGCATTCTTAAATAGCTGTCTTGTTTAAAAGAACACTTTCATATTGCAAAGTTAACACTTGACTGACAATGCTGAAGGCTGAGATCTTCTCTGTCCCCATGGAAGAAGCAAATGTCAGACAGTAATCGATAGTGTGCATTTCTTCCTGCAGCTTTCCTCATATGTTTGTGTCCAGCCGCAGAAACCATGCTGGGAGCAGAAAATTGGTTCGGTCCTTGGGCCTATTATGGATCTCTGGTACCAGCTAACAGGCAGTAAATGGTCAAATATTCCCCAATGAAACACTTCTATTTTTCTTTTGATGAATTGAGAAAGGGCAAGCAGAAGGCATCAAAATAGCCTGGAGAGGATAAAATGCATCTAGCACTGTGAGGTAACTTGACTATCAGAAGAGAAGGTTATTTGGAAGGGAACTTGAGAGGCATATGCAGAGAGATGGATGTAGGAAAGCACCGGCATAATCCCAAAATGCTGCAGGAAGAAGAGCGCTGAAGTCAAAGGAATTAACCAACAAATGAGAGGAAGAGGGGATCTGTGAACATCTACAGAGAATATGTGGGAGAAAAAAAACAAGTCTTAGAACTTCAGTGAGAGACCTCTACTCCTATGCTTCTTTTCCTGATCACCCTATATTCTTTTTCTAGTGATTACTAATTAGTTACTCCAAATCTTCTGGGAGCACTGTGTGCGCTACAATCTCCTCTGGGGAAAATGGGCTGAAAATGATGATTGGCATAACCTTGGATGCAGCTGTGGAGAGTAGCAGTCCAGAGGCATAGCTTGGGATTTGTGTTTTTGTCTAGGTGGGTGCAGAATGAAGCCATGTATTTGTGTGTGGGGAGGAAATATCGGGAAATGAAGTATATCTGTTTTTCTAGACTAAGCAGTTTAGGCTGTTTCTCCAGTCAAAAACTTGTGGATAGAAAGCAGTGGCTTGCACTGAAGTAGTTTCACCTTTGCCTGCCCTTTAATCCTGTGTTGACCTATTTGCTATTAGATCTTCTTCACTTTGCTAATGCCATTTCTGCATTGCCACTTCAGTTCGTGAAGCTCTCCTGTTCTTCTGAAAGCCTCTGCTCTACATGAATCAGCCCCAATGATTAAAGATCAGGATTCCGTTTTTTTTTTCTTAAGTGCTAAATGTTGCATTGCACTTACTTAGGATGAAATTTCTGTCCAAGGCCACTGAAGGTGTTCACATGCACAAATGAACTGCATTTGAATTAATACTATTACAGTAGGTCATTGTAAGTTAAAAATGACTGGATACTTGATATTACAGAAAAAAAAAAAGGCATTACAATATCTTGTTAATCCTAAGGAAAATTTAGTAAAAGCCCTCTAAAAGACTCATCATTTCCTTGCTAAGACAGAAACTGGTAACATAGCACAAATGAAATAGATGGAATGAAAAGGAGAAAAAGCAGTTAAGAGTTGAAATCCCTCTGTGTCAGACTGATGTTTGGCTATTGCATCAGTGCCCTTATTTATTGTTTCTGTTAAAGTGCCATCCAGCTGACATGAGGACTCTGTCATGGTAGGAGCTGTCTCGGAATGTAGTTCCCATGCTAGAAAACCATTTGCATTGCTTGCAAATAAATGCAGGCTCCTGAAAACCCTGACATTTTTTACACAAACAAAAGCTGGAGAAAGTTTAACCAACTATTAATGTGACTTCATTTTAGCTGCTGACAGTGCTTTCTGGGACTGATTCTTAGCAAAAGTATAAAATGGAGAAAAACAACCAAACAAAAAACCCAACACTTTACATGATAAATGTAAATCAGTAGTTTAAAACTGTAAAACCAGTGTTAAACTCTGAACTTGCTGTGAATTTGATATGGTAAAAGAGCAGAACTTCTGAGGCTTCTTCTGCAGGCATTCCATAAGCAGAAAAAAAATGACCAACAGATGATTCTCTTGAAGCTGTAAGGTTTAATTCTAATATAATCTTTAATAGTCACAAGTGTATGGGTCTGGGCCAGCACACCTGGAAGTGGGATTTGCTTTGTATTACAAATGTGTCATTTCAGAAAAACATGTTTCACTTTTCCGCAAGGCAGTAATCGTAGCACCAAAGAGGAAACCTGAATTTGAAGATCTAGGTTCTGTTGTCTTTATTTGCCTGCCTGTAAAATGGGTTGGATGCCTTTGTTTATAGTGGTCATGATGTATTAGCTCACCAATGAAACATTTGAAAACCGGTCAGCCAGAGTTAGTCATTTGTGCTTAGAATTGCTTCGTGCTTCCATAATGGCATTGAAATAGAATACTTGAAACGATCATCACCTCAAACCCCTTTTTTCTTCTTACTCTGAAAAGGGAATATTATATTCTTGCTAAAGAAATGGATGTAAATAGAGAAACATATAGAGACAAAATTTCTCTCTTCTTCCCTGCTGATGCGTTAATTTATGACAGTAAAAGACTGTATTTTGTGAGCACCAAGGTACTGTATGAAAGCCCACAATAGATCCAATATTAAGGAGAAAAGAAGATATGCAGGGTAGGATTTCTTCCACGGCTACGGATGTTGCTTAAGTGGTGTCATTCCAGGGACAGCCCTCAGAGGCATCTGTGCTTCAAGTTACATGGACATGGGGGTAGACAAACCCTTGCCAGCCAGATAGGAGGTGCATGAGGCAGGTCCTGCAGAGCTGCTGACACACTGGGCCTGGTTTATCAGGAGGGATTTATGCTGGTATCCTGCAGCGTGAGTTGCTTCCTGTTTCTCCTTTTCTCCCAATTTGCCACTCCTTAGGTGCTGACTTAATTCTCACCCTTGTTTAGCAGGGGAAAAGTGAGAATCCGGGCTGAAGCTGTGAGCCACCCTTTCTGCCTCTCACACTCTGGGGCAAGGGAGAAAAGGCAAGTCTGTTTGGCTAGCGTTGCAGGCATGTCAGAGGTGTGCTCTCACTATCCCTGTGTGGGAATGCAGTCCAGCGGCGTTCCCATGAAGTGGTGGGGTGAGTGTATTAGACTCTGTATCCAAACAAAGCTGGGGCTCCAATTTCAAAAGCATTTTTTTCCTATTTCCAAAGCACGTTCAGAAAGCCAGTCCTCGTTCTGCCGTTGCTTGCACCTGGTGCCAAGGTGCTTGTTTCAAAATCCACCGCAGTGCTACACCACGCTGTCAGCAACATATGAGATCAGTGATACATGAAATGATTATTTCTAACTAGCTCTTGAACAGGTAGGGCAAACCAGTAACAGTAGCACTGCTCATGGTGCCTCAGTACTTAGTGCTGCTCAAGTCATTGTAGGCAATAGCACACACACAAGCTGCAAAACAAACGGGGCGCTAGCCCTCAGGAGCATGATCACCTAGAAAAAACAACTGCTTGAGCAGTTGGGTTTGGTTTCTTTCATATTTGTACCTCGACAGTGATGGCTTGAGTGGATTGTTTGATATTTTATGCTTTCTGAGCTCATGCTCCAACCTTTCCCACAGCAGAAGCGCTAATAAAATCTCTCTTCATTACCTCCCTCCTTTTTTTCTTAACTACATTGCGGAGGATGGATATCTCTGACAGCTTTATTCCTCTGTGAAATGTGTTAGAAATTAAGTTTCAAAGATTATGGGAAGAATGGAGAGAGAGAGGAAAAGGGGCAGATGCACACAGGTATGTAAGTGCACAGACTAGCATGCACTCGCTCACATGTACTCTCCCCGTAGCTGCTGGTGTTTCACTTCCCTCGAGTACCTGGCCCCGGTGAGTTAGAGCTAACTCCAAACTCCTCTGTCATTGTTTTTCCAATAGTTTTTGTTTGAAAAGGTCAACAACCTTTCCAGTGTGATGCATCAAGGCACATTTTAATTTTCAAGATTACAAAAGGAGTACTTGGAAAGCTTCTGGATATGTTGTGTCAGAGACCAAGGGGCTTTCAAGAGCTTGATCTGCAATAAGCTAAGTGTACCAGGAAACACCTCTAAGCTCTGAATATGTAACTTGGTGGGCATGAAAAACTGATCAGCATCATCTCTTCCCAATGCTTGCCTGAAGATACTTCAGTTCCCAGCTCTGGGCTGATCTCACATGTACCATTCAAAATCTACCCTTGTTGACTACTAGATTAGAGAATCATTTCTTTTCCTTGCTGGAGTACCAGTACTTTCCACATCCATCAGAGGAAGTAACTCAATGATTTTTACATAGAAAGCAATGAAAATGACTATTAACTGTTACTGTTAGTATTGTATTCGGTTTCTTTCTTGTTAAAATGATGATGCCTAAAGATCTCTATCAATCAACTGTATGAGATCTTGTCAGAAGTAAACATAACTAGACAGAGGAAAACCTCTGCACAATTGTGATTTACATTTTTTTCTCCCCTTCTATTCATTTTCTTCCAGTTACAGCAGTTTTAATTGTTACCTGTAGCAGCAGCAGTAATAGTTTAAAACCAAAGAAAGAAAAGCTAGAAGTGGACATGTCCCTTTTTAAGTGGACATGTCCCTTTAAATAATAAATATAAAAACATGGAACATATTTGTTGGAGGGGGGTAGCAGGAGAAAATGACTTATACTAAAAGGCATTAAAAACTGCAGAATCAACTTCTGGCTTGGCAACATTTTTTTCTGTGTGGAAAAGACTCAAGGATCCTAGTAAGTTAGCTTTACAATTTCATTTTAGTTCAGTTTCAAAACCCTTCATGTTAGATATGTCCATTTTTTGTGTAGGTAATTATGGTCCACAATAGCACTGTCTCCTACCCAGCTGCAGTTTATTTTGAGTGGTTTCAGTGGGTGCTGAAAAGGAGTAAGTTGATGCTTTTATTAAGACTATAGAAACATATGCCTGATGACATGCTACTTGATGGTAGGGTCTGCTAGGCTGAGCTACATTTAGTCCTTTATGTTTTAATCTGTTTGCGTATTTGCTGAATCCCTTTTCTATGCATTATCTATCCTCCTTAATTCTGATCGTACTGTCTCACATTTTGAAAAGGAGAATTGCATCGTGAGCTCCTGAACTGGATGTTGTTGGAAAACAGCAAATACTTCTCTCAGAAAAGAATGTGAAGCATGTACAGGCTTTATTGTTCTTTTTCACTGGTGTTTGATTTCTCTCTCTTCTTCTTTTTTTTTTTCCAGTTCCCCAATGCGTTAGTATATTATTAATACCCCCTATCTAAACATTTATATGTAGGACTTGATGAGAAGTCGCTCATGTCCAGAAGAGATATATTATTGCTCAGTTGGAAAAGGCTCTTACTTAAGGCTCTGTGCTGCTAGAAAGTCTCGAGGTCACCCTTTGGGGATGCAGCACAGGAGTTAGGATTACATGTGGCTGCCGGGGTATCAGTATTAGTACGACACATTTAGTAAATAAAACTTTGTGGGTGGGATTTTGGCCTAAATTCAAACCCACCATAGTGGGTGGTGATTTGGCCCACCAAAGTCAAACTAGAGTTCTCCCAGTGATCTTGATGGAAGCAGAGCTTAACGCAGCACAAGATGCTTCTGAAAATCCGTGTTCAGTAAAAGGCAGTATGGGAGGGAAATACTTGATATAAGTTGTTTACATTTTTGTGGGATATAATCCCAAACATCAGCAGGGTTTTAGTCATACTGGGTAAATGGCTTACGATGCTTATGAGTTATGTCATTCCTCTATCATTTTATTAGTAAACCATCACACATTTTGTCTGATCCTTGTCATGTTTTCCCACTTCACACTGATGGCTTCACCCCCCAGCGGAGGAGGACAGCAGCACTGATTACCTCAGTGTGAATAAAGTCGTGTTTACCCTAGAAAGCTTGCTGCTGCAAATTTTATCAGTGTACAACAGCTACTTTGCCTGTGCTCAGAAAACACACACTTGAATGCTTGAGCTGACGTGCTCTCCTACTTTGTCCAGCCCTGGGGCTGGTTGGTGCAGCATGGCCATCTGCCTTCTGATAGAGTATCCTGCAGGACACAGGTTTTGTGCTTTACTGTGAGACCCCAGTGGAGAGCTGAGGAAATTGTATGGGTAGGTGGGGACAGTCTTGCACCTTCTCTTTTCCTCACTATTTTAAATCCCCACCACCCAACAGCTACTTCTCCCAGCATGATCATGGGTCCTTGTGTCAATGTCTGTTTACAGCTAAATTAATTATATGTATAGGACTTGGTGTGATGCATCTGTGATTTTTGAGGCATAATTTCTTTTTTTTTCTTTTTTTTCTTCCTTCCTTTGATCTCCGCTTCCTACTGCCTATAGTATCAAGAGGACTATGTTTCAGCCACATGTTCTTTATAGCCAACAGTGAATGTTGCGGGGCAGAGGGTATGAGACAGAGGGCTCAGGACTTGTCAGAGTAAAGTCCTGAGGGCAGGACACTACCCTTGGTGTGCCCATGCATGTGCTAGCATCTGGACAGGGTGATGGAGCCAGCTGCCTGTCAGCTATACTGTGGGCATCTCAGAGATGAGGTGGTCATTGGGATAATGCAGGGCATGAAAGTCTCATTTGTGGGCTTTCAACAGCCAAACACCAAGCAGAGTCACTGCAGTGAGCTGTAGATGGGGAAGATACCTCAGACATGTGCTTGATAGTTGCTTATTTTTGGTACTTTTACTCTGCACATAGCTGAAATATTTATAATGTTATTGATTATGTCAAAAGGAAGGAAAAAGGTTGAATAAGATATTTCCTGTTTCTCTATAGGTTTATACCAGACTTTATCCATAGGTTTATAGTTTTTTGTGTGCCAAAAGTGGGAATAATAAAAAAAAGAAAAAAATGTTCAGAGCAAAGAAGAGAGTCTGTGGATTTTGGTGTGACCTGTTCACTTCCTTTCACCACTGAAGGAAGTACAGCTGCCTGCAGTGCCAACCTGATTACACGTAGTTATGGTTATGTTTTCTTCTAGTATGTGGTGGAGTGTCTAAGGACTGATGAGTGTCTCCTCAGAAATGTCATCGAGACTGTCCCCTACTTAAAAAGTGATGATGTGATTGCGGTCAGCAAATGCTACACAGAGTGAGAGGGCTCCCCTTGCTCCCCAGCATTGGATAGCAGGCTAAAGGAAGTCTTCCTAACACAAGTTTAACTGGCAGTCTCTCTGGCATCTTTTATTTCAGCTCAGTCTGGAGTGGGGAAGCTGGACTAGAACTTGTAGTTTTCAGTGCATGAATACTAGAGGCTTCCCAAGAAACAAGACCTCAGGCTGAAGTCTGCAGTGAGGGTTTTCAGGGCACATAGTTCTATGTATTTTGTTATTTTGGGGCGCCTAGATCACTTTTATTAATTTATTGAATGCATTCCTTGCATATTAGTTTTACAGCAATTGACACACTACCAGCTGGCTTGCTTTGTCTCTTACATAGCAGGTAAATGTTTCTCAAATAAACTAGAAACTTCCTGCATTCAGTGATTTATTTTTTAACTTCTTAAAGAAGATGTAAGAGAAGACAGGTTTGTGTGCTGTGAATGGGGAAAGAACATTAAAATAGTGTTTTATCTATCTAAGCATCTTCCCCTTTTCATCATTTGCTGGCAGGTTCCAGTCTACTGTATCTATCTCATAAGGCCACAGACCCAGCACAATTTCAACATCTGCCTTCCTCTTCTCAAAATACTCTTTATACTTCATAATCCTTCATAATAGCACCCACTGTAGAGGTGGAGGCCTCCTAAAGTCTGAAGAGGACTTACCCAAGAGCACAGAGCTGAAGTGATGGTCACTTCTTCTCCGGACCATTGCATGTAAGTTCATTATAAAGAGCTAATAGAGAAGGAGGCATTCCCAGAAGATGAGGGAAATATGTAGGTGTTTGCAGTGAAATTAAAAACCCTCTTTGGCAGTGTCACCATCGTGATACAAATATTCTACGTGCTTGCTTCCTCCTGGGACACAGTACGCACCCATGTGTCACTGCACTGATAACTGTGTTTTCTGAGATCCTGTGCCATCCAAAGAAAGCGTAACAAATTTGCTGTTTTCCCAAACATGTCTGTTGAGGCTTGCCCAATAGTTTTTAAAACTTAACACTGTGAATCTTGGCTATGAAAGAAGTTGTCATCATGCTAAATATAGCCAAGAAGAAAGAGCAACAGAAGTAGAGTGTAATAGTACATTTTGTAAAAATGTGAGGTATTCACCGTTGCCATTTTTTAGTCATAACAAGCAGACCCCATGAATTACAGTATCATGTAGTTATTCTTTTTAAAGACAGATATGTTAATTTTATGAAGCTTCCCATACACTTCTAAGGATGCAGGCTTTGTATAAAAAAAAAAGTTAAAAATCTGGTTTTACCTGCACTGGAACAAGCTGGGAAATAGTGAAATATGCTATGCTATGCTAAGGTGGGAAATATGGGAAATAGGTGGTGTTTGGTATGACAGCTGATTTTTTTTTTCTTGACTCTTAAAAACACTAAAAACAAGACTCCATTGTCATATCAGTACGTGTCGGTATATAAATAAATACCGGATTTGGACATATCTTGAAATCTTCCTTGCATCAGCCATTTTTCATGAGAGGAACAAATGTACAATCCAGGTGTAATTCACAATAAGTTCATCATTTACGACCTAATATATCTAATGTTACCTTGAACAGGTGGGTACTTCCAGCTACAGTAAACACCTCTGACATTCTACCCAACTCCTGTTTTGAATCTCTGCAGTTATAATGAAAAGCTGACCTAATATTTTAAAATATTTTAAAATTTAGCTTTTCAAAGTGTCCAGTTTAGGATTTGTGGGAGGCCCTGATTAAAAAAGACTCTCTCCATTGACTTCAGTAAGCTTTGGGCTGGCACTTAGGGTAGGTCTTAAGTATCATTTGTTGTACTGAAGAATAAGGATGGTTTCATCTTAAGTATGTGTTAGAGGAGGTCACCCTAAGCGTAGCTGCTGTGTTTAAAAATATGTAGACATTCAGATGAATGCTGAGGGCTCTAGTTCCAATAGTAAGCCTGCAGAAACCTCTTCACTGATGATCTTATTTAGTTAAAGAATGTAAAGAAGAGAATTCTGTATTTAGAAAATGGTGGGTATTCAGCAAGTATGAGTATTTCAACTCACACATTGGTCAGCAAAGCTCCTAAATAGTTATTTATTTATAAAATGACACATTAAACAGTCAAATACCACCCTAATAAGTCTGTAATTGTATAGCCAATTACAATCAATGTACTAATCACTGTTAGAAAAATCTAACTCTTCCTCTTCAAAATGTTATCCCGATTATTAGCATAATCAATATCATGCGTAGCTGTAACAATTAATAACAACGAAAGGGCATTTTACACTTGTGGAGCACTGACTGCATGGTTTCAGATTCAGTGCAAATGTTTCCACCTTGATCTGAGACCTGAGTCCTTGTGAATTTGGTTTTGTTTTTTTCAAGTAGGTAATCCTGAGGTTTGGTTTCTGTCCTCCATTTGTTACCTTCCTGCTTCCCGCTAAAAAGGGTGCAGTGTGGTGAAAAATGAGACTTGATGCTGTTATTTTTTTTCCTCCATTCACTCACTCACTGATTTTTCAGCACAGCTTCTAATTCATTATGCATGCTTCTCTAGATTGAAACATCTGATATTTTTGGCAGTTATCAGCCGTTGGACTTGTCCATGATAGTGGAATAAGTGTGGCAGATAAATTTGAACTGAACTCATGAAGTAAGATCCTTCTTCTCTGTATCACAGTAACTGCTAACATCTCACTTGGGCTCTGGGTCCTGCTGAGGAAGGTCTATGCCAACAAAAAGAAATCATTGTCTATCCCAGAGTCTTGTCTAGAAAGCTCTGAGTGAAGTCAATAAGCATTTTCCACAGGGATATAGCCTAAAATGTGCTAATGCCTGGAGTATTAGCAAGGAAGACAAAATTGTGTTTGTATGCACTTATTAGAATATGAATATATATTTTCCTCGCACTTTCAAGTCACTGTTTCCTTCAGTAAGATGATATCTGATACTGCCATGTGAACAGAAGCATAAAATCCTTTCATGAGATTAAATAGCATATATCTGTAGGTAACGTTATGTATATTAGATTTTTCTCAGTTAATACAGTTTGCTCCTGTGTCCTTTTGGTTACCACAGAGTGGAAGATGTGTTGATTCAGCACCCATTCACGTAATGGTTGTTATTTTCCTTGATATTATAATTGACCAAATAATTAAACTATGCTTGCTATGAATTACAAGGCAAAAATTGCTGTAGGATTTAACATTAAGGATGCAGGAAAATAGCTGTGAAATGAAGTTCCTCTTGGTGATATTTACCTACCTTCTGCAACATCAAGTCCTCTAGTAAGTGACTGTGCTTGGAGGCTTTGTGACACTGACAGGCAAATTGGAGACTGCCGAGTAGGTTTGCCACTGGGCTGCTAAAAGCCAAGGGGAGGTGACAGTTTCATCATGGTGTACGAGGGAGGACCCTGCAGTATCTCCGTGCAGTATTAGCAGTTGCTTTGGCAGAGAAGCTACACCAGTGAGACACGGAATTTAGAGACACCTTACACAATGGTATTATCAATACTTGGGTGCAGAGCAATGGGAGGAAAGGAGTCTCCAAGCTTGTGCTGCTCACGCCTTCCCAGCAGGTTTAGGCTCCTCAGTTACTCTAAGCGATTCATTTAAGCAGGGAGGGCTTTAGGTGTTGCAAGGCGACAAGCATATGGTTAGAGATCAATAAATAATAAATGTTCCCGGTAATATGAAGATCTTTTGGGGAAGTCTGTGCATTTGAACATTTGTTACACGTAGCCAGGGATGGAAATGGATTAGCAACACAGGTGCAGAGGCACCAACATATTTTCTTTTTCTGCAGCGCATCTGAATTAAATACAGCCATCCCAAAAGATTCATGAACTCCCAAAGTCTGATTTCAGTTTTAGGTGTTAGGTTGTTATTCTGCTGAAACCTGATCTGCAAAAATGGAGCTAGAAAACTTCTCAGTGCTTCTGAAACAGCTATTCTTGCAAGCTATCCTGTACTGATTTTTGGGACTTGGGATGTTAATGGCTGAAGGACATAAAATAGTTATTTAACTATTTCTGGCTTTCCATGCAGTTTTACTTCAAGCTTGGTCCTATGCGAAAGCCTATAGGAGGCTTTCTCATGTTTCTCATGTCCTGATTTTCCTCAGGAACACCATAGGTATCACTGGAGACCAAGTAGAGGTATCAAATCATGATTTAGCCTATCTGTTTAGCGCAAACCTGTGGACTGATACAGAATTTGTAGTTTTAATCACCTTTGCCACTTCTTTTCCAGCAATTTCAACAGGGAGCTTAAGTGAACCAGCAAGTGAGCCAGCAAGACCTAACTGTTAGTTGGATTTTCCGGTAGCAAAGTGAGTGAAGTAAAAGCTTCCAGCCAATAGCAACAGGCTTTGGATCAGGCCTGTGGAAAACCACAGCTCTGGATAATGATCAAGAAAGGGCAAAACGAACCCTATGCATCTCTATTTCTGTAGAGAGAGGAGTGAGGTAGGCTTTTTCAGCGTAGACATTAAATGTTTTGCTCTTTTGCTCATTCACGTGGCCACCTGAGTGGAAAAAAAGACCTGGACTGTGACATCCAGCTCTGTGGCTGTGTTTGCCAAATACTGTGTTAGACATACCATGTTGTAATGCAGAGGACACTTCAGTGAAAGACTGAGAAAATAATTCAAACCTTGTTGTTTGGGTGAAACAGATGTAGTAATAGAGTCCCTTCAAACAGAGCTCAATTGAAGATGATGACTGTGATTAAGTGCACACAATAGAAGAGATGAAGCCACTTACCAAAGATAGTAGCGTCAGCTATAGACACCCAGTCCCGTGGCTGGGCCAGCAGTACTCACCAGGCATCGTGCAGTAAATGTCAATCACTCAGGCAGGGGTAATCAATGGTGTAAATTAAACGGCTGTAAGAGAGGAATTTTCTTTCCTGATGAATTTGCATAGCGTTGAAGGCTAACAATTGGCAACAAAATGGGGCATCGTGTCCCCAACGTCAGAGACTCTACAGTTAGAAATTTTATTTAGATCACTAAATCTGACTGTTGAACACAGATTTTTCACTCTTTCATCCAGGTAACCCAGTACTGAGTTTTAAGTTGATCGTGATCAGCTTTAAACTTTCACCCAGTCACTCCAATACTGAGTTTTCAGGTTAAGTCAAAGCAGAAACTGTGTCATTTCCTAGAAGGGCACCCAGATTTCATCACCTCCCTTGTGATACAAGGGACCATATCTTTTAAAGAGCATGACTTTTAAAGAGCATGACTGTTTGCAAATGGAGAGCTTCCATGGTGATGTTGAAATGCTTGCTTTTGCAAGCACTGGCTAAGCCCTGAGTTAATACGTGGCTCTCCTTGTGTCTGGAAGCAAAATCTGGAGTGCCCCGTTATCACTGTCCTCCTGCCCGAAGGCAGTAGATAAGGCTTGCCTGTTTTCTGCCATGGCTCACTGTCTGAGCAGCAGAGGTATCTGGCCTCCCCTGCCAGCAGTCAGGCTGAGCTGCAGCAGGCAAGCAGACAGTAAGAATGCCAAAGGCAAGTTCAGAAGGAGGTAGATAGATACCTCAGAAATATCCAACAATAAGGTAGCATAAACCAAGGTGGGAGCAAATGCAGGCTGAGGAAACGGGTACAAGGACTTTCATTAACAGCAATGTTTTAGTGGCAGGGCTGATCCTGAACATGGGTTATGTCTTGCACATGCCTTGTATGGCACCTTCAGGCACTCTGGCTGAAATCCTTACTGCAGTAGACACGGAGAGATTTTTGCCCAACAGCGGAAAAAATGTCCTTCCCTGCTGCTAACCAGTAAAGCAACCCCAAGCGCCCACACCTTCCTGCAAAACCCATAACTGAAAAAACTACATCATTAGGCTAATGCCATCATTAAGTGCCTGGAGCACAGCAACGCAGCAGCTGTCCTGAGCTTCAAGGAGGTCCTGCTAGCACCAGGTCAAGGGCAGTGGACAGGGGACTGCTTCAGTCCCAAAGCAGTGCATCAGCTGTGTTTTGTCCAAATCTCTATTTAAGTCTTCACTTAAAAAGCCATGAAAAGTTTCTCTTAGGAACTCAAATTATTTATCACCTTTCAAGGTGTTTTTTTTTTTTTTTTTACTCAGTTAAATACAGATAGTAAGTATCTCTCCACAGGAAGGGAGAAAAAAATGCACTCTAGCTGCCTGAAAATACTGGGAAGGAGTAAAAAGAACTGAAAGTGTTTTCTTAAATTACATTTGTGGCAATGGGCCTTATGCATACTATCATGGGTAACATAATGCAAATTGCCAAGGCTGGCAAAACTGCTGTAGAGACAGAAGCTTTCAGCTTTCAATCCTCAAGTGAAATGGAGATTGATCTCAGCTCCCAGCTTAGCAGTTAAACAGATTTTGCCAATCTTCGTCTCCTCTCAAATAAAAATACAGTGACATGTTCCTTTATAATAACACAGGAATGTAAATATATCTGAAGTATACTCAAATTGATTATTTTAAATAGATATGTAGTTACAAATAAATGCATAATGAAACAAAATAATTAATTGATTTGGCTGCTTATTATAATGAAACTGTTTGCAAGGATTAACAGCTCCTTTCTGAAACACTGAACTCTGACATGATGTTTGCATTTCCATATATTTTTAATGATCACAGAGTTTACCATTTGAATAAAATAGCACCATATGCTTCTGCTGTACTAAATACTACAAACATTGAACACTAAATATGGAATAAATTATCATGTAAACATACTTAATACTAGCAAATCCATCTAATGTGCCATATCACTTCAGTTTAAATCATCCAGGACTTTACTAAAATGATATGCCTCCTTTTATTAACTATAAAGTAAAAATGCTTAATAGAAACAGTTGGAAGAAGCATAGGCTGGACATAAATGTTTTCAGATTTTTTTTTAAAGAGCATGTATATTTTCTAATAGAAATAGAAACATTTCCTTGACTTGTTTTTTGCAGGGTGAGTGTTTGTCTTATTGTTTGAAATGCAAGTGGAAATTTATTTTATTTAGATCTGTTTTCAGAGAAAGGAACACAGCTATGTGATAATAGATGCATCAGAGACAAACAAGGGCCGTACTTTGGCAGTTCAGACAGGCTCTGTAATTCCACTGAAGCATCAAAAGTAAACTGCTGAAAAAGTAGTGAAAATTCATCACCTTCAGCAGCCAACTTTATAAGGAATGTGTTTTTCTACTGTACAGGTTAATGGTAGAGAGTCCTTTTAATTTTAGCACAACCTAGAAACAAGATCAACGTTCAAGAGACTTGCCTGTTTCCTGTCCTCCAGGGACCAACCTTACTGAAAAACTATTTAGCTAGCACTGCTCTGCTGATGAAAGATGCTCTTCTTGGTGAGTCTTTTGGCTTTTGTGGTCCCGTCCTTTGAGTGTTAGAGGGAACGCTTTGAGTAATAAATAACGAAATCTAGGACTCCATTCATTCTCTTCTGAGACTGCCAAATGGACTTTGACACCAAATACGTCTTTCAAAAGAAATGACATTTAACCAAAAGCTTGATCTGTAATGGGATACTATCTAAATCCTATAATGGAAGTAATTTGCCAGATTGGTTTGAAGGAGTATTAAGGCAATATAGGAACCATGGTCTGCATCACTGATAATGTTATCCAAGCACTTGCTAGTCCATTAGCAGAGTGATTCATCTGAGAGCACCAAAGGGCCAGGCCACTCTCCCGAGCACGCAAACATCCAGCCAACAGAGATCACAGAGGTGCCAAGGCAGCTGCTCCCTCCCCTGCGCTACCTGCTGCTGCTGGGTGAGGGGACAAGTGGCCATTCGGGCTCGCATCTTTGACAGGATTATACGTGCCTCCTTGAAAAATGCCATGGGAGGTGGATGTGTTTTCCCTGAAGCTCTTACAGGGAGCTGCAGTCCCATACTGTCTAGTTCGGGACAAATAAAAATGCACAACTGCGAATGGCTGAATTTAACCTGCCTGCAAGCCGTGCTCCGGTAACTTTGGCAGGTGGAGCAGGCTATTTCAGCCGTACTTGGGCACATGGAGGTGGCAGTAGGGTCTGGGAAGCAGCACGGCTTCCTCTGGATTTGGGGTTGTAAGGGTGGCAGGTGATTCAGCTGTGGCACAGGCAAGAAGAGCCTGATGGAGACTGGTTTCCTTCAGTGTCTGGATTACAACCAATTATGTCAGTGTAATGTGAATTTGTGTGTAATACCATAAACGAGTCCAGCTGGTTCAAGGGAGGACTTAAGGGTGCAATTGGAAATAAGAACAACTCATTAGCCTGAAAGTAACGTAAAACTACACTTCAAATATATATATATAGCAGTGCTCAAATAATCTCTGAAGTGCCTTTAAATTATTGAATCCTCCTGAGTGTCAGCATCACTGTGGTCAGGCAGAGATAAGTGGATTAGTGCATCTGAACTTATACTTCAGTGCTCAAATTCACGGCTCCTGAATCTGGGCCTATCACCGTGTTGTAGGGCTCAGCTATCTCAATTTGCTATGGTTTAACTTGTCCAAGATATCTGAGGCGAAATGACAACTCAGTGTTCCTTCGCTTTCTTGGGGGGATGCACATGTTCCGTGTGTCTGACAGGGAGGAGGCGTCTCCTGTAGTCCCAGATGCTGTGCTGTTCCATCCCTGCTTGTTTCCAGATGCAGGGAAACACTGCCTTATTTGGCATGGTCAGAGAGCTGCCTCTCACTTTAATTGGTTTTGTGCTGCCTGTCTCTCTTTATCTGCATGTGCCCAATAACTCTGACATTGGTTCCAACAGCGTAGGCATTTTTGCGTTCTGCTTTTCAGTGGACAAAATGGGTGACAACAGTCTTCATCAGTGTTGTTCCCCAGCAATATTAAATACAGATATGAGTCCGACTCAATATTGCACATTGCTTGCTGTTGTTTTCCTGCCAGAGAGTGGGATAATGAGAATTTTCATGTTTAATCTTTCTCTTTACTGCTAAAAATTCATGCTTACTAAATTTAGCCCCATTGTCAGCTGTTACTACATCAGGGATTCAGTGTCTAGGGAAAACAGGTATGCTCAATCTCTCTTTTTGTGTTAGCATCTTCTATTAATGCTTTCTCTTCACAATGAAAACAACAGTAAAAGGCATGTGCCTCAATCAAAATAAATAAATCTCTGTCTAGTCTGTTCCAGAATCAATTTTCCTTTGCCACCAGACTGACCCTTTTCACTTGATTTGGTTTATATCTTTATCTTATTTCTTCTCCTTCCAAATGCAGGACACAAATTTGGCTGGTGCTGTTTGCTACAGTGTCTGCAAATTCATGTTCTACTTACTATAGCGCATGCCTTTGATTTTTGCTTGTCTTTCTCTGTTTCCTCCTTGCCTTTAGCATGGGATCCTCTGTAATGCTAGAAATGTTGCAGTTGTGTGTTGGCCTCAGGCTGGAATAGATTGCCATTCTTTGCAGGAAAATGCTAAAAGTTGTCTCTGGCTTTGTATATTTTGTATCATCTGATCTTTAAAGATACAAAGCTAGCCAGTGATTCTACTTGAGAGGAGCAAAATCCATCTACTCCCTGGTCTGGCTCTGTGTGGGGTTGTATGAGATCTGTGGGCCAGGGAAGACTTGGGCTGGCTGCATGTGGGCTGGCTTTTGCTCCTGAAGGAATGACAGCCCATGAGCAGCCCATGCCAGCATGAGGGGCAGCTCTTGTACCAGACATCATCGAGGCCCTTGCAGGCTGAGATGTCTCCTTGATATCAACCTCAGGAGGTTTCAGCTAAGGTGGATGTGCACTAACTGCCCAGCTGGTCCCAATGCCGTGTTTGTGATAACAGGTAGCCCGGGTCAAGTCCTTCCTGAGCAAAGCCCTCACTTGCCACCTCAGTCTTGGTTGTATTTCCACAGTGTGGTACAGGATGGCTGCAGTGCTTATCGTGATGCTCAGCTCCTCCTGCTGAGCTTGTCTCAGATCAGCTGTGAGCTCTTCTCCCCTTGCACCTGCTTGTTTTCAGTCGTACCTGGTGCACTGTCAGACACAGTGCTTTGGATCTCTACACGGTGGCTTTGCTGCCAGCTAGCTCTGAGCTAATTGAAAAGTGTTAAAAACATTAAGTGCTTCAGAACCTGCTCTTGTTAGAAATGAAGGTGCTTTCTGGCAGTCTTCCTCTTGGCTGGTAGCGCAAGTCAGCAGGTACTCGTGGCTTGCACATTTCCTTGCTGTTTCAGTACTGGATTGGCTTTTAAAGGCTCTGAACTACTCTGAAATTACATGGGCAGTAGGTTCAGTGCAGTGAGATTGTCCCTGAGGAGCCTGCAGTTACAGGAGCTCAGGCAGCAGTTCTAGCTGAGGCACTACCTTAAGGTAAGCTGACCCACAGCTGGGGTTTTCTTCTCAACCAGGGAGGTTCCTCTTGGTTCATGTGCTTGTGTGCAAACAGACTGGGTGTTTTACATCCTACCACAGTTGCCACTCTGGCTAAAGAGATGACCTAATTTTGGTATCAGGCAGCCATCCCTGGGGTTGGCCCTTACCCAAAGCTCCAGCTGGTCCCACTTGTCTTTAATGGGATTTCCGCAAGAGTGCTGCTTCTTGCTAAGAGATACCCCCATTCAGGTGATGCCAGTGGCTGTCATTAAAAAGGCTAAAAATGCCTTTTTTTTTTTTTTCTTCAATGATGACTTTGGCCCCGTGACTTCCCAAAAAGAATTCTGGTGCTTCCACTCCAGAAATTGAAACTAGTGGGCTCCATCCTTTGCCCTGTGTTTGCTCATGGCAGGAAAGATGCAAAAGGCTCCCCAGGTTTTGTTTCCCACACACTCCCACCCTCACCACTGCTCTCAGTGGTTTTATACGACCCAGCAGCTGATTAAAGACTTACCATTAGCATAGGCAAAGCTGAATTAAAAGCCTGAGGAGGGTCATGCCAGCAGGGCACCTGAGGAGGAGCAAAGGGGACAAAACTACAGCGCAGAGCTGGTACAGTAATTGGAGGCAGCTGGGCTGCGTCCGTTTTGCTGCCGCTAGCAGCTGGCTTCCCTGCTTTCAGCAGAGGAATGCTCCGTGCAGGAGCTCTTCTCTTCTGTAAGCCAGAAGAAGAGAGAGAATGGAGGCAGAGCATGTTTTTTTGTAGCTATTCTGGCTTTTCATGGCAGAGGAAGCCTCCCGGGGGCAACAGCAGTGAGGCAGGATTAGAAGATCGCAATAGGCAGGCAATGTCCTTCCACTCTGCCACCCGACACAAACTTTTCAACCTCTGGAGAGCTCCTCTGGATAAGTGAATGAAGGGAAAATTTCTGCTTGATTTCAGGATAGCCCCAGCACTGGGCTGGACTGAGTGGGGAAGACCCATACATTTAATTCCCCTTTTTACAACTGGCCACTCCCCTTCAGATAGTGTCAACCTTTTCTCTTTGAAAGTCAGTGACAACCCTGATATTCTTCCATTTATGAGCTTTCTCTAATATCAGGGTTTTTACAGAGTCGGTCAAAAATATTAACTGAAATTAATTCCATTCTGTGTATTTTGCTGTCAAAACAAATAGAGTTATTGCAAGTTTCTGGGAAGTAGATATTCTGATTTATTTTAGTTGTCTGGGCAATGACTTACTGGCTCTTCACAAATGAATGATTCTCAACTCGAGGTAGTGGTGGGAATTTCTCATTACAGTCACAAGTCAGAGAGGGGATTTACATTCTTAAACTTACTGATATTAACCAACCAAAACCCCTGCCCATACTGCTTTTTGAGAAATGCAAGTGGTAGCTGCTTTTATAAAGGGAACCTCTTTCAGTGTCCACCTCCTGCCTCCAAGTGCACAACCCTGCCTGAGTGTGCCAGGAGATCACTGAAGCTTTCCTTCACGATGAAGCTGCCAGGCACACACAAACTCACACTTGCTTAACTTAGCTAATATGGGGACCTGTTAAACTAAAGTAACTAAATCACAGTAATACTCTGTGTTCTGTTACAGTTACCATCTGTGATGGTGATTTTTTTTTTCCTCTGAGAAAGACAAGTTTTGGTTTCTTTATTCTGTTGGGTAGTAGTAATGACAAGATGTAATCTTTATTCAAATGAGAGTGACAAGTGTAATTACAGCTGTGGTCCGTAATTTTCTGCGCAGCATTGGTTAATGTAAATAATGCAACATTACATGTTAGATTTACGTTGAGTGCTAGCACCTAGATCTGTGAACATCATCAACATGAAGGCATTAGCATACCACTGGGTGTTGAGAATAGAGACAGGGTTTAGATGCTTCCAAATGTTGCTTCAATCCACTCTATTTTTTAGGTGCTGAACATGCAAATACTGCTTCCCTGAGGGCTCTTCTAACATCAAGCACAAGTGATTTCTACAATCAGTGGTTCCTAGATGTGAAAACATGGTATTTTCATTAAATAGGAGACTTTAGATAACCATGACCTTCTTAAGACTCTCCTTATGGTATTTACAATCTGTGTTTCAGATACAGTTAATTAACCCTTAGCAGTTTATTTTTCTTGAGACAGCCAAACAAATGCCACTCATACAGATAACTTATCACACCAGAGAGTCACTACCTGTATGTGCCTGAGTGTATTAAGTGTGGACTTCCTTTATGAAATTTGGGTAGTGATTTGAACTCCCCAAAGCTGGAGAAATTTTGTATCGTTGTTGAGCACTGATTTGGTAAATTCTGTGTACAGCTCACCATAGGATCTAGTATCTATAGAATTCAGTCATATACTTTCTTGTTTCCTGTAACTTTTGGATAGCTTCTGTAATGACATTTTTATGCATGATCTCAGTGGCAGGCAATATTTTCTCCTCTCTTTTGGAAAAGTTCAGTATAATTTAGCAGTTGTGTGTTTTTTAGTTTTTTTTTTTTTCTTTTTTTTTCCCCATCCATCCATCAGAGAAAAAAACATCACAGCCATCCTGGTTAGAAAGGGATGTCATGAATCTTGTTGAAGGCTGAAAAAGATCCTGTACAGTGTAAGGCTATAAATCCCTGCTTATAGAAGTACTAAGAACGGTTTCAGGATCAAGCTTCTGATACAAGAGTCATTTATTTATAGACTAAGAATTACCTGTAAAATGTAGCCTGAGCTCTCCAGATATAAAGTTTCTATCAGGACTACAAAGCTAAAGATCCGTGAGGGGCTTGCAGGGCAATGGCATGTCAAGATCCTAGTTCAGCTTCTGAGGTTAGCATCAACATGGTGTTGACCATGAAATCAGTTTCTAAAAACAGCAAAAGAGGACGTGTGCCTGACAGCTGTTTACATCTGTGATTTCCCCTGGCAGCCTGAATAGAAATGATTAGCTGAATGGGCAAGTGGCCATGTGCCAGTTCACACCCCCTACACACAACCTTACTGTCTCCAAACCTGTGTTTTCTGGGAAGTCTCACCTGTCTCCCCTATTTTCTCCAAGGCTTTCCCATGCCTTCCTCGTGCAGATTGCCCTCCTGCTTCCCACTCCCTAATCCCTTCTCTCTGGAGCTTTCTTAACTCACTAGACCCCCGCACTTCCCTTTTTCTCTCCGCTTGTCTTCAAAGACTCACTTCCTGTGAAGGAGTTAATCATGTCACTGCTCCCTGAGCTGTGCCACATACCCTCCTACTTGTGAAGGGCTGGAAATGCCAAAAAAAAAAAAAAAAAAAAGAAGTGTTCAGGAGAGTGTCTAGCAACCACGTCTCTTCCCATCCCTGTGCCATGTGCTCTAGGTGTCCCTTCTTGAGCAGGGAAGTTGGACTAGATGATCTCTAGAGGTCCCTTTCTCTTTTCCTCCACTCTCACCAAAAATATATATATATATATACACACACACACACACACACATATATATATAGGTATGGCAAGTTTAGTAATCGAGGTGTAGCATTGCAGTGGCAGATCCACACTGCAAGGTATAGACTACAAATGGGAAAAATGCATCTCTTCCAGGACTGACCAGACGCTATTTATAGGTATGTGAAATTCCTGTCCTGTATGGGATAGAAACCAGCAAAAACATAAGCAAGCAAGTCTATTGTCCCCCTTAAAATCTTGTGGGAGGTGTTTTGCTTAACGTATTCCCTTAAAAAAAGCAAGCATAATACTTCCATAATTAAATTCACAGAACTTCAAATGTAGCATTAAGGCTTGGATTGTAATTTCTTTGTCCTGGAGAGCAACTATTCACTGCAGTCAGCAAGATACGATGAAATGTCCAGGAAAACAGGCAAGAGTTCAGAATCTCTTCCTCCTCCTACATAGTTAGGCACACCAGACTCAAGAAATGCAAAAGTTAAAACTAAATTCTTAACTTGCTTTATATCCAGCAAAAACACCAGTGCACAGATTAATCCCAAATGCCTTCAGAGGGTCGATTCAGATAAGCAACCAAAAGTTCATCTGATATAATCTGCGAAGTTTATCTAAACTTCTTGTGTCTGCATAATTGAGTTTGAAATCTTGCAAGAACAGGCTTTTTCCCTGATTCTGTATAACATAACACTATATCTTCTACATGCATACAGTTTCGAAAATGTTAATCTTTCCTGACCCAGAAGAAGTCAACAACACTTGCAGTCATATATAATGCTTGCTCTGTTCAGATATGGCATTCCTGCTATCTTTATAAATGGCATCACCATAGCATAAGGATGGAATGAAGATTTGAGATGCAATAACCTTTCATGCTTCTTGGCTTAAACAATATCTTCTCTTGTCCTGTGCAGCACATAATACCAGGTTTCAGACGACTAGTTTTAATCAACTGATCGATGTGATAATCAAAGTTTGGGCTTGATTCAAATGCCGACAAATCAAATGTTATCTTCAGCTTCCATCTGCCAATTCATATTAACCTCTCCTGTTGTTTTGTAAAGTTTATTTTCCCAAGTTCCCTTCTGAAACACATGACAGTGTTTTGTCTCAAAAGCACTTAGTGCCAATTCATTTCTGCTAACCCACACATCAATAAAATTAATCATACCATCATCTTATAATGATACTGCTCTTCTCCTGCTGGAGGATCTCTGTCAGCACACAAGTAAGAAGCTCTGAAGGGCTATGCAGGCTTCCTGCTCTGCCTCCCGCGGTCCTTGGCAACCCAGGCCTCCAAGTTCAGAGCCCCTGCCTTGCCAGGCACATATTTGCCTGGCAATGGTGGTCTGCTCCCGTTACCTGCCTGGGTGATGGGAGAGGAGGTTTTGAGTGCTTGGTTCCCAGGAGCCTCTCCAGAGCTAAAGCCCCTCTTGGCAGCTCCAGCAACATCCTCGCAAGCTGTTTATTGGATGCTGAAAGGTGGTGGCGTTGCTGGAGTTGCTTTGAAAATGTTTATGTGCAGCACTGCTGCTTGTTTTTGCTGCATTATCTGCATGCAGTGTGGAAAATGTTGGTAGTATCTGCTTGAAGGACTTGACTGTCTGCCTATTTAAGTGCCCAAACACCTTTAAAATCTGGTGCTTGTTAACTTAAGTGGTGTGAATGTAAGTGGGCAAGGCCACTGGTATGTGCCTGTACCCTTCATTGAGACAGAAGGAATAGCAGGCTATTGCACCTCAGGGACAGCGATGCTGTTAGCAAGACCTCTTTTAACATTTCTCAGCACTCACAACTTTATTATTTACCTTACATTTCTAAGGGCACACTGCCTATTCAACCTGACTAACTTTGGAGGTAGGGTAGAAAATCAAGTTTATTTCCTCCTCCTTAGAAGGCAGGAAAGGGTGAAAGACATAGCGAATCACTGAGCTTATTTCCCCTGTTCAGGCTAGGGTGTAAACTCCACCAGAAGATATGTCAGCTGACGATGGGGTGAAACACCCGATCTCCTGATAAGAAGTTTCCTCTTGAACAGAGGCCACTAAGAGGAACTGACAACTGTGCTAGAAGCATGAAATGATCTCAGAAATTCCGGGTCATAAAAATGCCCCAAAGTTAATTATAACTCTAAAAATCCCACAAATCCCCCTCCTTTGCCATCCAGGTTCTGCCCTCTCTTCCACCTCCACATTGCACCTACCACAGAAGTCGCACTAGGCAGCACAGGAGCCTTCAGATCCCTTTCATTTCTTGAAGCATAAAGGACAGATGTAGTTCCAGCTTCTGCATTTGCTGAAGCCCAGATGATGGTGGTTTTACTGGCGGTGGTAGGGCGGAGGCGGAGAATATTTAAAGCAGGTTGCACAGAAAGTATTTGTGCTCGTGATACATCACCTGTTTTCTCTTACTTCTCCCTGCCAATGCACAGTAATATGTGCTGTGGTATTCCCTTATAGGACAGATGTTGGTCATTTATTCCACAGGTTGAGTGCCCTGAAAAATGCCGTTGCAGAGATCTGGAGGAAGATGCTGGGGCGCTTGGGTTGACTGGACAAAACAGTCCTTGAGAAGGAAGAAAAATTAAATGAGAATCAGTAAAGTGGAATTTTCAAGTCAATATTTTCTAAACCGAACCTTTACATTTGACATTTGTTTTAATTGAGAAATTTTCCAGCAAAAAGTTCAAAAGCGGTTTAAAAAAACCTCCGAAAACAGACAATATTTTTGTTTGTTTCTGCCTCAGTATAACTGGCATGTTCTTCTCCTTGCATTATTAATTTTTGGATCATTGAGAACACTGCAGTTTATGGTGATTTTTCAGTTTGCCCAAGGAGTGGATAAATAGAATTTAGTCCCAATACTGGATCTACTAAAGATGCCAACTAGCCCAAAAATTATTCTGCTGGGTAAATGGGACCATTCCTTCACAACAGGCTGCTCTGCAAATCCCTTCAGCTTGTAGCTAAGTTACTCCTGTTCAGCATGAAGGGCCAGACTGGGCTCTATCAGCTGAAGCAAGCAAGGAAAACCTATATTTTTTAAAAAAAAAAATGGGGTTGGTAAAGAAAGTAGAAGATGACTCCATCATTTAAAAGCTTCATTGATTTTACAAGACTGAATATTTTTTTTCCTGTAATGAGTGGAGACTCATGAAGAAAAGCAATGATAAAAGATGTTTTGCAAGGTGAGCTCTTCCCTCTGAAGAAAGGAATGCAGAGTAATTCTATTTACAATATTATAATGCCTATTCCTATGTTATTTTAAAGAGCCTTAAGGGATGAAGACAAATCTGGTAGGGAAAGGTATATTAAAATTGTCAAATTAGACACATATGCCTTGACTTTTAGAGAATATATGTTTTCTTTTTTTTCCTTTTTTTTTGTTTTGGGTTAAAAAACTCAAATATTCTACATGTTTGCCGGATAAGGTGTTAGATTTAAGATTGTGATTATCAACTCTGGATCACGCAATCTGGTGTATTGTTCCCACGCCACAAAAACCAAATACAAGATGTAAATACAACTTTTCCAGGAGGCGTGCATCAGAGAGGTGTGTTTTATGAGTCTTTTTCTGTGTACATGAACCAGGTGTAAGGCAGCTACCACCTCCCACATGGGTGCATGAGGCTCCATGTTGCTGAGCAGCTCCAGTTCAAGAGGATCATTCTTGCCAGATGACTTCTACATCCCGTACTCTCTCATGGGGAGCTATGCGTATTTATTCTTCCTGTCTCCCCTTGCTTTTGTCTTAAGTGTAAGTTATTCAGCTGCACTGTCAGGATCTGTCTCCATTACTGGGCAAAATGGACCTTAAAATCATGTGAGAGGCCCTTTAGTTAGCATGTTTAATATCTTCTGTTACCTTATGGTTAACAATTGGCAGTTCTGATGGAGTAACTTATAAGTTAGACAGCAGGTTCTTGTCTGATGGAGAAAAAATTGGTTCTGAACATAAGTAAGTAATTGAGTAGCAAAGCGCTGTTGAGGTATGGACTTAAAAGTCCTCAGAAACATGTAATATATAATTAAGTATTCTCTTTCCTACACGTTCCAGTCTGTCTCTTGCAAACAAATGCATGTTTAGCTGATTACATTCTTCTCATTCAACAGAAGCGGTAAAAATATTGATAAAAATGCTGGTTAGAGTGCTGCTGTGTAAAAAGTATCTGCAGGTTCTCTGATTTGGGGAAGTGGGTCACTTTGTGGTTCACATTTGCAGACAAAATGAAAACTACTGTTTTTCTGTATTATTCCAGTTTTAGTTTCGAAAAGTCTGACATAGTGTTCTCTTATGCAGAAGTGTTTCTTCATATGCATTTGAAATCTGACCTCTTTACGAAAGACTAAATAGAAAAAACTTGGTGAAGCTGCATTCTATGAAGTGCACATTATTTTACAGAGGAGAAAAAAGACTGACTTTGACTTACGAACTAAAAATGTATTCGGAGATAATAAACCTGGTGCAAGAGCAGTACAAAAAAGATCAACTTCCACTGCTACTTTTTTCAGTTCTGTTTTCTAGCTGTTGTTTTATCCAGATACAGCAGTAAGACGGTTAAAAAAAAAACTATAAGGACAGTCCAGAAACATTAAAGACAAGTCACGCTCAGCCAGCTGGAGATCTGCTGTTTGGCTCCACGACTCCCAAAATTTGCTCTAAAATTTGTACCTAGGCTTTTTACTCTAGCATCCACACAGTGCCAAAGATCATTTAGTAGAAGAATGATTAGAGGAGATACGAAAGGATATGCCAACTCTGACATTTAAGATGGTAATTGTCCCTTGAGGTAAATTGGGTTGGTCTTATCTGTGAGGTAACTGCAAGTTTCAAATTATTACATTTTTGTTAAGGTACAATTACAGTTTTGATTCAGTGTTATTCTGAAGGAAGGTTTTTAGCAAGTCCATTTTCATCATCTGACAGCAAGTCTATTATATGACCAATATTTCTGTAACACAAGTAACAGTGGAACTCACTAGTCCTAGATATGGCTGAAAGTGATGGATTAACAGAAATTCCAGTGTGCATACATCTGCAGTAATACCATAGAGCTTTAAATTTCCAGGAAATACAAACTGTTTACTCCAGAACATTAGCATTTTGACACCCCCCCCCCGCATCCAAAAAAGAGTTCTTTCCCTGTAATTTAGGTCTGGATGTGTAAGAAAGTTTTTGGGGCCTTCAAGGGACCTACACTGGTATAGGTGGAAGTAAATTATCAGAAATCTGTGGTGCTACTGAATAGAAAATTAAGAGAATTGGAATGTAGGATCCTGAGGGTGTATCTATACTGCTAAATAGAAGTGCGTAGGGAGAGAGGACTTGGACTCTCATTGCCCCCATTGCTTTGTGAGCTGCTCACTCACAGCCTCTGTTTTTAATTATTCCGCCTATTTGTTTCCAAGACAAATCTTTTATAGAAATGGTAACTCTCTGGCCTTAGGGCTTGAGATCATTTCTTGGTCTTCTTTTATTTAGTAATATCAACATAACCTCATTGACCTTAATTATGTGTTCTTATCCATCTCTGATCAGGGAAGCATTTAAATTCCTACTTAGTTTTGATCAGCCCCTCTGAAATGTTTTGCATGGGTCTCAAGGTAAAAACATGCCCAAATGCAATCCTGAGGTGTTAAACAGAAGTCCTAGGTGCTACTAAAGTTATGATTTGATTTGATGCAGGCTAAAGCCAGTGGTCTTGGGCACATGTTTAAAGCAAAGCACATTGTTTTGCTAAATCAAAATAATTGTGCATGCTTTTCTCTAGAGATTTTAACATTAACTAGTGTTAAAAGAAGGATACTACAGTATATGTTTCATTGGTTTGTTTTGGTAGAAAATTCCTTCTGTGCGAAAGAAACTGGTTACATTGCAGACTTGCAGTATAAGTGTTTAATCAAGTTCACCTGTGGAAGCCTGAGCTGTCTAAGCACAGAGTACAGTTGTCATGTAAAATGTGGTTTTAACTTAAGTAGTGTAACACATGGCATGTCCTGAAGTTGGTTCCTTTCTATCTTTCTGGACCCCTGGGAGTGAACTCTAATGAAGGTCACATATAAGACACATAATACTTGAGGCTGGCAGCTCCTGCTGTTTCCAAGAGTAAGAGGCATATGGAAGACAGAGAAAACTCACAAATTCAAAAGGAGTATTCAGATTCAGCTCAATTTCTCTCATTTAACATGTTTATTCTCAGTTTTCCAATTAAGGATTTTAGAGCCACTTGAATAGATCCAAAGCTTAAAAAAAAGACAGCAAAAAAAAAAAAAAATTGCAGCATAGCTAAATATGATGTTTGTATAAGTCATAAATTGAACTTTTTTAAGCAGTGCAGTGCTGTAACTGATGAAGGGTCAGAATAAATTATTCTCCCTTTTCTCTCTAACCAGATTATTTTAATTCCTTTGGAAGGATATGTTTATTTTTCTTTCTTGGTCCAAGCTCCAAATAGATTATCAAATTATTAGAATAATTTGCTGATGTTACAAGTCATTATTTTGCTATATTTGCATCCTGGGAAAAGTGAGACATCCTCTGAAATTTTACCATTTGGAGAAAAATGTAGGTTGATACGTGTACTAGTAATAGTATGTTGGTTTATGCTCTGGATGGAGCTTTGTTAAAAATAAACTCTAGCACATTAGCAAGAGTAAAAATAGGAAGGTTTCAGACTCAAGTAAGTGGTGCTAAATTCATAATTTGACCAATTGGAAGGATCAAAGAAGAAAGACTTGCAACAATAGCTGTCAGTGTAGTTGGGCTTCCATGCAGCAGCAGACATTAAGCATTAATGGAGCTTATAAAATAAAAATTAGAGGTGCCAAGATGTTGAAAATATAAATTAAGATGTTATTTTAAGATACTTTCCGCATTCTGTTAATGTCCAAAATAATGAATTAGCAGCCTGGTTAATGACAAGGACCTACACTGGTTTGTAATAAAACTCAGCTAAAACACTGTGCTCAGCTGGACTGTGGTTATTTAATAAGATTCCTGATGCTGGAGTGTTATTTTGCCATTCATGTAAGGCGGCAAGCTAAACACATCCAGGACAGAATTCACAGGGGCAGGGTCATTAGCGCACCTAAGCGATATTATTGCTTTGGCTGCTACCTGCATCTCTTCTGCAAAATGACTCACACAGCTGTTTCCCCCAGGACACTCGGGCTGATTAAAAACTCCTTTCCACAGCCATCAGGAGCAGCTTGGGCTGCACCAGGGCCACTGTGGGCAGAGAACGTGCCAGGGTCATTTGGGGCTTTCCTGTTTTCATCTGCTCCGCACACCTTCTCTGTTAGGTCCAGGCAAAAAAAAAAAAAAAATCCTATGATAAATCTCCAAGTCATCATGGAGAAAAATAGTTTGTAAGACTGATGTGATGCTGTGTCCTCCCAGCATATTCCTTGCACCATAGACTTATGTCATTCTGTAAAAAGCAATACTTTAAATCAATCTTCCCAAAAATGGCCCTCTAAATATCTCTTTTAATAAGTGACTTCAAAATATTGAAGAAATATTCTTTAGGCCTTGAGCCTCTCTACAAGAAGCTAGCACAGCAAAACATAAAGTGGAAGCTTAGACTTCCCATCATTAAAAGAGATAATTAAAGAATGTGGTGAGGCCTGAATTGCCTTTCTACAAGTGATGGGAAGAGAGTGGCCTTGAGACTGAAGAGCACAAGAAGATCCCTTTTCCATGAAGCACCTCATAAAATGGGTGAAAAGGAGGGAACAGGGGAAAACCTGTGTGCTGATACAACCCAGCCTGCAGGCAGCCAAAGATTGTAAAAACTTGCCAGGTGCCTTCGACAGGCAAACATTTGCAGTTTTATAACTTCAGTATTTGCAGTATTCAAGGCATTTCCTGTCTTAAGTATCGGGAAGTACAAGTAAATATTGCCTGTTCTGAGGTGGACTGCTGTATTTAGCTGAGGTAAAACTAGCAGGCTTTTCACGGTCAGGACTGGTTTGCAGGCAAACCACAAATATTCCCAAAGCTGTTGTCACATTTTTTATTCATTAGGAGCAGCTAATATTTATTCCCAGGGCTACTTGTAGCAGTGGTCATTTTGTGGCCCACACAGCATTTTGCCCAGAAGTAGAAATTCTGAGGGTAAGGTGGTTGTGACTAAATACTAAAACAATTGAATTCAAACTTAAACTTCAAGTAAGCCTTCCCTTTAAAGATAGAAGTGGCTGGTCTTTTTTCTTTCTCTTTTATTTTTTTTCCTAAGTTTCAAAAAGCATGCTACTTCCCTACCTTATATGTTGATTTTGTGGATATCTAGGGATCTTTGCGTTTTCCAGTAGCGGGTGGCAGCCTGGACAAAGTGCTAGAAAGCAAGGAGAGTATGAAAACGAATGGTCATAGAGCCGTGGCTGGAGTATGTCAGTGCAATTTCTCCAACCAAGTCAGCAGTTCATCGATCTACAGCTAGATTTGCCTTTTGATGATTGAATTTTGTATGTCTTTAAAGTAAGCACTGCGTGGCATATGAAGCAAAACACAATGCAGTTGCTGCTTTTCCTCTTAATCTACTTCTGGTTCTTCCAGCATTAAGAGATAACACATATACACTTGCAAACACAAAGGCTTTTCTTATGAAATTTTCTTTCCAATTTTGCAAGAGGTCTGGATAGTTCAGATAAACCTTCATTTTTTTTCAGAATTTTTAGATACCTTTAAGTGCTATGTTTAGAAATCTAGATGTCTAGATGTCTTAATTTAGATATTTATTGTAGCCAACCTTGAACTCAGGCTTCACTCATCACACAGGGAAAGCTTTTCTTCATACAGAAAGCATGCTCAGGAGGTAGCATCCATGCAGGAGCTACCAGGTCAGAGCAGAGGCTGCGTATCATCCTTTACTTCAGGGCAGAAAGCTCACCATATGGCTGCTTTGTTTCCAGTGGATATAATGTAATTGAATCAATTGCTCTCACAAGATACGGCTGTACTAAATGGCCATATATCATATATTTCTGGGTTTTAAGACTTGCAAGGAGTGGAGGGCAAGGCCCCCATGGGTAAATTAGTTTAGTCTGTCTTCAAGAAAAATGAGTTGAAATCTGACCTGAGATGCTGGCACAAATCAATTTAGTGGTCTTAACAGTCCCACATGGCTATCTTCCTCATTTGGAAATTACCCACTGACGAAGGTTGCTGTCAGTCTTTACACAGCTAGGCTATGAAAAGCAGGTATCTCCTGAAGTGAAGGTCACTGGTAAATAGCACATGAGATTTAAATACAGCTGACCGAGCCTAGGCAAAGAGATAATACAATTCTCATGGTGTGGTCAGACGGAAAACCATAAGAGAAGAGAAAGGTAAAGAACAAGATAGGAGGCTGCCAAAGGCTGGTTTCTCAAGTCCCAAGCAACTGAGAACTCCCATGAAGAAGTACAATTTGTCTGTCTCCCATTTCCACGCTTTCAGTAGGAACTGGGGAAATTCGGTTTCTGAATGTGCTGTGCCCTGGTTTTCCCTTCCTTCTGCTCCAATGTCTCACCAACTCCGAGTTAGATAACTACAGGAAATTTTCTTCTCCTTTATATCAAAAGCTAGGCTAAAAACCTTCTGGATCACTCTGACTGGACATCAGTACATCTGTTTTGTGTTTGATTCAAGTTGTGCAACCATTTCCCAAAAAAAAAAAAAAAAATGGGTATAACTTTGCTGTTTTTTCTTTTATAAAAAAAACCCAACATTTAGACCTACAGAAAAACTATGCCAAATTCCAAAAAAAAAAAAAAAAGGGGGGGGGGGGCAGCTTTGGGAAGGTGAAGAAGTGAAGAGTCCAAAAGTGAAATATCTCCTCTGAACTAACCCTCTGGGCTTCCTCTTGTTAGGCAGCATGGAATGAATTCCTTCCTGCAGGTGATTTTATTAGAATGTGTCTTTGGGTAGTCCCCATCTCTTTGCATTACCACTGGATCCTCGGTACCTGGCCTCACATAGGAGGCTAAGGCTTGGTTGCTTGCATTCATCCTGTGGTTGCTGATGCTTTGAGAACGCTTGCCTTCACATCATTTTTGTTCTGGAGCTGAGCTGATCATACAAAATCATACAAAATATGGGTTTCAAGTTACTCCTTCCCTGCCCTAATGTTTTTAGGATGCCAAATCTGGAGTGTAACATTTTAGAGCTAGAGACAAGTTATCACCAATTCATCACCTTGTCAAGAAGTTCGAAAAGAGTTTTCAGGCCCTTCAGACTATTTTTGTGTCAGTGCAAGATTGTTTCCTGCACTCTGTCTCCCAAAGCAGAAATTGAAAATACGGCTTTTCAGAGCTATTACTGAGTCCATCCTCCCTTTAATTATTGATGTACTTGCTTTCCCACATGTTATGTTTCAAAAACTCTTCTTATTTTACTCAACTGTTCTATGCACCTCCATGTCTAAATCCACTTCTTTTATTTCTTGTTTGCTTCCTTTCCTGGGTGTTTTGTACCCAGGATTTTGTACATCATTATGTTTTGTAGTGCCGCAGCTGCATGCGTAAATATCAGTGCTGCATAGAAGTGCCTACAGTGAGAAAGCAGAAGATCACTCTAGCGAAGATGGTGAAAGAGGAGGCAGCATTTCCAGAGATATGGGATTGAAAGACAAGGATAAGAACATCCCTTGGCTTGAAACATGGCTAATACTATAAAATTTCAGAATAGAAACAGTATCAGGGGAGCAGCAGAGCCAGACTCTTATGTGCTTTGGTGGGAAGGCTAAATTATGAGATTATCCAATTTGTCAGACTGTGCTAATATTGGCAATACGGCCCCTTCATCATGTCCTCTTGGTACATCCAGGCCTTCACACCATGCGTTTCTTTTCTATTTCTCAATTTCATTTTCCACTAAATTGATTTTCTTTTCTATTTCTGCACAGTGGAAACTTAATTCTTTGCCACCTAATACCCTCTTAGTGCAATCCTTGTACAGACACATTAGGTCAGAGTAGAATTATAGAGATGCAACACATAAAAACTAAACTGATTTTTTTTCTAAGTGAGTTTTGAATGGAAAATGTGGATTTAAGTGATCAAATCAACGAAAAGTCCAGAGCCAACGTACTGGACTAAATGGTGAATTATTACTGAAAATAGCACACCACAAAATTTCTGATTTTGTACAAAAAAGTTTTTATTTCTCATTTAGTGAACAAAAAGGCATCATTACAATACCCTTCTTTCTTCTTGCCATGTCCTATTGTTTTTGATCAAAGCAACTTAGTAACTCAGGCTGTATCTCCTGTTGTAAGCGGCAAACCCCTCTCTGTTCTCACTTCGAGTGTCATAACTCGCAGTCAGTTATTTGAAGCTACCCTCTAATTCGTCTTCTCTCATTCGTTCCCTACCTATTCATAAGGAGTAGATCAAAGATGTCTGCTTTCCTGTGAAAGGCCAAATAATATTTCTTTAAACCTAGGATCACTTATCTTCAAAAACTTCTTCTAGTGAGGAATCCACAACATGTAACAGAGTTTTGACTGCAAACTCCCAGTGTGGGGGTTGCTTATAGGGGTTAAATAAGAAGATGGATTAGTAGTTTTTTGGGGATCTGAGTGTTAACTGGCCACCTAATAAAACCATCTTGTTAAACTGTCTGCTCTGTGGTACAGCACCACAGTGAAAAGATTTTTGAAGGCACCCTGCTGAGTTGATTGTGTTTCTAGATAATTAATTGAGATGAAGAAAATAGCACACTTAATTAAAAAATAAGAAAAAAAAAAGAGGAAATAGAGGATTTTCAGCTGTTCTTCATCACACAAAGTTTCAAGGATTAAGTCAGCTGATAAGAAAGAGAGTATTTTACTGAAGAATGTGTTTCTTTGTATCAAGCAGCAGAGTTCTGCAGTTGCTTCTTTTGGGTTATCCCATATCTCTAGAGCTGCAAGGAGGTATTTTCAATCCCTTAAAATGCTTTGAACAAGTATATATATTTGTAATTACGCATGTGTACGTATAAAATATATATAATGATTTTATAAGTATTTGCAAAAACTTTTGAGGGTGGTTGCAAAGCAAAACAAAAATGTTTTTCATTTTCTCCATTTCCTGTCATTCAGGGCTTTGATTTCCCAAATGGCAATCCTGTTGCTATATATGTTTCCAAGATGATTTAGCTTTGTATTTAATTGTTTTCTAAGTGTATGTGTTTATCCTGTTGGTAATCCTGCATTGGAAGCTCTTGCCCACACTTGCTAATATTCTAATATTGATTTTGTTTCCTTTTCTTCTGGCTTGAGTTACAAATTACACCTTTCTTTTTGCTTGGAATGTTTTAAGCTGATTGATTACCGAATGAATCGAAAGCACCCATGAGCTAAGGCTCGATTTTAATCCCGTAAATACTAGAGACTTTGGAGCATGCAAACCAAAATTACTGCACCGTCTGGAGATAGCGGCCAGGGAATCGTTCACTGAATACTGCAGGTCTATGCTGCTGGATAGTCCACTTGGGCTCAAGTGCCCCTTCTGGCTGAGGCATAGAGTTAAACCCTGATTTCTGTCATAGCAATGATATCAGCAACTTTCTGTGCCCGTCAGAGGAGAGGTCTCTTTGCTTGCAATCCCCTTGAAGGAGCGAGATCTGTGTATTGCACACTCGGTAGGGAATGTGACTGTGAGCATGGGTGTGTTACTGTGTTTTCATCCTAAATAAAGGACAGGGGAGAAAGGTTTGTTCGCAAGTGTGTAAAGGAAGATCTTGGGACAAAAAGGAAGAGATGGGGATGGCATTATAGCTGAATTACCTGCTTAAGTCCCTTCCTCTAAAGATGACTGAACTTGATTTAATGCAAATGAACTCTTGATAGATTTGGTATTGCAAACAGCATTCTTGAAAAGTATTTTTGTCTGCTGCTAACCTTTGATACCAGGTAGGAGACAACTAGCTTAGGCCTGTGCGGCAGTGAGCTTGATCAGATATGTGGTGATAGGCAAAGGTCTCTGAACCTGAGATTAGAGTTAGGCTCAGCTGTAATAGCAGGAATCATCTGGGGCATCTATTACTGTGGTTTCTGCACTGTCGCACTTTGTGTAGAAGTGACGAGACTGTAAACAGCACAGCTCGTGGAGATGTGTTACTGATACCCCTTACATCCCTGAGGTTTGACAAATTATGCAGAGCCCCGTGGCACTTGCAGGCCTCTCTCCAGTTTTCGGCTGACGTAAGCACGGAATACCAAGTCTACGATTATGAGTGTCATAATTACATCCATCCCCTCCTGCTGCTACAAATGAGCAGGGGGGAGAAGTTCATTAATCAATTAGCTGAATTTTGGAGATAACCATAGCAATGATAATCTCCTGTTTCCTGTAGATTTGAAATATGCTTCCTGTCTTCGGAAGTGGTTGCAGCTCCAACCTAAAATGGGGATGGGGAATAAAAAGAGGGGGAGAGTTGAGAGGACACACACTTGACCTAGCAGCTTGCATTGCACCGGTAAATGCTCATGCAAAGAAAGGCCTAAATCTGTCCCTGTGTAAAAATGACAGTATCTCACAAAATATGGCATGTGTGTGTATGGATGAGAAAGAAAATACCTCCAAAGAGCTTTCATGATGTTATGTATGATGAGCTGTTTTCAGGATGGGATTTATTCATTTTTTCTACTGTCAAATTCTCTCGAGCTCTGTGGCTTCGAAAGTTAGCTGGTACTACGGCATCCGAGTACCCTTTGCTACTGTTCCTAAACCACAGCACTCTTCCCCACTGTCACTTCGCTGTCATGTTCCCACATTTCCTTTGGCAGCCACCGTTGGGCACCATTCTTGAAGCAGAATGCCCTTCTTAGAGTGACCTGGCCTGCTTTTGGGACAGTGTAATTCAGGAGCACTTTGCTGAGGAGGGATGGTGGGGAGAAGCTGACGAAAGTGCAGCTAAAGATGCAAACAAGCATTGCCACAGAAGAGGCTAGCAAGAACTGGTATGTTTGTTCAGCTCTATTTCAGAAGCACGTACAAATGCGCTTCAGTGCTTGTACTGTTCTGCTTGTGGAATAATCTTTAAGGCCACAGCGCAATATGCGTTGTTACATTTATCAGGGCTAGCAGCAACAAACCAAATTAAAATACAAACATTACTATTTATTCCAAGTTTTTATGCAGCTAAACATTAAGCACATACTTACATCCAATAGAGTTTCAGCCAGTGTTGAGAATAGGTACATGTTTAAGTGATTTGCTAAATTGATGGCTGTAGTAGATACCTGAAGGCTCTGCGAGTACCAAAGTCTGGGATTTTGCTCTCATTACATTTCTGAACAGTCCAAATCCCTTTTATATTACTTACAAAAAAGTGATTTGGCTACAGAGGAACTTAGAGTGAAGCTGTAGGAAAGTTCTCTTATTTTTTCTACAAATCACTTTGCTGCTATTTCCACAATAATAAAAGACCACAGTGCATTATAATATGACAAATTGTTGTATGCCCTAACTATTGAATTAAACTAGAGAACAGATTATTTTAAGTCCAAATCTTATTTTCAGATTTTTAAGTTTTTCTCCTCTTTGTAAGTTTCTAATATAGTACAATATGGGACAATGCAAGTAACCAATTTAAATGCCATAAATATGCAGAGATATTAACTGGAAGACTTTGTAAAAATAAGGATAAAATATCATTCTTAAATTTCAAAGAGTACAGTAGTCAGTTCAGATGGAGTTCGGGTTATGTTTTTTATTTAAAATTCTTCAAATCTTTTATTCTCTCTGTATCAAATAGATCACAGTCTTCAATACTTAATTATCTGCACTATAAAAAGAAATCTCCTTTAACAGTTAAGAAAATATTTAAACAACTCTTTTTTAAAAAAAAAAAAAACTAAAACATGAGGTACATTGTAAAAACTAATCTTCTACTGATGTATACATGGAGGTCCAAATAGGGATAAGAGAAATGTTCTTTCTCTGATCTTAGCAACTTTTGCAATGAGTTTTTCAGGCGATCATTTCATGGATGATTTAGGAAACCAGATAGATTTAGCTACATGAGTACATTTGCAGAGTAATGGCATTACCACGTGGTAGCCACATTTAGATGCTTTTCCAGAAAAAAAAAAGAGCTTTGTTATAACCAAATATGACAATCCTCTTCTCATTCTGGAAAATACAAGTAGAAGCTTTTGAAATTGGCAAGTGTGGGATACTTCTCCTGAAACCTGTGATGAGGCACCAGAACACTCTGAGTTCACAAATTCCCAGAGGAACAAGTGCTGTTTGCATTGCCCAAGAAGCAACAGAGGCCAGACTGGAGTAAGACAGAAAAGTGGTGCTTAATATCTTTCTATATGAAATCTGTTGCCAATAATGCCTTGTCTTTTGGAAAATGTACTAGAACTGTATTCTCTGAGACACTTTAGTGATAGTTTTAAAGATATTCAAGGTCTTTAAGGTAGACTTGCTAAAGGGCAGAGCTTCTACAGGAGGAAAGAATGTGGGACTTCAGGAAAGTTTACCAAAATATATATATGGTCTGGTTGATCGCTCAGCTTTACTTACCCCCTTCAGTAATTAACGACCTCTCCATTTTGCTTATACCCTCATCAGCAGGAGAGCATTTTCCCTGCTGTTTAACCACCAAGCACGCCCACTTAGCACATGCGTTACCTTTTCTACTTTGCCTGAAAAGCATAGCATAGGAGTGGGTCAGAGGAGACCACACGCAGCAAATGTTGGCTCTTTCCAGGCTTCCAGTGCGTTAATTTGATAGAAGATCCCACATAGAAAATACTGGAGTTTAGAAAGAAATTGAAACTTCCTGAAGGCTAGTATAGGAAGACAAACAGTGAAACAGAGCACCTTTTTTTTTTTTTTTTTTTTTTCTTATGTCCCCTGTCCTCTGATTAAAACCTGCCTGTACTTTTGCATTTCAGCTTCTGTGCTTTCCTGTTATGGCATAAGCCACATAGTATAGCTTTATCCAGGAAAAAGACAAAGGAGAAGTGGTACAGAAGAAAGAGGTGAATCAGGTACCTTATTTACCCCTCTGTCTCTTGCCACAACACTGGAGGCAGGGAGAAGGTCACAAGTATCCCACACCACAGAAGAGACTTGGTTGATTGTCGCTGGCATTTTGTATTTATAAGCCATATTGTGACTGATGATCTGTAGAAAGTGAAACTGTGTGTGTGTGTGTGTATACACAAGTGCCAATGGGAGAGGTGTTACTGCCATGTCAGACCCCAAATCAGGATAAGCACCCAAAAGCAGGGATATTCCTGAGGACAGGGTAGCAAGGATTCAGAGCAGTGTCCTGAGGCACTGGGCAGAGAGCAGCAGTCCTGCTTCTCAGAGAAGTTTACCCATTTCCATGTCACTGCCTCGGAGGTGACAACCACCATCTCTGGTTCCAAGGCAGAGCAAAGTTGCAGTAAAGCCTCAGGTCTGCGATCAGAAGGGAGAGTGCTGTGTCGACACAGAAAATGCTATTTGCTGACAGGTTGTTAGAGAGAAAGAAGAGGCAGGCAGGATAATAGAAATAGTTCTCCAGTAAAAATGGGAGAAAAGAGAGAGGAAGATTGATTGTTTAAGTCACAAAAGACAGAAAAAGTGGAAGGAAAAGTAAAAAGACTATTAAATCGAATATGCCTGCCCTTTGGAACAGCACTGATAAAAGCTGGAGATGGGCAGTGTAAAGGTTGAGACATATCTAACCAAGGGTCGCATCTGGTGAAACAATAATTTATGGCTGGAGAATAAAATAGACTGTCCGGATGATGTGGGTATCATTTCTAGACTGTAAGATGTTAGGGGGCTGGAGGGAGCACGCCTCGCTCAATATATGAGGCAGGTGCATGAGGACCATCCAACTATGAAAGACAGAAAGAAGCAGTTTATTGCTTTGCTTGCTTCCCTTCCCTCCTGCTTTGCTGTAGGGAAATTAAATGTAAGTCTTATAATACCATATACATTTTGTTCCCCGTTAGAATTGACAATATAAGAAGCTATACCTTCCTGATGTCATAGATTTTTAATGAAGGTGTTTGTTAGGCTTCACAGTATTAAAGCAAAAAAAGATTGGGAGGTGTTTGATCTTCAAACAGAGCTGGGTCAGGCTGAGGCACAGAAGGTCGAGTGCAATTTAAAGAAAGAAAAAATGATAAGAAAAACCTGGATAATGACTGAATTAATCAAGAGAAGTAGGACTGTGCTGAATGAGCCGACTTTTCTCTGTAGATGTGTTAATATTGTAAATTGTAAAAGCAGGTGCAGTGGCCCAGTCTCTCAGAAGCTGCATCTGTTTCTTTCTGTCAGCTGCAGAGTCAAATATAGTCATTAGGAAACCAAAAGGTGCACTGTCATCTCCGGAGTGCATCATACCAGTATTAACTGGAACCCTCAAAAACCAGCTAGATCATTCCCTCCTCTTATTCCACGTCTGTAATTTTTCCAGATTTCTTGCAGGTCTTTGAACCTGCCACTGATCAGCTCCTCATATGCCTGCCTTTAGTAACTATGTGGAGCATTTTTTTGAGTCGCATTTTCTTATTGAAATATTCTCTTTAAGCCCTCTTCTGTGCAATTGTTTCTTTTCCCCCTACATCATACAGGGGAGCAAATGCAAAACCTCTGAGTGTAATTTAGAGAGGTACTGTTAAATCTTTCATCGAATTCCTTTGCTTAAAGCCTGTAATTGTACTCTGTAGCAAGCCAAAGTGAATTGGCTCACTCCAGAGAGTATTGTGTTGTAAAAAATTGAATTAGACCCATGCACCTGACAAACTGAAGGAGTTTATTTTGCTCATGTAGTAATGATTTGTATCATGTAATATATGTAATAATTATGTAATTATGTATTTGTAATATGGAATAGCACAACCTTAGTGAGATGCTCATGACTGCAGTGTTTCCAGGAACTCTCAAGTGTTATGGAGAAGGTAGTTGTCACAGCAGTCTCTTACCAATGTCCCAACATCACTGGAGGAAATGGTGAGTACCTGAACGAAAATGTGTTATCCCTTTTTTTAGTCACTAAGATCACTGGAATGGTCTTGAGCACTCTATATGTTGCTTGTCTTATACAGAATCATGAGAAAAAGCCCAATGTAAGTGTAAAAGAGCATGACTCAGTGAATTAGGCCAGGTAAATGTCCAGATGTACCAATGATTGCCCATGTGGCAATATCTGTGAGCATGTGCACGTCTATAAAATAGTCACTCCCCTTCCCTCTTTGAGAATGGCAAAGTAACACTCTGTCTTCTCAATTTATTTGATGTTTACTGATTAAAAACAATAGTTGCACACTAATGGATACTGTTCCCTTTGCAGTAGATGATATTATTGAGGATGTCCCACAGTCAAACCAGCACTTCAGTGAAGATTGTCATATCTCAACATTATGTATGGAGACACTTCTGAATGGGTGAATTAAAGCTTAGCTGCCATTTGTGCTTATTTTGATCCTTGGAGTAGATGTATGTGAATACACAAACCTGTTTGTGTGTGGTGGAGAGGGAGAGAGAAAGAGGACAAAGATGAATGCACCCCTCTTTCCTTGGATTACCCTAGGGATTTTCTGCAGGACATTGTAAAGTGTTTGTAAACGTTCACGTTTCAGACCTGGGATTTACATGGTAAGCAGTGGGTTTTACTTGCCATTTCTCTGGATTTTCCTTTCTGTTTTCATCAGACAACAGACTTTTTCTTTTCTTCTTGGTCATCTCAAAATAGATGTGCTTACAGTCAGAAATTCCTGAAAGCTGAGTTGGGTCTTCATGAACTAGCCAAAAACCCTTGTGCGTTGGCTGAGTGTAGCACTGAATTTTACTTTTCCCAGTCCTTTGGGGGTCCAGAAGCCTTTGGGCTTCTTGCTCAGTTATTCTTCCTTGCTGTGGAACTCCTTGCTCAGTCGTAGGCATGACTGATTTGCTGTGAAGATTTATTGCCGGAAAAAGCATAGCTTTGTGGGTTTTATGAAGATAGGTCTATTTCAGTGAAAATACCTCCCAAAGGAAATTACTCTCTTCTTCCTTAATTCATTCTGTCTGTTATGAATTGTTCACCTCCAAGAACCCATTGTTCCCAATTCTGAAAATTTCTGGCTCTTCTAAGTGAGAGACTTCCCTCTATGGTAGTAGAAACTCCCCTTATCCCACTCTGCTTTGAGGACGACTTACCCAAGAAATCTCTGACTGCTTCCTGTACGTGTCTCATTACAGACCAGTCACACAGGAATTCTCAGCCTCTGACTCATCTTCCTTTGCATTAATATGAACTTTGCAGTGTGAATTGGCTTTGTGTCTCAGGGAAATAATGCAAGACAGAAAGAGGAACCTGCTGAAGTCATCCTGCCAAAGCCAACAGACTTTTTTTCCCCCAAATAAAGAAGAAGAAAAAAAACACAAGCCAGTCGACTCTGAATTGTGCAAGAAAAAGTACTACAATTTCAGAGGAGAATGGAGAAACACCCTGACTACTACTTACAGCTTATTTCAGCAAAAAGGGGAGCTTAATTCTGGAACTCAAACTCTTCTCGGTGGTGGCCAGTGACAGGACAAGGGGTAATGGGTACAAATTGAAACACAGGAAATTCCATCTCCATGTGAGGAAGAACTTTCCTGTGAGGGTGACAGAGCCCTGGAACAGGCTGCCTAGAGAGGTGGCGGAGTCTCCATCTCTGGAGATCTTCCAAACTTGCCTGTATGTGACCCTGTGCCACGTGCTCTGGGTGTCCCTGCTGGAGCAGGGGGGTTGGACTAGATGATCTCTAGAGATCCCTTCCAACTTCAACCATTCTGTGATTCTGTGATGCCTGTAGTTCAGTCAATAGCTCCGGCTCATTCTGAGGTCATCCTTGTTTGGGTTGTATCGTTCTTAAACTCCTTTACCCCTTTTGATACTAGTAGATTCCTTCTCCTTCTTAAATCTCGGTCCTCCTTGAGCCTTTCCCTCACTGCTTCTCCTTATCTCTTCGCTTGCCCTTGGTGTCTCAACGGCCCTCGCATATCCACCTCATGTTATCCCTGCATCAGTGCATATCAGATCCCTGTTAATATATTTCAGATTACCTTCCCACTTCTACCTGCCTCCCTAGTGTCTGCCTTCTCAGGTATCATTGCCACTCACTTAAATTCATTGTGGAAAAAATGCATAGTCCTCGTCCAACCCATGGCAAGTTCCACTTTCCATGTTCCCCAGATTCATCACCTTAATGGCAGCCTTTATTCCCCTCTCTTTTTAATTCTGCACCATCAGATCATTACTAAATCTGAGTCCTCATTCTTTTACACATGAAGTTTCACTTTCCATATCCAAGTTCCCAAATGTCAGTCTGGTATTGTGCAGGGGAAGGTGTAGTTTAAGGAACACTTCTTGCTTATCAAGAGACACGAGGGAGAAGTGTTCAAGCTTGACTCTCATGGGGCCTCAGAATGAGTTCAGGCTTGACTTTCATGGGCCTTAGTCTAGTAGCTAGGAAAGGAACATTTAAAAAAAACTTCTTCACTTGCACAGAAAGTAAGCTTAATCCAGCACCAGCTGGATAGCCCTACATTGCCATTTTTGAGTTCTGCTGTATCACATAGGGTGTTATAAGAGGTATAGCCCCATTGCTAACCTTAGCTGAGTTGCAGGTGGACGTATTGTAAGAGGGAAGGGATGATTCTGCTTTTTCCCGTGGGTTTGAACTGTGTCCTAAGGCTGTAGTTCCCACTTCAGCAGATGTGTAAGTCATTGCCAAATAGCGTTGGGTTTGGCTGCTTGTTGCATTGTGCAGTATGCCTGTGGAAAAAACTGATGTGGCTGTGAGGCAGTTCTCCCCTTCTAAGAACTGTTTCTGGTGGTTGCAATTTTACTGTAGAACTTTGCAAAAATCATCTGTTTCTTTTTTCTTCTTTTTTTTTCTCTTTTTTTTTAAAAAAAAAAGGAAAAAAGCAAAAGGAAGGTGGAGCTCAGTCAAGAAAGAAGTGGTGAACAGCAAAGTGAAACTGTTCTGTCTCCTACTGCGCCCTTGTAAGATGCAGGTAAACGGCTTTGGGACTGCTGAAGAAACAGGTATGAAATGAAGGTATTGGGGTTGTGTCCAGGATCTGCAGCACAGCATGACTGCTGGTGCTGTGCTGAGGTCCTCTGGGAGGTACAGGTCTCTGAGAGAACCTCCCCACTCAGTATTTTTCATGTCTGTTGCCTTGTTCGGAGGTGGAGGTTGAGTGTGAGTTTGCTAACAGATGGTTGTAAAGTGGGAACCACCAGGTCCTTGCCCCTGTACTGTCTGTAAGGGTTCCAGAGTTCTTGGGTTTGGAAGAGATGCAGAAGAGGTAAAAGCAGCCATACACCATGTAGATACCAGTTGGGAAGTGGGCTTGTCTAGGCGAGACATCTTAGCTCTGTGTCGTTGCAGACTTCGGAAGGTGTGAAGGTGAGATCTGTTCCAAAGCTGGGCCTGTGTGATCTGTATCTCCTTTCGAAGCACTTTGGATCTTTTTTCCTCCTTTGCCAAAAGAGATTTCTATTTTCTTCATGATTATTTTTATCAAAATCCTCAAAGGGGCCCATTAGCAGCCTTGGGATCACCATGGTCCTGTAAACTACCATTTCCAAAGGGGTAGATGGCACAACTGTGTGACCCACAACAGTGAAACCCCATGTAGCCCTCTCCCATCACTGCTCCTATGGCAGGCACCTGCTGGAGAAACACAATGGCCCAACTCCACATACTAAACCAGATCTCTCTCCAACCATTGCAGCCAATATATGTATCTCTTTTTTGCTTTCAACCTCAAACATGTCCTTCAGCTCCTGCTGATGTCCTTCTGAATAGACCTACAAATTTCCTCATCCATCAGCACAGATTTATTATCTGCATTCACCTACAGGTTGCAAAAGCTTTTCCTCCTTCCACTTTTCCTCCTTCCGTCCTGCACTGCTAGGTGCTTCTGGAGAGGGAAGAACTTAGATTGGCAACTGCTTAGTGAGATGCTTCCTATTATTTTGCTTATCTTCCTGTAAGTGTGTTCAGAGCACATGTTTAGTACACTGCAGATAACATAGTTACTGATAATGGATCCTTGCTGCTAGAGGACGTGCAGTGATTTACTTTCATCAAATTAAATCAGAACAGGTGTTGCCAGCTCACTTGTGAATCAGAAGGTGAGCAGGTGCCCCTAAGTTGCATCTGGCAGGGGGAGCGGACAAATCTAGGCCAGAGCAGTATTGAATTAGGTGATTTTTAATTTGGTGCACAAACCGAGCAATGTGAATCAGCTCTCCAAGTGCTCTTCTGCACACCCCTCTCCTACATATTTAAAAAGAAAAAAAAAGTGACAGAGGAACACTGTTGGAAAGCAGCATTTGGATCAGGAAGTGTGGCAAGTAACATCTCTGAAACTTAGGGCATATCCTTCCCCTTTGATAGGGAGCTGTGCACATAGGTATATTCCAAAGAGATTTTCCTCCTCATTTTGGAAAGGCTGAGGAGGACATCATTGGAGCAGAGATGAGGGAAAGTTTAGGATACGCTGCAGTGATTCAACAAACCTATGGCTATGTGTCCCTTTCTGCTCTGCAAAGTGCCTCCAGTAGGATTGAAATTTGACTGCAGTAAGTGTGTGTTTCCCTTAGGAATGCTCGGACATGGCAGAGCTGCTCATGGATAGAGAGCCCCTAATTTCAGGGGAGGGGAGGACTCGTGTTTCTTCCGTACAGCAATACCTCCAGTCAAAACTTTGGAGATGATTAGAGTCTCTATATTTGATTCTCTGCATTTGGCTAAAATTGATATTTTTGAAAGCATGGATTAAGCCCTCTCCTTGATGCAAGTAAAAGCGTTTTTGATTAAGCCATTTTCAACCAAACAGTGCTCAGTCAGGTCAGTAAATCATGCAACAATGTTACTCACTTTTCAGGCCATGTTTAATGGCCCTAAATTGCCTTAGAAATTGCTTCACCTAATTTTATTTCACTGGGGCTCTACAAGGAGTCCAGCTGCAAACAACCAGGCTCCAAATCAGGCCTTAAGAATATGAATTACTGCAAATACCTCAGTAAAGGTAAGAAGGCAGATCCTTGGCTCATATAAATTTGTGCAGCTCTGCTGATGGCTGTGATGTTATGGTGATTGATACCAGCAGGGCCATAACACAGCTAAAGTAAATGGTCTGCAGTTTTAAATGCCTGGTGCTAATGGGCCCCATGGTAAATCAATGGCTAACTTGTTAGTTTCTCCTCAAAATGGACTCAGAAGGTACCTTAATGGAGAAAAAGCAGCGTAACAGAACAGCAGCCAGTGCAGGGAGCCCCGTAGCTAGTATAGCTTACCTTTGCATTTAGACACAGGGCCTGATTTGTTATCTTAGCAGATGCCTACACCAGTACACGGTAGATCTAGGATAAAGCCTAACAGCTGCCCTAGGTAAATCAGTTCCTCTCTGCTGCCCATCAGCTGCTCCAGTTTACCCAAGCTGAGGATATGTCTTTCTGTGTGTTAGACCTTGACTTGTAAGCGTCTGGGGCAGTTGTTAGGCTCTTGAGATTTAAAGCATAGGAGGAGTATGTTCATTTCTGCTTTTCAGCTCTCTTAAAGTGAAGATGGCCTTGCGTGCCCTTCTGGTAGAATTTGAGCAGGAAAAATAGCGCCTGAACCTCGGCAGGAGTAAGTCTCCCTCCCCTGTCACTGCGCTCAAGAATTCCAGTATTTTTCCTATCTCACACCAGGGATGAAAGGTCCTCTTAAAACTTGGATGAAAATCCCCAAAATAAAAGCAAGATGGGGCCAAACTAAATATTTTACTTTAATAATGTTCAAAGAGTATATTTTGATTTTGACCTTTCTAAGTATTTGCCTTTTCTTAGTACAAAATGAATGTGGGTCTTTTGTTTGTTTCTTTCAATTAGGAAATAAAACTTTTCACTTTAAAAATGTCAGAACAGCAGTTCTTGGCCATTCAAAGGTTCTTCAAGATTTTTTTAAGCTGAGAGACTTGTTGAAAACAACCTTTCCCATCAGTCAATTCCAGCTTTGGCAGATCACTATTTTTTTTCATTGGGGTGCAGGCATAAGGAAAACTTAGCCTAGAAATTCCTAACTGCTTCTAGGAATTTATAACTCAAAGTTGAACATCTGCTTCCTTACCTAGTTTTCAGCCCAGTTAAATTAGGTTGTGCTGAGCAATGGAAATAAAAGAAGTGCTCGGAGAGTTTCTGTTCATTTTTAAGTTTTTTTTTTTTTTTTTTTTTTTTTTTGTCAGTGACCAAGATGATTTATAGAGCCTCTAAGTGATTTATATTCAGTTTGCATGATTAAATGTCCAAAATGTATGCAATTTGGTTGGAAATAGCTTGATGAAAAATGGCTTCTTTATAGCATTTATGGAGCTTAATCCATAATGTTGTTATGCTATATGCTTAGTGCTATATGTTTTCAAAAATCATTCTGATTAAAGCCTAATAAAGACGAGACCAAGACACTGCCTGTTGCCAAGATATCTACTAGAGGTGTGGTTTCCAAGGGAAAAGCCCAATGGCTTTACCTCACAGAAGGGCAAAAAATGAAATGAAAGAGCAGAGAGACAACTTCATGGGTTCCCAGCTTGGAATGCAAGACTTACCTGTGTCGCTGTTGAAAACAGGGAAATAAAAACAACCCTAAAAGACCCACAAGAAAACTAGCTCATCAGATGTCTTACACTCAGTAAAATTACTGTCTTTATTCCAATTCTTCAGACTTAATATATTTATGTATTTGGCTCTTTAGAGGCCCAGAGAAGAGCATCAGAAGGTCTTGTGTCTTTGTGTACAGGAGGAAATCCAGTTTCCTGCTTTGAGTCCTTTGGCAGTTGTCCTCAGTTGGGTGTTTCAAACTGAAATAGTTTTGCACAGCCTTTTCAAGAAACTAGCTACACTTCAAATGGCTTTGTAGGGGGAGGGAGGGAGTTTCGTGATTAATGATGTATTGTTTAAAAGTGCCTAATCTTAATTTAAGTGTTTGTTTACAACACTTTTCTGCTAAATGCCACTGATCTTGAATGATTCCTTGAAGGCATTCAGGCTACATGAAGTGAAAGGGAGTTAGAGAATTCCTCCTTCTTCTTTGGTTGCAGGCTGCTCTGCAAGGCAGGCTTTTCAGACTATACCAATATATACTCAATAAAGGTTTCACCTTTGTTGATGACACGGGCTAAAGTTTGAGGAAAACAGAGAAATTCCAGTTCATCCTGAAGCTGTGTCCACTGACAGCATGCTATTACAGGAGCTCTGACACTATAAAACATCTGACTTGCACATTTTGGTGTTAGTCCCCTTTGAGTAGCCTTCCCTATGTAGTGATTTTATTTTTTGCAGGCCTACTCCTGGATAGAGGTAAGAGTTTTGTCATTCCTCACAGGTTAAGCACCCACATATGGGTGTTATGGAATCTGAGCCTGCATCTGATTTTTGGTACAGCCAGGATAAACTGTAAGTCAACTGATCTCAAATCACATGCCTGAGTATAGCACAATATGAAAGACGATGTGTAGCACAATACTTGCAAAGCCCTGGTGGGCAGCTTCAGCAGGGCTTTGCAATTATGGTGACCCTTCAATTGCCACAGCCAGAGTCTGGCTTTTTTTTTTTTTTTTTTTTTTTTTTTTTTTTTTTTTTGGAGTTTCCTGGAGAGAAATATAGAGCCATTCCCACACCAGTGGTCAACCTCCAGGTCCACTCATGGCTCACAAGGTACAGGCATAACTCTGATACATTTTAGGCTGAGTACAGGGTTTCCAGCTGTCTAGCAGCCATTGCTGAGTGTCCAGAAACCATTGACAAATAGCTTAAGACCTCCAGTTCCTTTCATTCGGAATTTCTAGCTAGAAAAAGACACATTTGGGGAAACCGTGAGGCCTCACCCATATCCCATTCCATGCCACATCAAGGAGAATGCCCTCTCATTCCTACCAGAGTTACATCACTTGTAATCAACTTGTATCATGAGCCCCAAAACACTGAAGTAGCAAAATTCAAGTGAATATGCGCAAAAGATACTTACATACCCTCTGCAAACAAAAATAATTGCTTTTGAGGCATGTCAGACATGCACTGCACACTAATCTGCTTATCTCAGATTCATACTTCAGCTCCAGGTAACATGGGCCTTTTTCCTTCCTCTGTGAACAAACTTCTGCTTCTTCAGTAGATCAGAGCACTGGCTGCCCTGCGAGCTATAGAGGGGTATAACCATCTGCCAGTCAGACCTGCTGCTTTTCCTGCTCACGTCTTGCTCTCTCAGCTATAAATTGGAGCCCTTCCACTGAAGGAGAGTAATATGTGATATGGAACAGAAGTAGACCAAGACTTTATGATTATTTTTTTCCCAGCCTTACTTTGTTGCTTGCGCCTTTGCAAAGTGATTCAAAGTGAATGTAAAGAGCTGTCAAATGCATGCATTTATTGATGTCCTGGTGTAAATGATTATACAGGGTGAGAGTGGTAAAGAAAAACTGGTGCTTGTACTTACACTTGTTTTATCCTGTTTTGTTGTTTTACACTGACTAGCCATTCAGCAATTGCGCTTGCTATACAAGGAGGGGAACTCAAAGTCACACGAGGGAATTCCATTAGTAGGTTAGATATATGGGGTATATTTGTGTGGTTGGAGGAGGAGGAGGAGAAGCATGATCAGGCACAAGGTGAATATACCAGAGGAAAATGGACTAAGTGAAACTCCAGAGGGATTAAATGCCAAAATGTCAAAATCAGTACAGTCTCCTAAGCTGGCTATTGAAAAAAAAAGTCTGAATAGTTAAAAAAAAAAAAAAAAAAAAGGAAAGCTTTACCTTAGTAGGTCGTGGAAGAGGTCCAAAATCAAAAAAAAAAAAAAGCCATGAATTAAGTGTTTGCTTAACTTCAAGAATATTTTTGATGTTCTCCTCAGTATGTAATGCACCTACCTGTCGTAGGTACGTTCCCTGAAGAGAGGCTGGGACGTTGAAGCAAATGGCAAGATGTTTTCCCTGAGGCAGCAGAACTTTCCTTCCCTTTTCACCTTCTTTTCCAACAGCCTGTTTATTTTCCTTGAACTCTGGCTTGGTTTCCTGCATTTTGGCAATAACAGGCTTGACTGTTCCTCGGGTTGCTCTCCCCCACTGCTGCCACCTCTGAAGCGAAGTCTGTTTTTTGTACTTTCTGTGTTTGCAAGTGGGAGAGCAGGGGAGGCGCTCACAGAGGTAGCCAGTGGTGCTTACTAAATGTGTCTGCCCGGTTGAAAGTAAGGAAGCCTACAGAAAATATTAAAGGGAACAAAATGGATTATTTGTTATTCCTGGGGGGATTCTGCACTTAAACTGATGCCCCAGAAGCCCAGATGGAATGTTAAATGAAAGCCAAAGGCCCCTCCACAAGCATGTCAGTAGAGAAAAGCTCCTTGCAGAGAGATCCTTTGAAAATTAGAACCAAAAGATAATATTCTATAAAAAGAAAAATTCTCTTAAGAAAACAGAAAGCAAGGAAATTAAAGGCGCTATAGGGAACAGCCACAGTACTTAGGTTGTGAAAGGGTCCATCAAAGAACAAAAACCTCTTTTTTTTCTACTGTGCAAATATACACGCACACACTTTATTTTGAGTGCCCTTAAGTTTGTCTCGGGATCACCAACAGGGTTTTTAAATTAACAGAGGGGTGCTCACACCACCCCTACAACATCCTAATGGCCTGCCACCAAAGTGCTCTCTGCATTCAGGGAAAGAAGAGGCCTTTTTATATCTCGCTTTCTTTCTCCTTACAAAGTGCAAAAAAAAGACACTAGGGAGAAAAATGGGAGCCAGTGAGGATCCCACAAAATGGCATTGCTTTTTTTTGCTTTTACTTTTAAAGTTATCTCCCTCCTCCTCATCCCAGGCAACCTCCCCTGTTTCACACGGCTCAGCACTATGTTTCGGTGGTTCTTGCTTTTTTAATTTTTAATTTTTTTATTTTTCTTAAGCACCAACAAAGCTCTGTCCCGTCAAACTTAATGAGGAATCAGTCATAAGGAACAAAGGACTTGGTTCTTCCCCTTGTGGGCTCAGTGTGACCATAAAGCCCTGGAGTGGCAGTCCTGGAAAGTAGTTCTAATTCTAAAAGTAGAGATAGCATTGACAGGAGTTGTGGTGACTTACCACCTTGCTGATATGCCCCAAGCTCCCTCAGTATGTGAGAAAATGAACCATCGTTGTGTTCGTTCAGTCACACACCTCCTTGCCGAGTCTGCTGATGAGTTTGCCAGTTGATGCCTACTCTCATTTTACATCGGGGTGACATGGCATCTGGATTAGCCACGACAGTTCCTGAATACAGCAATTTGTCCTGATGTCCTGAAGGAAGCATTTGCAAAGTGCCTTATCCTGGAGTTTTAGGCACAGGCTTTTCCTGTGCTTAGAGAAATGGTTTTCTTACAGGGCCCAATGTCTCCTTTGCTCCCTTATTAAAAAAAAAAGAGAGAGAGAGAGACTTGTCAGGCTATTTTGAACTCTGTATGTTTGGCTTTTAACTCAAAGACAGCAAGAATCTACAAGAGAGCTAGACATCTTCTATGTTTCAGCTACAAATTATTGAGAATGGGTGTTGTGTCAGCAGGTGAGCAGATGCTTTTCAGGAAGGTGAAGTTGACAGCCAGATGCACCATAAGGATGCTAGTGAATCCGGACACATGCCTGCCCAGAAGTGAACTGGCATCTTCCACCCATTTCACAAGGGTCGTGAGTGAGACAACATATTATAATGATTTTGATTATTGATCAAATTAGAGTGTTTGATACAGCATGCGCAATGTCTGCTTTCCACTTGCTGCTGTCTTGTGACTTGTCTGAATCACAAGCATTTGCAGCGTAACAGAAACCCTTGTGCCCTTATGAGCGCAATGCACTTAATGTATGAGCACAGCACACAGTGGGGACTGGGAGATACTCAAATAGCCATTAAGTAACTCTTGAGCAGTTTAGACTGATTTCTCAAATTAGCAAATCAGTGTGTGTATTCTGGATGGAAAGACTGATAATGTGTACTTTTCATTATTTTTTTTCTAAAAGTTTAAAACAGCATATTAGGACTGTGCTGTGTGGAAAACATAGGATCCTGCAACCATGCTGGCTGTTGCTATATGATAGGAAGTCTATTTCACACTTACTTTGTGCATCTGTTCAAATCTGTCCTAGAACTTGACAGGGAAAAGGTAGTGAATGGTAAATGTCCTCACTGTGTTCATTATGAACAATGTCTTCACTAGTAAAGAAAAAAAAATGTTATTTATTCAACAACTCCCAGTGGGTCTTAGCAGAAGGTTTCAATCCATTTCTTAGTGTTTGGAGTCGAGTTGTTTATGCAGGTTCCTTGCTCATGAATTAAACTTGGCACATCTTCATCTGCAGATCTCAGAAATTGATCAGATTTTTTTTTTTAACAAATAGATAAGTATTTGGACAGTAGAAGTCCTAGGAAAAGTTAGTGTGCTTAAGGAAGGTCGTTGGTTATTCACTAAAATAAATCAATATTCTGCCAAATCTTTACTGAATCAACACCCCAGCATGAGGTTAGGAGTATCCATATTCTACAAACCCCTTGATGTGTTGTCTTTTGAAGGAGGCATAAAAACTGAGGGAAAAAAAATGACTTAGTAGTCATTAAAGAACCCCAGGGAAGTTAAAGAGGAGAGACCTTGTAACAGATGGTCTGGGCAAAATCCTAATTCGTGTCCAATATTCATCTGTCGGTGTAAATCAGTAGAGCTGCCTTGGCTGTGGTAATACAAGAGAGATTTGCATCAAAAGGGTCCCTGGCTCCGCTTGCCTAAATAGTCCCCTGTTCTTTTAATTGGATATGCTATTTCTCATTGCTTTCTGTACTGAAAATAGAGAGCAGTTTGCAGTCTAAGGCTGATGGGAATCAAGGAGCGTGTCTTCCGAAGGCCTTATTACCTGCTGTCAAGTTTTCTCCTCAATTTTCTACAGACTGTGGGAACCTCCATAGGAAAAGGTGGTAAAAACAACAAGGAGTAATCGGCTGCCCTTAAAGCAGTCTATTTTTCTTTATATACCAGTGGGAAAATGGAGAGCTAAAATGAATGACAAGTTCTACTCAATCACATTGTTAGCATTTGTCCTGGTGTATGTGATTCAGCTAATTGCAGAGCAGTGCATGGACATCTACCCTACTGCAACTGAAAAAGTTTAACTCATAAGAAATTACTTAACTCCTACTTATAGTGCCAGAGCATTATGCTAAGATGTACAATTAATTATAAGGATATAATTGTAGTATCTCCGACACTACTGTTGATAACTGCGCTTGACTTTTCAGTTCTTAGCAAGTGTTCATTTATGTGGACCAGACCACATATTGATGCTACATACCTGACAATTGCACTTGAAATGTTTCTTTACACTAGTTGTTTCTTTTTTTATTTCTCAGTTTGAACTTCACCCATAATGCTGAGAGCCAGGAAAAGACTTTTATAACTGTATGTGCCATTTAACATGAAGATCATGTACTCAAGAGGGTACTCCAGGTAATTTTTATTCCTCTCTCTGTCCCCTCTCTTCTGCTTTCACACTTAGAGGAGGATGTGGCAGTACTCTTACTGGACCACTGAGGCCTCTGTGAAGGTAAGGCAGTCTCCCCATGGCATGTGTGCAATTTGGTGCTTAAGCATCATGTACCTTTATATTTGTAGCCTTCTGAGGCATAGGCAGAGGGCGTTTCTGAGGTGTCATCAGGCATTTCAGTTATTGCAGAGGTCCCCCTCAAAGAGTGTTTCCTCCACTGCTCAGGAGAGTAAGTTATTTAGAGGCACTTCTTGCAATCCAGCCTAGACCTGCATCATTGCATTGAGGGAGCCTACCTTTTAGTTACAGCTACACTAAAGATCTCTCATAGTTATATGTATTATGCAGGCATATTCAATAGCCATTTTCTTCCTCTTCCTCAAGTTCATGATGCATGTGGCCCCATTTCTGGTTGCTTCACTGAAATAACACTAAGCTTCGGTCTTACATCTCCCAAAGAGAACCGAGATGAAGTCAATAATTTTAGTGTAATCCGTGGATTGTTTTAGTGCATGTTCATCTTTCATTGCTTTTGAATATCTTATGTAAGATTTATAGGATCAGGAGTTGGGAGGGTGGAGAGGTGTTGTGTGTCATGTCATCCCTAGATCAAGCTGTCTGTTACATGGAATAACCATGGAAACACCTTTGTTATGATGAGTGATTAATAGCATGGACCTTTAGAAGAACAGCATGTGCCTAAAGCAGGTGATAAATACACTTAGTTTTAACTCTGTATTTTGATTTATAATGTATCATTCCCCTTGGTAAGAATTCTCCCTAAGACAGTGGCAGATTTATTGTGTTAATGCTAATAACTGAATACATTTCCAGCAGTGTCCTAACACACTTCATCTGCAATCATTGAGGCGCTTTCCAAAATCAGGTATCTTCTATTTTCCTGACATGAGGACAAAGGCATAATGAAGTTAAGTGACTTCTCTGAGGTCATGCAGACAGTGTCAGAGTCATAACTGGTATCTGTCTCCTGTGAATCTCAGTCTGTTGCTCTATTGGGCAAGTCTGTTTCCTAGTTTTAACAGCTCATTATCGGGATCCTTTCAAATAATCCATGTCATGCACTTATGTACATCATTACCCAAATTATAAGGATACTTGTGCCAACTGGAGGCTCAAATGAGGTCTGCAAGTAAACCCCTAGAGTTGATAAACTACTGATCTGGCAAGGAAAAAAAATAAAACAGGAAAAAATACTTAAGGCGAAAGAATTTCAAGTAGCAAACATAGCAATTACTGGCCTGAACGGAGAGTGCAAATTCTACACTCAAAGACAGTGTTGTTTTTTTTATTAGTTCTAGCATCAAAAATGTCGATAAAAATAATGCAGGAGTTTTCCAGATGATGGTTCTGCAAGACAAACTAGCTGAGTATACTTAACACAAATCATTGTAGCTTCATATGGTACTACATTGGCTCAAATGTGTTTATGTCATCTTTTGGGGATTATCTTAGTTGCATTAAATATATGCAAAATTGGGTATTTGTGTCTCCGTACCATGGTACTTGACGGTTCATTGCCAGCCAACAGACCAGTTTGCCAGTCTTTTTTCCTGCTCTCTATCAGAAGGTTACAGGGTACTCCTTTATAGGCAAGTTCTGATTTATTTATCTTATTTTTGGACTCTTATTTGGACTCTTGTTGGTCTAGGGTTTTTTTTTCAGTAACATGTATAACAGGATGGCATGACTAAAAGAGTTAGACTCAAGGCCATAACAGAGGCCGTATATTATGGTCAATATACCTGTTCTCCAGGATTATTTAGCCGATCTCAGCAAAAATGCTGGATCAGTTTCTGATGGAAGGGAATCACCCTGGCTGAGAGCTTGTGGAACGGATGGCATTTGTCTTGTTGTCTTAAGACAAATTGATTAAGAGGAGACCTGGGGCCATGCCTAAGAGCAAGGTGGCCTACATAAGGCCTGCATCAAGGATAGTAATTAGTTTGCTAGAGCGTCAGAGTCGAAGTCCCTGGGACCTTGAGGAGGAATCCATAGGGGAGCTGAATTCCATTCCTTATATTTCAAGGACAACTTACATCTTCCAAGACTTAGTCTCTATTGGGTAGCCTCCAATAGGAGCAAGTGGGAGATGATGATGATGGAAGGATGTTTTTGGGTTAAGGAAACCACATGAGGATCTGGAAGGAGCCTTTTTAAAATCAGGATATTTATGTATCTCTGTTGCCCCAGGGTTGGAACAATCTGGAGGCTCTTTTGAGGAAGCACATTGAAACACATACACTTAAATCTTTTTTCTTTTTTCCTCCTCTTCTTCCAAGCAGAAGCACCCAAGAAGACTCAATGTTACATAACTTTCATAGTATTATTACTCTTGATTATTTATGCTACTGTGGTACATAGAATTCATAGGTATAGAAGAGACACCCAGTGTTTTAGGGACCTTACAAGACAATCTTTTCCCCAAAGAGTTTAAACTTAATTACCCTTTTCCATTCAGGACATGAACTTTGTATCTATAGCAATGAAAAATCTTTATTTTGCTTGATTCAATTTAGAATAGATAGTTTATTTTTCCATTAAGAGATGATGCCAAACTGAGTGCTTACATACATGAACTACAACCCCTCTGTTTTCAGGAAGGGAGGAAAGAGGTAAATGCCTTTGAATTTAACTCATAATGGTTGAAAAACAATAAAGATTTATCTTAACTGACCATAAATAGAGTGGGTACTTAATACAGAAACCAGCTACCTCTCAAGCTGTGGTGATATATTATCCGGAATATGGTATGAAAAATTGGCCAGCACATTTACCATACTCTCTAGGAAGCACTGTGATTAAATTTAACATAGCTGACCTTGTTGTCTTAAGTCTAATGAGCCAGAATGGATAAAAACGTCCATGATCCAGCTGGTGTTATTTAGTGTCAGACTCGAGTCTTCTCTAATTTTTTCATCTTAACCCCACCAGTGGTGCAACTGACTAATGCAGTGGCTGTCACCTTCCCAGTTAGAGTTTTGGTCTGTGTGTTGGAAATAGCAATTGAACTCAGCTGCTTGCTGAGGCTGCAATGTCGGGACACCCCCGGGCCAGAGAACTTCAGCCTAACAACAGAAATTCCTGATTTTGCTCTGCGCCCCATATTGATGCAGCAGCGAAGCTGCCCACCACACATCATAAAGAAGTTTGTTTCAGAAGTAGCAGAAAGCATCTTAAGGACAGCTTCTATAGGATTTACCTGTTGTGGCAGATGCTAGGTACCCTGTACTGTGATAATTCTGTTCTGTAAGCTCTCTTTTGGGTAATGAAATCATTTTCTGCATATTTGTTGTGCCTGTAGCCTAAGTATTCTGCATCACATCTGTAGTACAAACTGCCCAAAACAAGAACAAAGAAAAAAACTCAAACAAAAGGATTATGAAATGCATTTTTGCTACTCCAGTCTAGAGCTGTTGTCCCCACTCCATTAAATTTACCTCTATGGCCATGAAACAGGCATGAAAACTTTGCAAGCAAAATTTTAAGCTCTTTCTGGCATGTCAGATCTTTCACCACAAGAAAAGGGATTCACCCGTTCCTGGTCCCAGAGGAGCAGAAGATAGCGGGCTTTGCCCAGCTGAAACTGGTCAAGAATCATAGACTGTAACTAACTGGAACACCCCACAGCTTGCAGTTTATTAACTCCTGGTTAATGCTGTCTGAGTTTTCCCTAAAAGACAGTTTTCAAAATGCCTCTCTTTATCCAAATAGCTGAGACAAATTGTTCGATTAAGAGGTTGTGTCAAATACAAATACCTAAAATCTGGACTGGGAGAACCAGGTAAACATAGTCTGAAACGGTCAGCAGCTCTGATTTTAGACATGTTGTTATAGGCACGAGGTAGAATATCAGTAACTTCCCAGCAATCCTTGCCATTCCTGCTGTTCACCTGCAAACATGTATTTATGGGAAGAGCCCTGGCGGAATTCTGCAGTATTACAAGGGAGGAAAAAGAAACCCAAGGGGTGCCCAGCCTTTTCTCAAGGCAGTCAAGACACCCGCAGGATTGTGAATGCTGCCAAAAAAGCCACCAGCAAATACCCCAAGCTGTCATCTTCTTGAAGTCAGTGTGGGAATATCAAGCCAAAGTATAGCCAGACCAACTGACAGCAATGCAGGCTGTATATCAGCTAGGTGTGTGGAGGGCAGCTCCTTTATAGAAAGAAAAAAAAATCACTTTTTTTTTTTTTTCTCAAGCTGAGGCTGCAAGGTGTAACACCTGACAGCTGCTGTTTGCTCTTTCTTCTGGATCCCACTCCAGAGCAACCCTCATGACCTATGTATATATATATGCCCAATGCACCCCTCAGTTTCTGTCTTCTTTCTTTCCTTACATAGACTGGCTCACTACAATGTTTCCTGAACTAGATGAGGATAGTCTTCCCTGAGGCCTGACCTAGGAGGCTTTCCATCAGCTGATGCAAGAGTTTTGAGGATTTTTTTTTTCTTTTTGCTGCCTAGACCAAGAGTGAGAATGCTCCTGAGCTGCTTACTGAAGCACATTTTTACATGCCTTCTGGAATGGGAGACATCTTTGTTTAAAGCCAAAGCCATCCATTTATAAAAGCATTTGTTAATTTTCTGGTGGGGTTGTGTTTATGTGACAAGCTACCTGCTTGAGCACTTTGTGTATCAGTGATGGGTGGGAAGGGAGAACTTGACAAACACTTCAGCAGGGAAAACTGAGGTATAAATGTTTCTGAGCGTATCTGCAGGTTAGAGCACTTGGCAAAATACTTGAAACTCTTACAAATCCTTTTTAGCTGTTCAAGATTTTTGGTGTCACAGCTAACTCAGTTTCAAAATTCCTTTGGGGTCATCTTAGTTCTGGCACTGCTTATAAGTAAGGACATAAATTTACAAAGCCGAAAATTATTTCAGGTTTTAGGGCAATTGTTTATTTTCTAATAAAATGTCTTATTGATTCAAAACAGTGAAATATTCCCATGTCCAGCTTAGTATATATGAGTCGATGTGTATGTATTTTTTTAAGCCTTTGCTGTGAACTTTTTAGACATGCTTGTTTAAACTTCTAAGAAGGCAGTACACTTCCAGCCAGTGTCTGGAAACATTACCTCGTAAAACACTGTGATACCTCATGATCAGGACTTTAAAAAAAATCATATGAGAAGCTACAGGGAGCTTACTTTGAATGGTGCCTAGGCATGGAGTTGCTGCCTGTACCTAGAAGCATCTCCATGCACTCAAACAGTCTTATCTTGCTACATGCGATTTCTACATGCAATATAAGACAGATCAGTAGATAAAAAATAGGCCTTTTTTTTTTTCCCTCCTCAAAGGGGTATATTCTTTAACTACAACAGGAATGTGAGCCTTTGGAAACTTCAATCTCAAGAAAAATCACTCAGAAACATCAAGTTGGTACTCCAAACAATCAAAATGAAATCCTTGTTGATGGTGGCCAGCATGGTGGTGGGTTCAGCTGAGCCAGAAAATCATTCTCATCCTCCAGGAGGTTGTCTTCATAGAGCAAGTTTTAGGCATTTTGAGATGGATATTTCAAAGAATTTAGCTGATTGCTCTTTTAAATATAAAAAAATCAGCTGCAGATGCAGCTCTGATCTGCAGTGTCTAAATTGCTGATACTTAATGTGAACGTACATCAGTGAACACAGGATCAAGCCTCTGCAGCAGAAGAGAGATGAGACTTCCCATGTTGCTGCTAATGTGCTACCTACTCTTTATGAGACAAAGGTGTTTATGATGGCATTCTCTTCATTTATTACTTGAAAAAAGGAAGATTTCTTGAGCAATACCTTGTCTAAAAATACTTCATTTTTCAGACAGTTTTAGGTGCCTGCTTACTTATTTTTGTTATTATTTTTTACTTGAGATGGTGGTGAGAATCTCCGATTAGCTTATTGTTGTTGCTGTTATTTTCCTCAGTGTGTTTACTTGGTTTGTTCATTTTGCTTATTGGTGGTAAGTCTTGGTATAGGTCTCCCCAGGTGCCACAGTTTTCCCGAGCATGGATTTTCAAAAGCTTGAAAGGCGAAAAACTTCAAAAACTTGAAGATCTGGTCTAGCATTACATTTACTTATGTTTTCCCTTGAGATAGTGAATTTTCATTTTAATGTTCAAGGGATTGTTCTTATCAGAATTAGCCTCCGAATTATTTAAGTAGGAGTATAAACCTCTCCAAACAGTGCAATAGGGTTTCCATTCTCTTCTATAAGCAGCAAAGGGCCTGAACAAACCTCACTGAGTCAGTGGGAAGATTGTTTTTGACCTCAACAGGGTCTGGATGGGAGGCAAATGCAGGGGGAATCTGTCTTCCTAGGATGGATGTCAGTGATGAAACTGTGATTGTCAGACTGCAAGAGATGGAGAGTCACTGAAAGTAAATGTCAAAGGAATAAAGTATGGGTAGATGTAATTTAATTTTCGTTCTTTTGTTGGGTTGGCTCATTTCATCTGGACAGTGAATGCAAACTCAGCTCCTAGATCTTTGCAAAATCATCCAAACATAATAATATAATCTGGGAAAAGAAGTGGCCCACATTTTCTTGATGTGACAACATATGGATATTAGCATTTTTTCATTTCTCCAATCAATATACATAAAACATGGAGAAGGAAAACAAGTCATGCAATAGGACTCTGATTATTTTTTAATACTGTCAAGATTTTATCAGTCAGCAAATGAGATAAAGAAAGCAGGATAAGTCAATTTGGAATAGCATTGGACAGCAGTGAAACAGAGTCTCTGCTCCGCTATATTTGTGTCAGCTTTTGGATTTCTTTTGTGAAAGGCTTACAATTTTTAGTAAGCATGGGAAATGGAAGGATAGAAGGACTGTACAGTGTTTCTCTGCAATCCTGTAGCTAAAGCTACTCTTTTAATTTCCCAGAGGTTACCAGCATACCAACATCTTTTTTATTTTAATTTGAATTATGAAGAGTAGGAGCAGAGGGATCTTGTTCTAAGACCCCTTTTTTTTTCTCCTTGAAAAAGAATTTCACAATTAAGACTGTGTAATTAAAAGTCTTTACACCTTTTTTTTTTTTTTTTTAACTAAGTCAGTTTGTACATCAATTTCTCTGGAGTAGCCAGGAAAGATAAAATCTGCTGTGCAATTTTCCTTGTGACATAGGAAAAAGGTAGAGGTCTGTATTAAGTTATTATTTTGCAGCATCCCCAAGTATTTGCCCACTTAAAATTAGTCAGGTGTGGCAAAGAAGTTAACAGAATATAATTTGATTTCTTTGTAAAGAAAATGTTGGAGCACTGTGCTGCCCCATAGCAAACAGTACAAATAACAAACAGAGGCAAAAAAAAAGCTAAGATACAATTAAGGAGATACAATACATGTGTCTCAAACTTGTAGTTAGGGCTGACTTAAACAGATTTTAATATACCAGGCACATTGCATTGCAAGTGAATTCTCATTTCGCCCAAACACTAACAGATGTTTAATCAATAAGATGGACCATAAAGGGCAGTACAATTAGTAGGTCTGAGAAATGTTCTTGTATGATGTTAGAAAGCTGTAATTATGGACCACATCTCATAAGTGTTTTGAACAGATGACATATAATACCAATATTCTAGCTTATAGGAAAAGCTGCACTGCACTTTCAATACAATTACAGGCACAAAGAGACAACATCCCCGATCTTAGAGAATGCTTTTAAACAAATACCAAGACTGTCACTGATTTAAAAAAAAAATCCTTAGATCCGATTCTCTCTATTGTTTCATTTGCACAGCATCTTGAGTGAGCTTTTAGCAGAGCACAAAGGACTAGCCCTCCTTTCCCCAGCTTGTTCTCTCAAATACTCCAGCATACTCCCACCCTAAGGCAGAAGACTCAGATTTGCCTCAACCTATTCCTTACCCTTAGCATGGGTAGGGCCCTAACAAGGCATGTACTGCTGGTGTAAGCCAAGGTCCAAAGCAGATGAGAACATCTTGAAGTCAGTCTGCTTTAGACTGAGGAGACCTCTAGATCTCACCCCTAGCACTTCATTACGATTGGGCCCCCTAACAGAGCAGCAGTGGGTTGTAATCCCTATCTTCTCTGTTATTTGTATTTAGGTTCTAGAGTGGGAGGGAGAGTCTCGACTTGAAGGAGCACAAAAAAAGGAATATTATTGAAGGAGCAATCCTTGCTGTTTTGATAGTGCGATCATCCTGTTCATCACACAAGCAACCAGGAAAATCTTTGGGCTCATGGTTGTGATGTGTGCTTTGTTACCCTTCCTTCCCCAAGAAATCTACTTGAATGTCACCTGGAGAAAAAGTGCAGGTAGGTGTTCCTCTAAGCCATTGCTTAGATGAGTGGTCTGTGACGTGATTGGAGTCATAATCCACCTAAATTACAGGATTTCAAATGCGTTGCCTTTATGCATGAATTTGAACTTCCATATATAATGGTCTAAAGAGATCAATATAGCAATGTTCAGCAATCTGGAATTGCTATGCTTAACCTGTAATCACAGCTCTGTACTGAAACTTATGGCTGGGCTGAAGCCCTTCAAATCTTAGATTAATCAGACTCAGCATAATGCTCCTGCCTATAAATTCCAGAAAGGCAGATTTATCTCAAAATAGTGAATCATGGAAATTTTGGCAACAATCTGAAAAGTGTGTTTTGTCCAGGGGAAAGCGAAGGAAGAAATATAGTTGGGTAGATTATGACAAGGAAAGAAAAACCCTCCTTCAAAGGCCTGTTTTACAACTTCATTAATAAATAGTCAACTGATTGGCTGGTGCCATGATAGGCTTCACGGTAGCTAATGAAGCCCCATCAATGTGTGCCAGCTGGGAATCTGACTGATAATTCTTCATGTAAGATTTATAAATAGCCCAAAGGAAATACATTGGCATAAAACTCAAACAGTGACCCTATTAATGCATACTTTTAATTTAGTTGTTCCCAAAGAGCATACATCACATCGCTACAGGACTGCAATAGTACAGGTCACTTTATTTCTTGATGGCTCTCCCAGGTGCATCCCATAATGAGTATCCTCTTAGGTACAGTCACATCCTAAGCTGTGTATGCACCTGAAGAACCTTAGTTGTGATCAGGGATGCAGCATCTGAACCTCCAGTAATGACAGCATCAGAACTGCCTGGCTCTGCTTGTAAATGACAAATGCTGCTTAAAATGGGTTTCTGTGTAGACCCCCTCTTGTAGGTGTCACTGCAGAGAGCCTGGGCTGGCTGAGCCTGAAGTATCCTCCTTTTTAGGAATGTCATGAGGGATGTGTATGAAGTCTGAGATCTCATGGGTTTATAGGTGCTTGGGATTAGTTGTTGGTATGTTCGGCACCTCAGGGTGGTAGAGGGTAAATATAGTTTGTGGCATGGCTTGCAAGGTGAAAGGCAAGATCTATATAGTGCTGTGAGAACTACTGAGTCAACTGAGTTGTGTCACCTAAATTTAGGAAGTGATCTCTTCATACAACCTACCCCTTTTTCCCCCCATAAGACAAATAATTTAGTATTACTTCAAATTTAATGACATTACTGATATATCATTTACTTTCATCCCTCATCCAGGTCTAAGCCTAAACACTTTCAGGCAGATCCAATCTGTACTTCGAGCTCCAAACCTAAAAATATGCCAGACACATGAGGTTCACAGAATAGCGTTGCTGGGCATGGGTGCATGACGTCTGGGAGCACATACAGGACATCCCTTCAGTGTGCTGAATTCACTGAATTAACCTTCTCTTGGCCAAGAGGGATCCCTGCTACTTCCTGGGAGAGCGCTTTTCATCCTCGCTGCCCAATGGAAAGGGGGAAGGTTGTCTTTGAGTGACGTCTCGGCATCCTACAATAAACCAACAGTCCGAACCAAGCACAGGTGCAGAGGAGGAGCAGGAGGATAATCTGGGGAACAGAGTGGCTGCCTCGTGAGAGGAGACTAGGAAAAGCTTGGCTTGTCCAGCCTAGCAAAGTGAAAGCTGAGAGGGGATCTGATTGCTATCTATAAATATATCGGGAGGATAAACATCGGCAAGGGAGGAGAGCAATTTAAGCCAAAGGACAGTGTTGGCACAGGAACAAATGAGTCTAAACAGGCAATGAATAAATTTAGGCTGCAAATGAGAGGAAGGTTTCTGAGCATCAGAAGAGGGAGTTCCTGGAAGAGCCAGAAGGGACTAGTAGAGCAGAGGGCTTAACTCTTTCCAATGCAGAGTATTAATAGCGTAGAGGGGAGCTGTACTTGGTAGTCCCAAAAGTTACTTCTCTTTCACTCTTCTGCATCCACAAATATGTCAGTGGCTCTCTCTCAACATTTAATCATAACTGCCTCCTGAGAATCCTGTCCGGCATACTTTTCCAGGTAGTAATGCAGGTTCTTCAGTATGAAGATCCGTGTTGTTCAGGCTTTAGGCATGCTTGGTGAGAATGATGCCATGTTTCATGTAGTCTCTGCAAGTTAGAAATTCCAGATTTACCCTGTATATGAATACATATAATTTTAAACTTCATGCTGTTTAAAATGGTATAAACTTTTATGAAATTGAAGTAAAAGAAGCAGTAAAAAGCTCAGAAATTTAAAAACTGGTAAAGAAGAATTTAATGCAGTTCCGATACTGATTAATTTTCGTAAAAGCCTTTTTGGAAGCATTCATATTAACTGTAAAAATAGTTTTGGATTATTTTTGATACTTTGATACTACATACTTTCATGACCCTGTATTTTTTTCTTCCCAGTCAGTACATAAAAAAATAACATAGTAGAATGTAACTCTTAAGGAAAGATCTAAATTTTACTTTAGGGATCGCGAGCTCTTTTCTAATATTTGAGATGACATATACTACCAACACAAAATGGCTGGGATTTCGTATTTTCCTTATTGCCCCCCTGGTAGTCTTTTCCCTTGGTGCATACAAGTTTCTAATTTCCTATAAGTATATATATAATTATACATATACATATATATACACGCACACATATGCCTATACATAATTATGTGTTTTTTTGTGTGTTAACTTCTCCTGAGTCCTTTTCTGCAGAGACAATTTTGGGCTCATCTGTGCTTTACTCAGTTTTCAACAACCAGTAATACTTACCAAAAAAAAATCTTGCTAGTTCTTCTTTCAGCACTTCATTACACTTGTCAAATCCCATTTGTACTCTGTTACCTCCCATTTAGGGTATTTATCTGGTGGTGTGTGGGGCATAGACTCAATTCCTCTCTCTACCTGAGGATATTTTAATCCCCTCCCAGGACCACTTTTTCTTGGTAATGTTTTCAAACAGGTTTATTGTCTATTGAAATGAATGGAGATAGGGGTCTGTGCTCTCAGTTCTTCTTGGTGTTACTGCTTTTGGTATAAATAAGTGAGCCTCTTATATTTTGGGAGAGCATCCTGTCCACCAGCTACAGATTTTTTCTTTTCATCTGCTCACCACGTATTTAAGCATGCGGCTCAAAGTAGAGCAGTTTGAACAGATGAGCCTGAGGGAGGCCTACTTCAGCATGCGCTAATAACTTGGTAGTTGAGAGATCAAGTCAAGAGGTAGAAAACCTTGGGTCAGATCATTGCTCTGAATCTATGAAGTACAAAATATTTTTTAAAAATGACCTACTTAAATCTGTTTTCTATCTTCATCTGTTGCAAATGGGCTCTTTATTACTATTCAATCAACCCACTATTTTTTTCTAACTCTTCTGCCAGACTGAACACAACCTTTTGTATATATTATGCCCTGGCATCATATATATTATGCCCCAGCATTAGGGATTCCCATAAATTCTTTCACGATGCTTCAGTGTGTTTTTATCCAGTCAGTAGCCAACTACAGCAACTCTACCCCATTTCACACGCTGTAAGTTTTAAGATGTGCAGGCGCTGCACAATGTAGTGCACTAGAAAGATGTTTGAGCTAGCTTTAGTTATCTTGGCTGTTGAAGCATAAGAGCCCCATTAGCATGATACCTCACAAAAGTAGAGTAAATTAGCCCTAGAAACGTTGCACCCATTACTGTCGCTACCAATTACAGTAATTAATGTTATTCATCTCTAGGCTGAGGATTAGAACTGAACTAACCCATTAGTGACTAAACATCATTGTGACTACCGGGTTGTTGGATTACCTGTGTGAAGGTGGTGATTTCATTTCAGTTCCTATTGGCAAGTAGCCATGTTCTTTAAATGAATAATAAATGAATACACAGCAGTGGCTCCCTGGAGCTCTCCATTACTGTAACAGGGCAGGACGCAAACATGTTAATTGTTGGAAACTTTATCATGATACAGGATATTTCTGGTTTGAGATATAGAAGTGTGTTAGGAATGAATCATAAGTGTTCATACCTTGTTTATCCTTCAGGAAATGCCTCCAGAATAAGAGTGTTTGCATCATTATTTACAATTTTTTACCATCTGAATGTATGTCTGCTGCAGCATTGCTTGCTTGTTCCGTTTCCTGTTCCATTCATTAAATGAGCAGTTACAATAAAGCATACAACATTAAGAATTAGTCTTGATAGGAATACCCTCTCAGTCACAGCACGTGTAATCAGATTATTTTATGCATTTCCCTATAAACACACTCTAACTAATCAGTTCACCAACACTGTTCCAAAACGAAAGAAAAAATAAAAAGCTTAAATTTCAGCCAGGGACTGATTTGTTGTAATTTGCCAACCATGGGTAGCAAAGGAAATCTCAGCCTAGTTCAATATGTTAAATAGTCACTACAATTAGGCAATAGTTAAGTCTCTCTAGCTGATATAATTTATCTGTTTGTAGGGTGTTTCCTAGACCCTGACCTTTACTGTCTCCATATTCTTAGTTCCTATATAACATACCCATTGGCAAGCTGACATGTTTTGATTGCCTAAATACAATTGCTTCTTGCTTGCCCTTTGGTGAATGAGGCAAGCAAAGAACATCAAGCTCTTAAAGAAAGAAAGCAATAATAGTGCAGTTTATTAATGAGAACAGGCTGTATATTGCGTGCATCGTTGCGTTAACCTCTAGTTGGTTTGCTAATGTTGTAGGGTTTTTTGCATTTTTTTTTTTTCAACATGGCTGTTTCTACCTCCGGTACATGAACAGAGGTGGGCAAAAAGTTTACCCCTAAAGCAGAACTGACAAACTGACATTTAATTATTAGTCTGCAAATTAGTCTTACTTATTAGTATTTAATTACTAGAAATATCTGCTACTACACAGTTTAAGCAATGGGGGAAATTAACCTTGTGGTCATGTCAGAGAGGAGCTCAAGGTCAAGGACTGACCCCTTTGGCCTATGGCGTGGTATCATCGTTTGGCTGAATATGGAGCATGAGCAGCTCCCTTTGCATCGTGCTGGGTACATGGCATGCTGCTGTTCTGGAAGAAGTTAACTCCTATGGAATAAATTCTACTTTTTGCTGGCTTTTCCATCCATGGCCTCCCATTGCTGCATTTTCATCCTGAAGGTCTTTTCCACCCATAATGATTCTATGATTCTATGATTTTTGTCCCCTTTTGTGATCTCCTCAGCGTATAGCTATGCCCTATTAGATTCTTAGACTACCATGTAAACCTAGAAGGACACATTCAGTGGTGGAATTTGAGGGGAAATAACTAAAGAACTGATTAGTGCATGTGCTTCTCAAATCAGTATTAATAGAGACACAGCTTTCTAATTGCATTATATATGTTATGTCACGTTTGAGTTTTGGTAAGGCAAATTAATCAGGCGTGTCTAAAAATAATGACCTTGGCTCTTTAAGCTAACTGTGCGTCTAGACTGTAACTCCTACATGGTTTCAGTATTGCACATGCTCATAGATAAGTGAGACACTCATGCCGTGATGTTTAGACCCTGTAACACTTTCAGTATGTGAGGTGCTAATCCACTAAAATGCTCCTGATAATCATTTTCTCTATGCTTTATTTGTTCTTATTAAATTGCAGAAACCCCTGGACTGGGCCCTTTGCATAGCTGCCTGTATCTCCCTATGCAGTTCCATTTAGCTTGGGGAATTTCCCTTGGAAGGAGGCATTTGAGCCATCTTTTAAATTCTGAGAAAGATTTAGCAGTATCAGTGAAGTATAATTCCAGCACCACAGGTCTATTCAACAGGCTGTAGGTGAGGGTAGACCTGGATAAGTGGCAGGAGACACTGCAGTGATGAAGCTACTCAGGTCTCTGTTCCCCACCAGAGTAAGATGGCTTTAAGCATTTCTGGGAACCCGCGTTGTTGAAACTAAACAGCTTGTCTTCCACATACCCTGCATTCGTCACCTTCGCCCAGCTCCTGTGAGTGCTGCCCAAATCATCTGCAAAGTCCCTTCTGGACGACTGGCACTGGTTATACCAGAAAGAATAATTTGATTTCTGCAGGGGAGATTAGAGGAGAAGGGTATTACTTTTTCTCCCTGTGTTGCAGAGGAAGGGTATTTTTTGGTCTGTGCCAACTGGAAAAAAAAAAAGTCTCCTGAGACTCCATTCTGTAAAGGAGCTTATTTACTCTATAGCAAAAGAGTTACCCAGCAGTTGGGCTCCTGACTATGTGGCTGTGCTCTTAACACCACCTATTCAATGCTAGAAGTTCAGTAAGTGTCAAAAAGATTAAAAAAAAATGGAGGGACATGGGTACAGCAGAACTAGCTACAGCTCTACAGAACAGAGAGAAAGGAAGTTGTTTGCTACTTAATGCAGTAGTAAATCCTGAATTCTACAAATTATAGTAAAAATAACAGAGAACTGGCACCCCACACCTCAGCACTGGACTGAGCCATGACTTAGCGGGTAGGGGGCCTCCAGGTAATCTTTTCTACTCTTCTGTTCCCTACAAATGCTGAAGGGCTGCTGAATTCACAAAGTCCTTGTTGGAATTTTCTTTTTTTGGTCATCTCTTTTGACAAGGCACAGCTGGCACTTTTATTCAGCATCCATCAGTACGCTGGTTGCAGTGCGTTAGTGCAATGTCTCTGTCCCCGTTGTCGACCAGTTTCTGTTGTGCTGGCTGTAAGTGAGTCAATTTGTGCAATTATTTTTGGGGCTGCAAAGCGCCTAATAACAGGGAAAACAGGAGCCTGCTTGCTGAAGAAACTAGATGCACAAAGTGACACAAGCAGCTAGCTGGGAGGATATGGCATGTAGCATTTGACACTACTAGCTAGGAATTCATGAACAGAAGCAGAATATGCTCATTGAAGTCTCAAGATATTTGGAGGCATTTTAGAAGGAAAGCTCTTAGAAAGAAAAGTCTGTAAGTACGCGAGTAATACCACCATTTATAAGGTTGTCAGAGACTGCCAAGGCATGCAATGCAGCTTCAGGGCAAGGTATGTGCTTGAAAATCAGCAGAGCTGGTGTTTAAATAGTCCTCAACTGGTGTAAAATCTCGCACAAAACTAAGGATGTTGGAGACCATTTTTACCCAGTTAAGAGTCAGTTGTTCACTCTGCAAAAGGGTTGTAGCCTAAAAATGGTAATGTGGGTGCTTTGCTGGCACAATGCAAGCAACATGAGCACGCACACAGGGACGGTGCAATTTGACAGTCGTCTGACTTTTGCATTGGAAGCCTGTGGCAGCTGGGACTTTAGAGAGGCTACAAGCCAGACTCCGGTTGTATGCATGGATGCAATTAACAGCATGGTGCAGATGTCCAAGCCTTCAAAAATATATACGCAAAAGGCAGGGCCACAATGTAGACTGAGTGAATTCAGCTGTGTTGTGTTGTCTGGCTTGATGAGGCCTTTCTTTTAGCCCAGGTTGTTTAGTTTGATGAGCAGGAGGCACTGTGTCCAGAAAGAGTTCTGGATGGATGGTCCTGGAACCCCAATGGGCAGGAAAATTGTGCTAAAATGCTATTCCATCCTTTAGAGAAAATCTTAGACTAACATAGTCACACGTAGCTGCCTATATTTAGGATCCAGCATCAGTATCCAACAAAATATGATATTTTTCATGGTTTTTGAACTTCTCGGGTGTGTAAATGTTTCTCAGCTATATACATACAGTGTCAGGACTTCCAAGATACTGGACAAGTTAATTATAAGGAGATCAGAATGTTGTGAAGCTCAAGTGGCCGTTCTGAAGTTTGTGTTAGATTTTAAATATTCAGGCTTCTCTCATGCCTGGACAAATTGCTGTAAGGTTACCAAGCCAGTCTGTAATATTTATGACGTGTCTTGTTCATGTCTCATTCTTAGCATTGTCTTGAACTTATGGAGTCCAGGTGATGGATTACTTTCAAGCACCTATAACCCTTGCATCTTAACATGTGCTTAGTGCAAACACAGAAGAGAAGAATTTGAGAATATACTCTGTAAGGTTGAAAAGTTTAGAAGCAGACCGTTCTTATTTTGGGGGTAAAATACATGCGCTGGATATACTGCCAATATTTTCTTATATATTGATATCATGTGCTGTATTGTAGGACCTTTTGATTTTTCCTTTATTCTTCTCTTTTTTTTTCCTCAATTCAGCCATGCAGAATTCTTACAGCCATAGATATTAAGAAGCATGTAGGAAGCAGATTCCCAAGTTGAGCCACCGTTTATGTGTCAAGGGTCCTTTCTCTTTTGACTTTTAAGAAAAGAAACAACCTTGTTCCTTTAGTTTTGTACTAACACACAGTCCACGGTGTCTGCACTGTTGTCCCTCTCATGGCCACCAAATTTAAAGATGTTCTGATATTTATGAATGCACAAAGACACACATCTCATTTATCCCCAGACCTGAGGCCCCATTATCGTTATTATTATGTCAGCTCCCTTGCTCAACCTGAAATGCTCATGGCGAGAAATTAAAAAAAAAGGGTGTAATGAAGCAAATATCCTTTAATCAATTGCCCTCTGACATCTCTCACTCACAGGTTGGAGCTTGCAAAATGAATTAGTGTAATAACCCCAATATGTACCGCAGATGGCATGGACATTATAATAAAAGTAGATGAAATAAAACCGCAAGTCATTTCTAATGATTTATAACTATTGATCTCACTAAAACATTTCTGTTCCTTCAGGGAGGGGAGCAAAGAAAAAAAGCAGAAGCATTAGCTAGATGCTTTATTATGTATTTTATATTTTTTTTCCCTACATACTGAGCTAACAAAAAAAAAAAGGAAAGCCTTGCACATACAAAAATATCTAAGCATTCAAAAAACCTTTTAAATAAAAGTTTAAATGCATTTGCTTTGTATTCTAAAGAGGTAGGATTTTCAAGTGATTAAAAAAAAGCTTTATGAAGTGACATTTTGGGGAAAACCACATCTCTCTCAATCTGTCAGCTTGGTCATATCCATCTGCATCAGTCACATTACGTTATGTTGCTTCAAAAAATGTCATAACATCTTGAAGGACATATATTTCCTGAAAAACAGTTTTACTTAAGTAAAAGGTAGGGTATGCTGCACGCAAGAAAAGTGAGATTAATTGGCCATATATGGCAATATAGAGCTGAAGGGAAAAGAAAAAAAGAAAAACTTAATTCAACTGTCCTTTAAAAATAATATATTCAGAGGAAAGGAGAAAAAATCCAAAGAGCAGCTTGTCTGAATGTATATTAGCAGGCTAAAGCATCTAGTCCTTGCTTTAGACAAGCTCAGGCTCAGATTCCAGACCAGCAAATATTTTTTCCCAGTGGGATCTACTACTGTGGTTGCTGAAATGAGAAGCTTTATTTTCAATATTTGTGCCAAACCTTAGAAGATGAAGGCATTAGATCTACAAAATATTTAAGCACAAATGAGTTATCTGCTGGTTACGTGCTTCCCAATTCAGGGAACTATTTGCACAGCTTAACTCTTTCTTCAGGTTAGCATTTGTTTAATACAACTGACCTCGAAAGTACTTCAGCACACAATGAAAGTTAAGCACTAAAATAGGGCTGTTGTGCAGTCTTGGGACCTTGGTAAGTTATTTAACTTATTATTGTAGCTGAGAATTTATTCAGGCAAAGAGATTTTCCCCCCATTCATTTACGGATCTCAGCAACATCTCACATATGCACCTGGCGGGCGAGTTAACTAAGTTTTTTTTATTCACCTGTACACCACTAATTTACTTAGAGGAGCGTAAATCTTCTTGTTTCAGAGAGGAAATAGACTTTCAAACCCCTTTGGCAGACCATACTAACATAGACATCAGTAGTAATTACTTGGGATAAACATCGTACAGTTACATGATTAACAAACTGAACTGCCAAAATATGCAGTAATAGTTTTATTAATAGCTATATTGCCAGTATTATGTACATTTCCACAAGTATCTGAAGTTTCTAATCAAGATTAGCGTCTCATTATACTAGGTGCCGTACAGACTTATCAGAAGAATATCTGTTAAAGGATAGTATTTGTCTGAAATGTCTTAACACTGCCACAAGCAACAAGCATTTGCTAGCTGCTCAGGAAATTTTGGTTCTGTTTCCATTTTACTTGGTAAAAATGGCCCTGTGCTCTACAAAAATAAAAAATAAATAAATCTGCACCACTTTATGAACATTTAATCAAAGTCAGATTTTCCCTACTGTGAATAGAGATACCGAAATACTAAAAAATTCTTTTTCACTCAAAACTCCAGTGAGTTTATCAAGAAAACCTGTCTTGAGCCTCTGTCCCTGCCAAAACAGAACGGAAGAGAGACCTTTGACAGGCTGTCATTATAAGCATATACAGAAGATAAAGATACAGATGAAAACTGAGAGTTGAGAGAGGCTGCAGCCCCACAAGGCTGGCTATTTGCTGTGCTCACCTCCTGGCATGCTATTGCTTACCTGGCTGCGTGCTGGAAGCCCTGTAGGGCTATTTGGGGGGTATATGGGGTAAGGCTATTTAGGGGGAAGCAAAGTTCTCGTGGATGTGTGGACAGCGAAGACAGTGAGCGCTACAGATTGGAGCTAGCATTGCCCAAGAGCAAGGGAGCAGTGGAGCTGGGAGAGGTGGGGGGCAGACCTTGGGTACGAGTTTGTGTTTGCCTGGGTAGGGTCCTGTTCATGGTGTGAAAGTCTCTGCCTTGTGCCCACCAGACATGGATGCTGCGGGGTGGAGATACATGCAAACAGTACGAGTCAGTCTGACGCATCACGTAATATCGCTCCAGAGTAAGTGGGTTACCCGTGGATGTGAAGGGACTCTGACTATTTGAGCAAGACCTGCCCTTTTTAGGCTACCTGTCTCTTCTGACCCAGGTTTTTCTTCCATGTTGTAAACTGGATTTTGCAGGTGGCTTTTTTTGCAAGACCTTTACATAGGGTGCTCTCATGATGTGCCCCGGGGCAAGTAACAGTATACCTGCAGTCTCTTTTACCAGTGTGTAATTGCTAACTCGTGTCATAGGAGATTTTATAAAGTTTGTAATGCGAACTGGGTGTATTGCTGAAAAGCCTTTGTTTCCTAATGTAGTTCTTTTCGTTTAAAACTCAAAATATGAATATAAAGGAGGATCAGAAACATCTTTCTTTTTTAATCAAAAAAGATCAAAGCAACAAATAGACTTTTCCCCACCAACCCTTCAGCAAAAACATCTATGAGTGGATCTTTTGGAATGAAGAATTTGGTGGAAAAATCTGAGCAAAATGTAGGTGTTTTTCATTTTCATGATCATTTTATCTTTTCCTTCTTTTCATGAAATGTTTTTGACTACCTCTCTTTTCGCATATTTAGCCTTCTATTGAGAGCTCTCTTTATAGTTGCTTTTAAAAATCAAAGCATTAGAGAGAGGTAACAAAAACAACCGAAAAAAAAAATCCGTATCATACTCTCAACATTTAGTCAAGCTTCAGTGGGGCTGAAGGATGGTTTTTTGTGAGACAACCCTTAAAGAATGTCTTCTGAGACATCCCGGGAGTGAGAGTGACTTCAAAGCCGGTAAACTCTTTGTGCTATGGTAAAGTGCTCTAAATGTGTCCTCCTGCCCGATTTGAAGCCACCCACTTTTCTACAAGGTGAGTTGTTGTAATAACACAAGAGGTGGTTGTGCTAGTATAATTCCTGCTCTTCCAAAAGGAGGGAGAGAACCCCTACAGCTTGAGTAAATTTATTGCTCCTCTGGTTAGGATGGTTAACGGTTAGCAGGGGCAGAAATCACCAGCAGTTAGGAACAACTGTAAAGAAGCCATTGAAAAAGACAAAAAGAAATAACATAAAGGAAGGGAATCATGACTGGATCTTGGGTATTGTAGCTACCAATGAGCTCAATGGCTGTTTCTTCCATCATGTTTTTCAGACACTCCCTTCCTGCTGTGTTAATGAGGCAGGAACTTATTTTCTGGCTTCATACTTAGCAGTGGGAGTGACACACTGAACAACTTGACTGTGCACTATATTGTAGATGAGATCCACACACTGTACAAGATGCTTGTAACTTCTCTGAGAAAAGCACGTACCAAGTTTCAGGTTTTTATTTGCCTTGGGAACGTATCAGCATTTTCTCTCAAGCAGGGTTTTCTTTCCTTATTCCACAGCATGATCATCAGGCGTCATGCTGAAATGGCACATATATTATTCTCATTAATGCTCTCAAATTTAAGGAGGAATTCCTCTGTAACTGTATAGGGCTAAATAAAAATTCACTCTGAAAACTACACATTTCACTACAGTCAATATTTGCAATCCATGAACAATTCACATTTATGCCATTTCCATTCACTGAGGAGCTCTACATTCTGCTTATTGGACCAAGGCTACTTTACCCCTTTCTTTTACAACCTCTGGCCTTTCTCTCCAGTGATTATTACAGTTTATGAGTGTTACTTGAGTTCAGCCTGAAGAGAGCATTGCCACCAGTGCCACGTCTCCAGGAATGTGTCTGGGATGCCAGGCACATGGGTTAGTGCCACTTACATGATCCCTTGGTAGGAAGTGTTTTTTTCTGTCCATCATGTGTTCATCTCTTGAGTGTCCAGCGTTGTCTGTTTCTGCCTTTGAAGAACCTCTGTGGCTGCAACAAGTGCTGGATCCCAGCAGTGAGTCAAAGGTGGAATCAGGCAGTGGGAGATGTGTGCAGTTGATGTAGAGGCAGGATGTGATGTGGTCATGATCTAAGTAACTGAGTTGACAGAAGAATTGAGTAAGAAACAGAACGCGATATAACTCTTGATTTGAAGCAATATTGCATCTGCCCCAGCTCTGAATATGACTGTGTCTTCTTTTTCTTCCTCCTTAACAGAAAAATAAAACTCACAGAAGGTTCCCTTGGAGAACACAGTGGGCTAGGAAAAAAATAAAGCTAAGCTGGAAACCAGTCACTTTTCAGTTTATGAGCTTTCCAGCTCCTTCCAAGATCAACATGGCAAAACAATACAGCTGCATACCTGCAGACAATATAATGGCAGAGAAAATTGTCCTCACAAAAGAACTCCTGTGCTGCTATACCTTGGAAGATGCTTTTGAAACACCGTGGGAGAAGCTCATGGATCACTTTGACGTAGATAGCGAAAGCATTTCTTTGTGCATAGGGTGAAATGACAGCTTTTAAACCATGATAACAGCCAGAAGCTAAATGTGTAAGTTTTGTGAGACATAACAGGCTTTCAAATCAAGTAACGAGCCTGAAGCTGGAGGACAACACCAAACATAGTTGAGAAAGGAGCTGAACATAATGCAGAATTCCTCTCCCTAGTCTGTACCAACTTACCTTTCACATCCATATTGCTGAAGTTTTAGTATTTCTTAGGCAGATAATATATGAATAGAGAGTGAATTTTTGAGAGTACAAGGATGTTGATGTGGGAATGAGGGCTTGACTGTTGCAAGTAGAGCACACTCAGTGTGAAAAAATGGAGGAAATGTTCTTTATCAATGAGCTGTCACATAACTCTCTACTGCTACATGTGATACGGGGTATGACTGTGCCCTTTCAGTCACAATTATGTTCTTCCACATAAAAAGCCCTCTTTCTTCTAAATGAGTTGTTTCTTCTCATAAATGTGTTTGAAAATTTCCATTTTTGAGCAAGGAATAAACCGTCTTTTTAACATCAACCAGAATATCTTCCGTGCAGGTAAAAACATGTTTAAAGCTTTCAAACTCTTTTTTCTCACTAGAAAAAAAAAAAAAAGTTAAATTTTGCAATGTAAACTGGCTTCTTTCAATATTTTTCTTTGAAAATATTGATTATTTCCTGAACGGCTTTTGCAATGAATGTGTGCTCAGCTAAGCGTCAGCATTCTCAGACTGCATGTGCGCTAACAATATACTCCTTTGGCTGCAGAGAGAAGTTTCTTCAAAAGAATTCATTTCTGCTGCCAGGTCTCTCCTGACACTTTATGTCCCCTTGCAGAGGGCACTGGACATCTCCATGCCTCTCTTCCTCTTCCCAGACTTTGTCATGTTTATGCAGATTATGACCTCCTCAGAGGTTATATCCTTGGAGATATACCAGCGCTGTGACTAATTCAGTGGCAGCCTGATATCTGCTATTAAATCTCAGTGATGCAGTAATCTAAAAAATATATATATATATATAGGCTTCGAAATAAGAGCAGGCATGTCTCTTAAATAACAAACCCTGTTGTGCTGCATTGCACTGCTGCACACCTAACTGCTACCATATGTACCTTTGTCTGCTATGTATTTATGTGTGTTCTGGTTCAGGTTTCTAGCCTTCAAATCCTGAAGTACAGCGAAGTTGACAACTGCATTGAATATTTGTTAAGGGCCAACAGAAAAAAATCCCTGAGGAATGTCAACTCTGTGTGAAACATGAAGCATCCTTTATGTTAACCTAGCCTGGTTTAGCTGCACACAGAAAAGCTACCATTTGGATTTTTTTCTTTTTTTTTTTTTTTTTTTTTTTTTTTTTTTCTGTAATTAGAGGGCGCTATGTGCAGTGCAATCTACCAACCAGGAATCAAGGTGTGCTATCCTGGGATTTCTCACTGACAGTGAAGGTTGCAAACTGTCCTCATTAGCATGCAGCCTACTATAGGAAGTGTAAGTGAGCCTTTGCGTTAAGAGAAGAAAGAGTCTGTGCCCCAGAATACTGATGTTGTGAAGGGGAAAGCTCCAGGGCATTGGGTGGCAGGGTGCTGTCAGAGCTGAACATGAGGGGGTTTGGCTGCTTCAGGTCAAGCACTTCATTTTAAGGGCCTCCTTAGTCAGGTTAGGCTTCTGCCTAAACCTGCCATGTGCATCTTTATGCTTTTCACAGTAGGTGCTTTGGGAACAGGGTTTTCTGTTCTGGGTTCGAGGTTCAAAAATCAGGATTGAGCTTGAGCTACCAAGGTCATGCCCCAGTCTGAGTTTTTCTTGCAAAATAACTTCAGAATTTTGATTTGGGCCTTGCAGTAATGTGGTGAGATGAAGGCAGAGTCCAGTCAAGTGAAAACCTGCTAAGCAAGCACCACATTGTGATCTAAGCTCACCATTTGGAGTGCTGAGGCTCAGTGCCATCTCTGATGACCAAAGGGTATGTCTGTAAGAGGTGGCCAAATCTCTCCCAGACAGTCCACAGCTTTTTCACAAAAAAGAAAAAAAGAAAAAAAAAAAAAAAACAGAAAAAAAAAGCAGTCACTACCTGTGAACTGAGCCCCACAGCCAGTAATACAACTGCATACAAACTTTCCTCGCCCTGCCAGCAGCATGTTCTTGAATCTGTCAGAGCTGATTCCCCTGATCAGGTAATGCCAGCTCTCCCTGCTGCCCCCGGCTCCTAGGGGAGCAGAAACGAAGGGGAGAGCGGTGGAGGGAAAGATAAACTGCACATCTTCCCACTCCGCCAAGCTCTCGCACCGCTCCGGAGCCTCCAGCGGTGTCTGCTCCTTGTTTCAAAGTCGTGATAGAGGTTTCGGATAGAGCAGTTAAAGACTGAGTCTCAAAATTTATTCATGAATGAGGTAATATCCTTGGAGGGGAGGAGGGGCAGTTGTGATAATAAATTACCTTCTGTATTACACTTAGTGTTAAAATATCATAAGGTTACTCAGGCAACCTAGATATCAATATGCATATAACCAGCTGGATATTGAATCAATTACTGTTTTTGAAAAACCATTTGCATTCTGTACCTTGTTACAAAAGTGATCTGCGGGCACCATCAATCAGTATTTGCCTCACATGTGTTACCCTATTATAGAAATAAAGTCTCATAATTATTGCCTCAAAGCTTAGGTGCTTGACCTGCATCCCTATTGTGGCAGTGGTTTTTAACTGGGATATTGGTGCTTATTGATCTGTTCCCATAGTGGAGGATTTTCGGGGCTGCCTTTGAGTGTATTGTGTAGAAAAGGCTTTTATAGAAAAAATTTGTATTAAAAAAGCAAGTTTGCAGGTTGTACTCAGAATTTGTTCTCAATCATCTTCTTTGTCAGCAGCGATGCTGAAATTGAAAGGTACAGCCCTTAAAGAGAGGGCTGCCCTACTCATTTACAGAGGAAAAGTTATATGTATTGTATGTGGTTTTTCACAGGCCTCCCACAATGGCCTTTCAAAGCTCTTCTACATATCAGTTTCCCTCTGAAGCGACAAAAAGGGTCACAGCAGTTGATGTTTGAAGATATTTAGCTGCCTTTATGTAGTAAGCGTGCAGACCTGAGATCCAGGTAAAATAGGCTGTATTTTTCAGTTTGACAGGTTGTAGAGGCAGGATTTTGTTCAGAGGTTGTTTCAGAGCCAAAAGTTTCTGGAAGAAGTAACAATTCTAGTAATATGTATGAAAGCTTTACACTTCCAGGGCATTTTAGACAATCTGTTGGTATTTAGACTTGTATGAGCTTATATTTAGCTTGTATGAGGTAGAAAAATGCCTATGTAATTTTTGATGGAGAACACAACAGCAGAGTTATCAAGTTAGAAAGCAGTACTATCTGCTCAGAGATGCATTTGTGTTTCATTCAGCCCTGCAAGAAGGTGACAGAAGGAAAAACTGCTGTAATAATAGCTTACATGCCAAACAAGTGTTCATCTTGAGTACATTGCTTTTTTTTTCTTTTTTTTTTCTTCTTTCTTTTTTTTTCTTTAGAAGTCCTTTATAAAACTGAAACCCAGAAACCTGTGAAATCTGACCTTGAAAATTTTGGCCTTTGAATGTCAAACCTTTCTTTCCCCATTAAGCAAAATAAGCCAGCATACTCTGGAATTGAGGTATGATTTTACAGAGGATTGATAACTTTTTCATGACCATAGATTACTAAATGCTTAGATAGCTTCTCCACCCCCAAAATCACAATGCACCCGTGAGAAACTTGAGCTGTCATTTGGTATAAACCGTATGTTTGTGTTGTCGTCGCAGCACAATGGCTTCTGCTGAGCACAGTCTGAAGACTGTTTGTGGGATTAGTGTAGACATTAGATAAGTGATTTTGGAGGTCTCAGTTTTTGGCAGCTTAACTAATCATATCTTTCAGGAGGCTGATTTTCAGAGAGCTGGTAGCTTCTTAACGCTTTCCAAAACCGTCGCTCCATTAGCAGGGATTTTGATGATTCTGACTGGTAACTACAAAGTACTTTGCCCTCTGCTACCAGGGCATCTGTTGAAACAGATGACAGAGCTCTACGGACATGCATTCTGCAGCTCTATTTATCTTCAGAGAGTTCCTAAATAATTGTCTTTTTTAGAAAGATCTCTCTGTATACATGTAATTTATGATACAAGAAACTTCAGCCCTAAAAGCTTTGCGATTTGTTCTTTGCATTGAACTCCTGGGACTGTTACCGTATGTGCTCTGCTCCTCACAGTTGTCGGTGAAAGGCACTCAGGAGCACCCGACAGCTCTGATGTTTCTGAGACCTACACAATGGTTGTCGCTGCTCATTACCAGTGGTGTTTTCTGTGCTACCTGAACAGTAATAAGAGGAGTTATAGCCCATTTGATCTTGCACACTACCTGTGGCAGTTGTTCCTTCCTCGTGTTTTTGAGAGCACGCTGAGACAAACCCATAATGCAGCTGGCTCACTCTTCTTCATTTAGCACTGGGGAGTACCTGCCTGAAGCCCATTCTGCTTAGGTCTTTAAATAATCAGAATGTGTAGTCCTATGCCCAAAGATCATAGCTGATTATTATTATTCCTAGAGCTGGTAGAATTATGTTGTACCAGCAGTGTGTAAGATGTACTTTACAAGTCAGGAAAGATTCCTACATAGGCAACTCATAGAAACTTAACAATTTACCAGCTCCAGAAAAAGAAATAATTGTTTGAAAACAATTTATCCAAAGAAATATCAATCCATGCATTGCTGATTTTGTTTAGTCATCATTTTTGAGGCATTGCAGGCCTCTGAATCACTTCATACTATTTCAGCCACCTTATTGGATAATTCAAAAATATGAGCAGACACCTAGTAAAGGATGCCATGGTTTTGGTCTGAACCTTCAGACTAATGAGCAAACCTAGGGATATTCCAAATGATGTATAAACTTTTCCGCAAAAAGAAAAAAAATAGGAACTGCCTAAGTTAACATCACTGTAGATGCTCAGAATTCCCAAAATATCTCATCTTGGAATTATCAGTTATGAAATAAAACAACCAGCCTCTCTTGACTCATGGTACTATTGGCCACCCTGAAGGGTTCAGAACTCCAAGCTTAGAGCAAGCAGGCTAAATGCCCTGGAAATCTGAGATGTAACTGAAGTTTCGTTGGCTTCCAGAATTCCTTGTACAAAGCCAAAAAGCACAGCTCCAGAAAGCACTAGAAAAATTGCCATGATGATTTGGCACAGTCTTAGGACAACTGGCTTTCAAGCCACCCATTAGCTCAGTGAAACTGAGCGCTCTCTGCAATGTTTTACTTTGAGGAACAACATTTTTCTCTTCAAAAAAGCTTATTGTATTGCAAAATATCTGATGAGCTCAACTGATGAGCTATTTTGGCCCACAAATAACTGTGGAGTTATCACTTTTAAGTCGATTTGCATAAATCTGTGTGTACTGAAAAAAAATCCTAGTTTTTAATATGCATTTGTAATGAAATTTGTTTTGATTTGCTGAAGTTTAATTTTGCAAAGTATTCTCTTCCCTAGAATTTCCACTTCATTTTGATTTTGCATCATAATTTCTCAAGTAAAAGAGGCTGCACTTTACAAAAAGCTCTTTTTTTTTGAGATAAGGTGAATGAATGCTGTTTAATTATTTTAAAAGTATCAGTTAATGAGCTTCCCATTGTCCATATTCTTTCTTGTATTTTCTAGAGAATCCTCTCTGCCTACCTGTATGTGCTTCCTTTCTGTCTTAATAAATCAAGTCTCATGACCAATTGCAGGAAAGCCTGGCAAACAGAATGTAGTGCAGTAAGAAAAAAAAAAAAAGTCTTTGTATTTGGACACCATTCACTTCCACTTAAAAAAAAGGAAAATAAGGTAAAGCCAAATAGTCATGTTCTTTTTTTCTATTGAAGTAATTTTCACTAAAGACCTCACATATTTGACTATTGCCCTTTATCCTTGCATCTCTCTTTCTTGATTTTGTTTGGTATAAATGGAAAAGAGCGTGTTTAACTTTGTAATACAAAACACAGCTGAACCATTGACACTTCAATCAGCCTTTATTGTGTAGAAATCGCAGTAGGATATCCCTTACTCAGACTGTAGTGACACTAAAGCAGAATTGATTTCAGTGTAAGAAGGAATGGCAAATCGTATGCAAATATATAAATCTCAGTGCAAACAAAGGGAAACATGCAAACAAATTTGCTGTTGGCAGAGTTTGTTTTAATTTTGAAATGTAATAAAACAGAGGAGGTGAAGGGAAACAAAGAAAGAAATAAGATTAACTAATCAAGTCACCTGCTGACTGAAGTCTTCAAAGTCCTGCTGTTCAGAGGCACTGAGCATTGAGATCAGTTACCTGAAAACTGTGAATGCTGCTGCAGACCTTCTGTTGAGAAAAGCTTTCTTAAAACATTTAGAAAACATATTTAATCTTAAATGTTCCTGATCCAAATGTTACACAATTGAGTGCAGATCTACGATGTGATAGCAGTATGTTGGCTTCCACCCACTAACGAACTTAATGTTCAAACAAATCACAGTGTTGTCTGAAGTGTGGTATTACAAAAGGAAGTACCAGATGAAGTTAAGGTGCTCTACAAATGTATATGGTCAATTAATTTCAGAGGAAGCCTACGAGCTTTTGCAACTTAAAAATGCTAAATTAGCAGCATAGTGCAAAAATAAACAGTGAAAACAGAAAGGAAAATGTGAATGTAGTCACAGTGCAAAAAAAAAAAAAAAAGGCAAAATTAGTAGAAACTTGTGAAAGTGCCTCAACAAGTTGCTTAGTGAATTACTTTTAAAATCTGTTGTTCACATCTCTGTTCTAACCATAACTGAAATAAGACTGATGGCCTGAAATTCATCTGCAATGGAAAGTACTCAACATGCTGAGTCAGAGGAGGTTTAGCTTGGTCCTAGGTGACCTAGAGCATGCAAGAATCTCATCCATGTGAGAGGATGAGATCCTGCATTTGTCCTTCAATCTCTTGCCTCAGTATACGCACAAACCTTACCACGAGGTTTACTTGTAGCACATCTGTGGAGGAAATGTAGTTATGTATTCACACGGCCAGGAGAACAGTACAGAGTCTGTGGAAATGACAAAGCTGTATTTATGTATAATTCACCATGTAAATATGGTTGCTATGTCAGTGAAGCACTGTGTAAAAATGTACCCACCCCTATATACCTGGACTCCAAGCTTTTTTAAGGCAAGGTTGCTGTTGATTAAAGTTCCTGCTTATGAGATGGATACATATTGCAGCTGCTAAGCTGAACTCTTGGCTGTGAGTAGGAAGGGGGTGCATGTGGGATGACCAGTCCGTATCATGAGACATTTCAGTTCAGCCAGAGTCCTTCTTATCTGAAGCGTATTGACTTCCTCCTTGGTCACAGGCAGATGTGTCACCGTGCTTGCAAGTCATTCTAACTTGTGATATATCTGTTCCTGTTGAAAGTATTTCCATTTCTCCAGGCCTGTTTCATCAGGATAGGCCTTCCCCTCTCCCAGGAACATGCTGCAATTGTCTGGCCGTGTTATCTTGACCTACGCAAGTGACAGAGTCATTGCACATGCTATAGCGCATCACTTGCGAAGGACCTAGGACAGCCTGCAGGGTTGCATTGGTTTGGGGGCTGCTGCTGTAGTGCTCTTCACAACACTTCTCCTGGGCAGAACTGAGCTTCCCTAAGCCAAGGAGCCCACCATCTGCTCCTCCTCTGCCTGCTCGTGGGGTGCTACAAGAACCATGTCCCTGCCTACCGGCAGGACACAGCTGCTCAAGGCATCCGCCAAAACTCTGCTCTGCTCAGTCCTGTGAAAATACAGAGGAAAAAAAGACCATTTCTAACAGAAAGAAAGTATGGGCAGAGAATAACAGATTGGACATAGTAATGCTGCAGACTTTCTTAGCCCATCCAGTAGGCTGTTTTACTTTGCAGCTGTCCATCACAGGTCACAGTGTCTGTACGAAGCCTTGTTAGCCAAAGTTAGACCACAAAGAAAAGTCAAGTGAAGATAAACTGAAGGAAAAGATCATCAGTGAGCGTTAGAGCAGTGGCTGCAGTAACTGGAAGAAGGGTCGCCGAGCTCTGCCCCTGCTTGCTACAGGAGCCTTGTGGCACTGCAGAAACAAAAGTGAGAGTACGGCAAGTAAGCACGGCACCCTTTGGATATTATGGCAACCTCTGAGTTTATTCAGCTCAGGGGATTTCCTGGCCCTGTCACAGTTTGACTAGTAACTCTCAGTAGATCTGCTACTCTGTGACTTGTCTGGTTTGGAACCATGTCGAATTTTGCACCCACAGGCTTGTTTGCATGCATAGCACTGTGGTTGTTGTTATGTTTTGACTCTCAGCTATGACTACTTCCTTTGATTCGTCTTCAAAGATCTTTTTGTGCTGTAACATGGGTTTGAAGCTATAACAGGTAAGGCATAACTAAAGAAACAGAAAATTTGCCTGTTGTGACAAGGAATGATGGAAGTACTGAACTCTTCTAACAGCTGTAAGTGGACAGGCAATACAACCTCAGGTATTCTTAGCTTGGTTCAGCTTAATATTAGGTAGATTCTGTCTATGCCAGTGTAATAAATTAGGAACATCTGCTTTCCACACCATTATGAATGTGGTTTTCTAGATGATTGGCTCATTATAAAAAAAAAAAAAAAGACTGTTGTAAGGTGCTGTTCTTTCAACTTCAAACCCATGTTGATGCCAGCTTTTCTACCCTCAGGTGCAATGAGCCACACTCCTTTGCAACTTAGTATCTGAAATTTGAGCATTGTTTATTCCTAACTGCTCACTCACCTCACAGTGTTTCCTAAAGACTTCAAGGTTCTGCAATTTTAGCATGAATAGTCTATTCTCTTAGGTTTATAAAAATTATGCAGAATACGTATTTCACTGTTGTACTATGTTATTTTTAATTCATTTGCTGTATTACATGGTTATATATAGGGTTCCTATATACACAGGTTTTCTATAAAATAGTTTTCAAGCAGTATTTGATTCTCTGTGGCTGGTTTCTTGAACTCTTTTGGTTCCTATATCGTCTTTGGGGGGTCAGTATCTCAGCTCTTTCTCATCAGCAGGCTTTTCTTTTTCTTTTTCAGTCTTTTATTCTGAACTGCTAACGGCCTGGCCTTCCTCTCTAATCACTTCTCATTTCAGCCCACTGTGTAGATGCCTTTCCGTACTAGGGGACCCCATGTTTTTTCAAAAAAAAATCAGCTGGCTGTTAATGCAACTCTTTGCAGCTGCAATTCCTGTCCCTTCCAGAGGTGAGCTTGCTGTTGCCTTCTGCAAACATTTCACACATGTCTCTCCTGCTTCTCTTTTCCAGATCAGTACATCCCCCATATCTCCCTGGTGGTCTTGGCATGTTCACCGCTCATGTGCAAGCAAAAATAAGCAAGCTGTGTGTCAAAAGTTTGACTCAAAGAGACACATGGTTGTATGTCAGTTTTATTTGGTTGGTTACTCTCCTTTAATCTGAGAGGAAAAGGGAGTCAGAATTACCCTAGCTAAGAATGTGAGGTGAAAACAGGCCATATTTTCAGAAGGCTATAGCTATTCCTGTAGAATATTTTGGTTTTTGCTATTGCCCTCGTGCAAAGATCTGTAGAAGTTCTCTTGTACCACAGGCCCCTTCCAACCACATGCCTCATTCCACAGCTGCACATTTTGCCCTGCTCAGCATGAATCCCTTACAAATTACCAGCCCAGCAGCAGAAGTTCACAGAAGGGACAGTGCTATGTTAACAAACCTGGGCTCTTTACTCCCTTTTTAGTAACATTTTTTGAGAAATGCAGCTGGCTAGAGCCTCTTGTCCCATTCTTCCTTCAAGTCTGCATGTATACATCAAAGAATAAGCTAGGCCAATGCTCAGGTGAAACTACAGTTCTTGCTGAAGAATGTTCAATGGAAGCCTGAGCTAGATGATTCTTGTAAATCAGTAAGAACCATAGAAGCAAAAAGTGAACTCACATGTAAGTCATCTGTTGGGGAAAAAGAGTCAACACTGACAATGTATTCATCTTAATGAGGACAAATATTTATACCAAACAAAATTAACATATCAGAAAATGCAAGAGAGGCATATAATTAACAAAAGACTAGGGAATTGGCATAACCCTCTTAAATTCTTCATTAATAAAATAACTTTTAAGAAATGAATATATTTTATTCATAAATTTTGTAGAATTTAGCACACTAATTAAAAGACATAGGCTCCATAGCTATTTACATGGCAATTAAATCCACAATGCCAGTGACCTAGCCAAATTAATGTTGGCCCCAACTTAAAAGTAGGCTGTATAAATAAATAATTCACACCCTCACTAGAGCCTTCACTTAAGCAAACAGTTCAGTGTAGAAATTTCTGGGAATTATGAATGACTTTGATGTGCATTAAAAAGTAAAACAAAATAAAATGCAAAATAAAACATCCGAATGTTTTATTAGAGACTCGCATTCCAAGATAAGTTATGTCAACAGTGATAGGAAGAACACGAGCACAGCAGGTGATAACCCATCCAGTGTGTCCTTTTAAAGCTACCAGGCTTGTTTCAGAGTTCCTTGCACAGCAGAAGGCCTGCTCATACAGTCCCTTATAGGAGTCCTTCAGGATCCCCGGGTGGTACTTTTGATTCTGACTGGTTGCTTACTTGTGTAAGACTTACCAGGATAGGGGCTTGCTCATGTTTGTATTTCTAGGAAGAGAGGGGAAGCCACAGAGAACAAGATGCCAGAGCAAGGCACAGTTACAAAATATTGTTTGATGCTGCAGGAAGTTCCTCTCCTGAGAGTTTGAAAATTGACTATTCAACAAGGAATAGCAGCATGCAACATACATAAATGTAGCTTGACGACAGGTTCCTTGAGAAGGTCCTACAGGAGCTAACCAAGCCACTAATGTTGCTGAAGTGTCACTCGCTTTGGGGACTGGGTGCGAAGTGGGGCATGACTAGATCCATGGCCAAATGGAGAAAGTCCACTTGGTGTGACTCATGCACCTGAAGGTAGAGCTGCTGCTTATGTAGATGCTCTGTATCTTTCTATGCTTAATAAGAAACCCGGACAGAACCATCAGCTAGTGAAACAGGCAGGAGCTGCTGTCACGTTATGCTCTTCCTGTCATCAAAGTTGTCCCTTATCTCACGTCTTCCTCCTTTCTGGTGGTTGATGCAAACCATGCGCCGTGGATGTTCAGTCCCTCAGGAAACCTGCTGCAGGAAACCCGCTGCAGGATCAGGGAGGAAGAGAGAAGCACAAGTCACAATTTAAAAGTGCAGCTTTAATAATAATTGTCACTTCTTGGATGGAAGTGGCTGAGTTTTTTAAGTATCACTGGGGGAAGCATGCAGTCAATTTAAAGCCTTTAAACTATTCTGGGTGTTATCTCAGACTCTAAAGCAGATAACAAATGGGGATTTAAGCATCATGCAGATTACCTGCATAGGGCACAGATTTCATCACAATATCTGTCCACTGCATGGTTTGTACACTAGAGTAGGTTGTATGAAAACCTCTGTAACCTGTACAAGTCAAAGCAGCTGGAAAGACCATGAAGTGGGTGCAGTCTGCTTTGGATATTTTTTTCAGCAATGTCCCCTATGAAGCACAGAGTTTTGTTATTCACTCCACACGGAACAGACCACCAACTTCTTTTATGGTTTGCGATTACTGGAATGTAGCTTTTTAATTCTTTACAATTATTTATAGGACTTAATATTTATGAATTGTTTCTGACATAACGATTCAGCTAAAACACTGCATATAATCCTAGGTCCTTCAGTTCCAGAAAAATATTGATAAGTGGAAAAAAATCAAAGAAAAGTAACAGAAGTGTTTATGGCACTAGAGGAACTGATTTATGAAGGGAAATTGCCAGAAATAAATATGTACATTATCTTGCAGCTTTGAACAACCCAGAATGAAATGGAAGGTTGATGTGGCAACAACGTATGTTATTTTTGAAAGGTGAAAATACTATTTATGGAAAGGAATTTGTATGGGTCATCCAAGAGCTAGTAAAATGAGATGTAAAACTGTAGGCAGAAGATTCAGGCAAAGAAAGAAATCAAAGTGATTAGTTACATCCCACAAGAAGTGACTGAATTATTTTAAATGAACTTTGGCAATGCACTGGAAGCTATACCATAAGGGAAGAATACTAGGTAATCAGGGAGAAACAGTTATTAATACTTCATATCTCTAATTTCAGTGATTCAGCACCCTTAGCTTTATCCCTATTTCTTTTTTTTTTTTTTTTTTTTTTCCTTTTGCAACTGTCTTTCTTTTCTTTTGCTTTTTTCGGTCCATGGTGTTAGAAGTCCAGCTTTTTAGAGTCATTTGCAACAATGAAAGCCTCTTTTTTATTATCACCTACTGTTTAGCTGAGAGTTGAAGTGCTTTTATAGACTCTTCAGCAAATGGGTTCACACTCCTACATACTAATGACCCATGTGTGTGCAGCTCATCATTCGTGCCATTCGCTTAACCATGAAGAGTTAGCACCGGTTTTTTGGGGGGTGTACACAGGGCCTGCCCACTCTCCCCCCCGTAAGCTTTTCTCTGCAAATTCAGTGAGCTGACGTTAGTTCAGCTTTTAAGTCCAAGCCAGTGAAATGCTGAGTGTGCTCAGTTAAGGTGCATGGTTTCCTTCAGGACTGGCACTTCTGGTAATACTTCATTATAGAGAGGCATGTCAGTAAACCATAATATATCAAGTCTGGTACTGAGTTTATTCCATAATGAGTTATTCCTCATATATTTCTGCTGATTTTTGTCTCAGTCTTTCCTAGTTTTCAATATTTTATCCACGTGATTGAAAGCACTCAATTTTTTGATGAAAGCGCCAGAGTAAGAAAGTGATCCTGATATTGGCCCTGCTCTACTTTCAAGCCAATGCTGCCTTGCATCACATACAATTTTTCTTGGAATACGCTTTTTCCAGTAATAGATTCAAGCAAACATCGTTTCAGCCAAGGTCATAGTTTTGGACTGAGCTAGGTAACAGCTTTGTTTATGCGCAATTCCAACACAATCTCTTACAGAGACAGCAGTTTCTGGTGAGTATTATCAAAGTGAATTGCAATCTGATCTTGTGAACTCCTCACATCCTATTGGCTTTGGCTGGAGTTTGCAGTACATTAAGGAGCCTTTTGAACCGCTGTCCCAGTTAAAATGAGGATCCAGTTCCTGAAATAAGTTTTGAGTGGTCTCCCAAGATTAAGCCATTAGCAACAGTTTCAAGACCATTCCTTTATGGAAGCTTTATTAAGCCGTTTATGGATGAGTTTAATATCATTTCTGGAGATTTCCCCAAGAGATCCATCCATCTGCCTGGAGGGGAGATCGGTGTTCCTAGCTCATCCATAACTGGCATTCCCTAACCTGTCCGTAGAGCCCTCTGGTGACAGCCCACCCCAGGAAATCGGTTCCTCCCAGCAGTAGCAGGTTTTCCAGTTACATCTAGCTGGGATCTTTCTGGCTGTGAGAAAGCCTGTAAGGTAAGCCTGTCCCTGCTTGTCTTCCTTGGCTTGGGAACTGAAGTACCACTTATTCCTTTGCTTTCTGCTACAGTCATTCAATCTTCTACCATAGATGATTATGTTTATATATGCATATATATATATATATATATATTTCTTTATACACTCCTCTGGGTTTTATTGTTCTGTTTCTGTTCACATTTCTTGAGATGTCCTACCCCAAACTGGACAAACGTTCACAAGTTCAACTGAAGATGCGTTCAGTTTTGAATAGAGGGCAAGGTATATTTCAAATATTCCCACTTACACATCCTCACATAGCACTTACTTACCTTTTCCACAGCAGTGTGATGTTGCTGACTTTTGTTAAGCTTGTAATTCATAATGGTCTCCAGATTTTTTTCTACACAGCTACTACGTAGACAGTTGTTTTCTGGCCTGGTCCTTTCAAGTTGATTATTCCTGCCTATGAACAGTCCTCTTGGTCCTGCTGAATTACCGTCACTTTTCATCACTCCATTTCTAGCACGTGTCCGTATTATTCCAGCTGTCCTCTGATGTTTTTGCATGTCCCCTTAGCTTGGTAATCATCTCTCAGTTTTAATAAGTACCTTTTCCCCATCACCAGGGTCTTTAATGAAAATATGAAGTATCACTGGGTCATGGTCAAACACTTGTAGAACTCCAAAATCACCTTAAAATTTGACCAGTATCCAATCATGTCCCATCTCCAAGTACAACTTTCTAACCAGTTTTCTAAATCTCCAGTAATGGTTTCATCCATTCGATGTTCCCCAGCTTGTATGTGGTCTTGCAGTGATACAGTGTCAAAAATGGTATTAAAATTAAGATACGTGTATTACCTTATCTAGCCACAAAGTTTGCTACCCATTTCTGGAAATAAGTTTGAGTCATTTGGCATAATTTGCCACTGATAAATCTGCACTGGCTATTGGCTTATGTTTTCTTTCAAGTTAAAAACTAGTTTGCTCAGTTCTTTCTTCCAGTACTTTACCTTTCTCCCTTTTCTGTAATGACAGACATTTTGTTTGCCATGCTCCTGTCATTCACGTGCCTTGTTTTCTGTGAATCACTCCTTCCTACAATCTATTTTTTGGGTTCCTTTTTATGTGCTTTTGTCAGATGCTGTAATTTGTTGAGCCAAGACAGGCAGAGACATTGTAGGACTCTGAATATGCTCTGTTTAATCAGTTTCTGTATGATTTTGAATAAGTAATTTCAATGGAGAAAGTGTCACAAAGTTGATTTGCTGGAATCAGTCTGATTTTCTTAACTTCTCCATACATCGACTAAAACAGAAGCATTAAAACTATCATCTTTTAAGCCATAGATACACATATCTACTTTCAGACAATGCTCAAGGGAGGCTAAGATTCTTCCAGCGTTCTTGTACAACATGGTGCTTTTGGTCTCTGACACAGAGACTGCAGCAACTGTTTCTGTGAAAACCCAGAAGCTTCACTAAAAACAAGTCCCTGCATTTCTTTTAATTAAACATTCCATTAATTTCTAGGGAGAAAAAAATCCAGCAAACTGGAATAAAGCACTATTCTTTTGATAATGTATGTTCCTAATGTTACTTTCTAGCGACACAACCATTCTTGGCCCCTTTCCAAATATTTATAGACCTATTATCATGCCTCTTCATAAGTGCTCTCAAGTAAATAGCCGGGCCTGCAATCTCTCGCACAAGTGCTGAACTCTGCTACGTGAGGTAGTTATGTACGTGAGCGTTAGCAACAGCCAAGCCCCAACTTAAGAAGCCTACAGCTTAAATCACACTGACAGGCCCAAGCACCTGCTGCAAGTTTCACAGACATATGTGGATGCCCATGCTGGACTGGAATCTTTACAAGGCAAGGAGAAAGAGAGATAAGGTGAAGCAGCATGGAAGAAGTCCAACGTAAAGCTGGGGAACTGGACGGAGCAAGTTGGCAAAGTAGTTTGCACAGTCCCTTGTTACTTTGCTGTTTCTTTTCATTTGTAAAAGTCTAAAGTGAGTTTGTCCTTTTTTACTTCATGGTCTTCTGAGAAAACACGAAGTCCATTTCTCTTAAATCCCTGAGAATCCTGAAAGTAACCTTCAGGATATTCAGGTCTGTGAAACTGGGGAGGGGAAAAAAAAATGTATAAGTAAATTAAATTCAGATTTCTCTCTTACACAAAAAAGCACATTTCAGTATTACAGTGTTTTCAATAGTATTTAGCTGAAGAAAAAAAGGGAGAACAAACTGTGAAAATGTGCTTTCTGTTGGTGTGGGGAGGTTTTGAGAAGGAGTAGCTAGCCTTCGTGCCCTCATGGGCCAAAGGAAAGCAGGGCTGGATGTCTGGGTTCTCTTTGTTTCTCCTATATTCAGCAGTGAAGTGTCAGGTCCATGCAGCTAATGTGCCTCCACTATCTGATGGCATCTGATCTTCCTCCATATACACATCGTACTCATCATACAGTTTACAGCAGCCTGTTCTCATGTTCTTCTAGCCATGCTGTTGACCTCGTTCCTCCGCCAGCTGCCCCCAAAATTGTCTCCTCACTATGAGGTGCCACATTCCAGCTCAAGCATCGTGCAAAAACTGATACCTCATCCTGTTTTGGCCTGTATGGGCATAATTCACTGATTTATTTCAGGGCTCTGCAGCTCAGACATGTGAGACTTTAACTTGCCAGCTCTGGACCTCTCTTTTCCGCTATATACCCACAGCTCCTGCACTGCCAGCTGTTACTGCTGTGAACTACCCACCTCTTTGCTGCTGCAGCTTCCTGCCCATCCCCATGCGTCCCGTACGTGTTCCTGCTCGCTACAGTCCTCTCCCGATTAGCCAGGCTGAGCAGGAGAGCCGCCGAGCCAGCCTGAGACGTACTTTCTGTCACTACCTGTCAGCCCATACGATGTGCTGCCACTCAGCTGCTAGCAGACCATCTCCAGACCAGATGCTGTGCAAGCCGGGTTTCATTTCTTTCTGAGCTGTGCTGCAAGCTTCATTTTTGCGTCTGTTTTTTCAAGTGCTTCGTTTTCTTGTTCTGCAACTTCAGTGCTTCAGTTTTTATTTTAACCCTTAATCAGCTGGTGGCTATTCTGTGTGTATACCACACCATTTGCGTTTCAGCATATGTGATGGCAGCTGCTTTCCCTTCTGTAAGTTTATGCCAGTGTGCAACTTAATTTAGAACCATTACTCAAACGTGTGTACACATGTGTATACACATCACACAAAAATGTGCCAGAGCAGACACAATTAATGCAAATTTTCAAAAGCATCATAGTCAACTGGTGCAAATTTTCAAAAGCATCACTCAGGCTCCCTTAGATTGCCAGGGATTTTGAAGAATTAGGTAAGTCAAGCTAGTTACTTGCTTAAGGGTGAAAGTCTTCAAAGTTTGTAAGTAACTTAGGACCAGATTGACAAAAGTGTTTTAAATGTTTAAAACCTATATCTTGCAACAGCTCCAAAGGTATTGTACAGTTTTTTTAACCTTATTAGGCATTCATTTTTAGGCACCAGCCTTCGTTTTTACACACTTAAATCATAAGTCATCCTGGCATACTTTTGAAAATGCTTTTCTTAAACATTTTTGCACAGTGTATGAAGCATGATTTTTTTTCCTCTTGGTTTGTGACCTCCAGGGATGTCTAAAATTTCTTTTGGTGCCAGAAGATTGAAGAGCCTGAAATGATAACAGCAGATTATAACCTAAGTGTTAAATGTTAACCTCTTGAGTTTAAATAATCTTTTCTGATGTCATTAAAGACACCCAGGGAGTCCTGACATGCATGCACTCCTCACACTTGCAATACGTGTTCAAAGAGCTGAGTACTGCAGCCCTTACCAGTCCAGCTACTGTGTGAAGACCAGCTGGACAGGCAAGAGGCCTCCTTGTCGTTACCTCTTTTCTTCTTGTCCTGAGACTACCTCACTGCCTGTCAAACTTCCTGAGCCACTGCACACACAGGGAACAGAAGGTATGAAAGCGTGAGAGGGTGTATTGTGCAATACAATAAAGCAACACCCTTTATCAACACTTAAGACGGAAAATGAGAGCCATTGTCAATCATGCTGCAACAGTCCCACCCCAAAAATCCCGTCCCTGTACAGCTGACCTCCTCCTGATCTTTGGGACGTGCTGCTCGCTGTGTACCACCAGCTGCTGCCAAAAGGCACGGCAGGTGCTTGGCCTTTATGACTGTTGAACCGTCCATTGATGTGCCTAAATTTGTATTTATGTGCCTTACTCAGATGTGAATATTTTACTTTATTACTTCCCCCCCCCAGAAGGATACCTCTGCAGACTGCCATTTAATGGTACATTCGCTCAGAAGAATAGATGAGATGTCTGAAGCAGTTACAGGAAGAGATATTTTCATTTCTATTAGCAGTCAGGATATTGGGAAGGGATGATGCATCCATCAGCTAAGTCAAGCTGCTGGATTTTCCTGATACTGTTGATAGTCTCATTGTCTCTATAGCCTCATTGATAGTAATCTCTCAATGAAGTATACCATATACCATAATTGATGTGTGACCTTTCTTTAGGGAGAAAATTAAGTCCATGAATAAAAGTTGGCTGTGCTGAGCCACACATTGGAGTTTGTGGCACTGCTGGGCATTTTATGAGTTCTCCTGTCTATGCAAAGAGCGAATGTCTGTGGTCGCTGCACAGGAAGATCTTGTAGATACGTCATCCAGAAATTTGGAAAAATTAACTTTTGCTCCTTATGTAAGCATCCCCTAAGACTTGTGTCCTCCTGTAGTGTCTTCGCTTGCTCCAACACTCTTACTTACCATGGAGTGGGGTCCCCTTCCCATCGGGTTGACAGGTCAAGGGGAGAGAAGAAGCCCCTGCTTCCCCTATAGCCATGATGGCTGGATGCACAAGACCGTCAGGCAGGTCTACATGGGATAGTAATGACTGGTCGGTTTATTCTCACTCAGCTTGCCCCTGTACTAAGTGTGTAAAGCATGCATCACCTACATTTGAACTGGCAGGGCCTATATTGACCTTGATGTGCTGCAAAGATTGGTTTGAATCCCTTCACTAGGATTTTCTCCTTTTTGCTACTTTTATCAGGGATGGGTCTTGCCTGGTTTTCACTCAAAGAAAGTCTTGTAAACTTCAGACATCACAGCTGAGATGAGGACTATAACAAAAGCACACTTTTCACCAAATGTTCATAGGATTGGAAGTCAGAGCAAAAAAAATCCTGCAGAATTGTTGCTTGGCTGTCTGACAAAGAAACTGATCATTTTTTACTGTAGCAGAATAATTGCCTTATAAGGTTACTTTAAAGTTGTGTACTATATCTAACTTTCTTACTAGCCAAGATAAAGGGAGGGGATGGCTAGAGGGTGGAGAAACAGCATCAAGGCTGTCTGTAATAGTGTGTTTAATTATGTTTCTCTTTTGCTTTTGAAATAGGAATCAAGCTTTTTTTTTTTTTTTTTGGAGCAAGAGGCAAGAAAGTATTTCCTTCTAAAAGACCTAGGGCCAGGATCAAATGCTGTTCACGGGACAGATATGCCATTTCCCTTGTCTTCAGCAGGAGCTTCTCATGCATCTGAAGATAGCCCCTAGGCTCTACAAGTTTGATAAATTCCCAGCCAATGAGTGGATGTTACTCTCCACTCAGGTTGTATCATTCAGTGAATATCCTCCAGACACATCCTTTGTTAATCCAAAGGCCTTAAGAAAAAGCACTCCTCTCTCCCTGAGCCCCTGCTTATGTATGTAAAAGGCAAAAACGTTTACGATTTTGTCTTGTGGAAGATTTTGATAAAGGTGTAATAAGTTTGCTGCTTGCAGCTTTATTCGTAGAGTTTGCCTAGTTTTTCTGAGAAGTACAGCATTTGAGGGTACAAAACTCTGATTTTTTTTCATGATTTGGGGGAGAGGGGGAATTAGTATATTGGTTAGTCAGTTCTCAACTCTTTAACTCCTTAGTTTGTAAGTGACCAATTTTTTTTTCTTTTCTTTTTTCTTTTCATCTTTTTTTTCATTTCTCTTGTAGCTCTCTGTTACCTCATCTCTGAATATTCTGTAGGGACATCCAGAACCCTGAATTTTCATCAGGGTAATTCCCAATATGGCTAAGTCAGCCACATCTTTGATGTCAGGGATCCCAGGACTAGATGTGTGAGAGAAAGTATGGGAGCTGCTTAGAGATATGGGGCCTTCTCTGTCACTCTCTTCAGCCAAAGCAGAGACCCTCAAAATTATTTAACATTAACATGACACTTAAGTTTTGCCTGCAGCCACAGTTACATGTGGGCTCTTCCTCTGCCTGCCGCTTCTGCCAAGCTTGGTCTGAGAAGTGCTCTTAAATGCTCTGCACAAATAATATTTCCTTCTCTATAAGCTACGAAGTCTCTGACATCCTTGAGTTGGAAGGAAGAAAAAAAAAAAGATCTTCATGAGAGAGAGTTTAAGAGTGGCGAATCATAAATGAAACCAAGCACCTAAATTTTAGAAAGCAGGAAGATCTAAGACACACCCTAACTTTTCCTATCATCTCTCTTAAAATACTTCTTCCTCAATGTTTGGCATATTGCAAACTCTATTCTGAGAGGTGGAATTCATATACATATGCCGGGTGACTAATTGGGACATCATATAGTCCATAAGATCTGGAGGTAATTAAAATTTTGGGCACTACTTTGTCAGGTCTCTCAATACAAAATGTTAATTGCCTGGTCAATTCCATATATGTTTGCATCTAGTAGGAGTCTGTACAAGTCTGTTCTGCAGGATTGAGTGCTTAGACTTTTTTTTTTTCATACTTAACTGGCATTATGTGCATTTCAGTAAGCTTAAGTACCTCCAAGTTTCATTATCATATCCTAGCTGAGGGATCCTTTCTGCTTCGCTTGCCCTCCATAAAAGTAAAATAAATAGTTCTTTGGAAGTGCACAGAGGAAATTTTGGACTTAAAAGAAGGAAATGTAGAAGCAGGTTTCTTTCTTTAAGAGAATATTTGAATTTTGTCTTCAGAAATGCTAGCTTTTGCCAATTTCTTGTTCATAGTCGTAAGTATAAAGGCTGAGCTAAAAATGGAAAATATAAGTGTTCATGTAGCTAAAAACTGCAAGCAGACAGTCAAAGAATATGAATAGGAACTTCCATGTTGTTTTAATTTTGGCAGGAAGCTCCTTCCAGTGGAAGATGCTGAAAACTCTTTTTTCCGAAGAAACAGACACAACATAGTCGGTGACAAAATAAGCCTCCCACAGATTTTGCTTTCAGGCTATCTTCAGCAGCTGTAAAAGAGCTCTGCCTAAACAGACATGGATCTGAGAATCTCCTTGGCCCATCAAGGCCCCCACCTACTGTTTCTGACAGTAGTGTCTATTTTGATACTCTATTCAAAAAGTTGGAGAAAATATTTCTTGCATACTGCCACATTAACACCTACCAGGTCAGATCGATGGCCCATCTGCTCCAGAGTCTATAATGAAATCCTGGGCCTGCCTAGTCTGCTTAATAAACATGCATCTAGTGTGATTTCTCAGGGAAATGTCTGAATTAGGCCAGAAGAATAGCGCTTTTTTCTTCTCCATTTTTTTTTCCCGAAGATTTTAGATGTGTCTCAGGTAGAAACTTGACAGCATAGGCGCTGGAAAAACACCACTCCAAAAACTTTGCTGTTGACTTCAAAAGGATCTACGTTCTTTCATGGGCTCCAACAGCAACTAGCGTCAGACTAATACTGAAAAGTGTGTTACTTAAAAAATGTAGACAATTTCACAATCGTATGCCTCTGAGAGAAGTTTATTTCTGACACAGGCAAGTAGCAAGTTCCTTATGGCCTAAATCAGGAACACTAGTTTTCTTTAGAATGTCATCCCCTGAGTAAGATGACACTGAGTATTTTTATTATTCTTAGATATGACTAATTCCTTTCTGTATCCTTCTTTGCCTCAGTCTTGCTGAGGTCAGCAAATACGCAAATATTGCCTTTTATCAGTCTGACAGTTATTACCTTTTTTATTTCCTTGGGTATCTCCTTGTTCTTCTATTATGAGATAGGGTGGAAAAGGAGCTCCTGACCTTTGTGGAAACACTCTGTATTTTATAGGCTCCTATCTGCATGGCTGCAAGGCCGAAGAAATGCCTATTTAAAAATATTTATTTTTCCTTGTTGTAAAGGCAAGATCTGAGCCCTACTTAATGCGAGTGTTACATGGAACAATGATCCAGGTGCGAGGTGGGTATCAATTGTAAATAGCTCAGTGGGTTTATTGCTCAATGTTAGTTTATGTGAGCACTCTCTAGAAAAGCATTACCAGTGTCATTTCTCTGAACAAGACTTATTTAACTTGCCCTTCATTTTTAGAGCTGTAGGGAAGGGTTGTCCCTTTAATTGGTTAATGTCCAGCCATGCATTTCATGTGCTGTCAGGTATCTTGTTCTGCAAGTACTTTTTCTAAAGACACACCTTCAGCTACTCCATTTGTCCATGCTGATAAAGTCTTGCAAAAAATGTGGGAGAATTTCAAAAGTAAGAGTGGATCCCCAGTTCGAAAAGCTAGTAAAGCAGATTTTGTCTCTTTCATACTGCCATAGGTAAGGATGGTAGCTGTCATTGTAACTTCCTTCCAAGTTTAGGTTTTGAATTTCTCCCATATTTGTTGCAAACCGTTTACGCATCTTTCTCACACACACACACAAAAAATATAACACTGGGTGCCTATCCACACCAATGACTTTTAGAAGCAGTCATCTTGTGGGTCCTGTAAATATTCACCAGTCATCTCAAATTATTTTCCAAATATAAATATATGTATATGAATTCTTAAAAGAAGTAGGTGGAGCACAAGTAAAAAATCATACAAATCATGTTTTAAAAAACAGTCTCTTTGCAGAGTTCATTTGAATGACTTACTTACATAATAGATCATGGAAAGTATCACTGCAAGGAAGTACCTAATAAATGAAATATTTTTAAATGATTAAAAGAAACCTGGTTTATTCTGCTAAGGGAAAAGCTATGTGCTTAGGGACCAATGACATTGATTTATATATAATTGGATATAAAAGAGCAAAATGACATTGAGCTTCCACTTGAGGAAAAAGATATCTTAAGAACAAACGGTAGGATTCTTGGACGTTTTCACAGATTAACTCATATAAGGACAGGACCTAATACTTAATCTAGAGCAACTTTTGCAAGTCATATCAAAGGATGAGGTCCATTTCTTCAAACTTCAGATATCAACCCCAGGAGTGTGGCTTCTAATCTGCTCTCATTCATGCGAAGGTATGGGCACTTGCAGGGGATAATTATTGCGTGTATTGAAGATTCCTGTCATTGAGTAGGATGAGGCACCCTCCACACAACTCTTTTTTTGAATGTAGACATGCTGAGAAGTTACACTGGAAGCCTAGCTATCTGTGCTGCTGATTCATGATGGAGTAATAGGGCAAGATGGTGCATTGACTGGGTCATGGTTAAGGTCTGAGGGGCTGGATCATCTCCGTTCTGGTGGAGTGGAGGTAGGCGAGAAGATTGAGGAAGGGGGCATGGGCAGCATTAGCAACCCTTACAGTAGGAAATGGGCATAAGGTAGGGGTTTTGAGCTGGGAAGCTAAGCAAGCACATATATGTTCAGACCATTCAGCTTGGGAAAAAAAAAGAGCTGTCTCCAGGAAAGCCTAAGTTTCATTAGTGCATTTTTGTGTGTGTGTGTTCAGAGATATGTAGGTAGCTCAGGGGTATGAAGAGTTGCTCTGAATGTTAGCGAATACATGGCCATACAGCCTGTCTCAGCCTCCAGCTTGAGACCCCCAGATCTGCTCCACTGGGCAATAAAAGAAGTACAGGATGGGCAGATGCGATGTAGGAGGCAAGGTACCATACACTTGGGTCTGCAGAGCTTGCCAGTCTCCAGCTCGATGAGTATGAGTACGACGAGTACGACTCAAGAGTGTTGCTATCAGTGGGATAGACCTGGCATCCTACTTGCCATCCTCCTGGATGGGAAGGACCATTCCCAATGTTTTCATAATTACAGAATGGTCTAAGAGGATATGGGTTCTAGGTGATAGTATTTTCCAGATGGGTGTAAGATGAAAAAAATGAATCACAGGTGTTCTTTTCTTGCTTAATTTCTTAGAGATAATGCTAATACATATTCAGTTAATTATCTGCATCTTCTCAAATTCTGCATTATCTGGCTTCAGAGCCCTTTTTGGCTTCCTTTTTACAGTCTATACACGTACAATAAACATCTATTGAAGGCAAAATCATCTGAACACTGCTATAAAAGCTGTCCTTCCCTCTGCAACATAAGAAAGCATCCCTGTTTCTGAGATGTTGCACCACAGTATATGGATTTTTGCTGCAGTGACGAGATAACCACTTTCTTGCCTTTCCCATTGAAATTATTTGTAGCTTGTACTGCAAACACTTTTCCAACTGTGCAGCATAAATGAACAACTATAGAGTATTCCAGCAAAACAGAAGGACTTTTACCTACTGCTTAAATTTTGGAATTAACAAAACTGAAAGCATCGGAAGCAGAATTAAACTTCTTTAATCTTTTGCAGTTTAGCTGTCCAAGCCTAACTCGTTGATGTCTCTGTGCTGGGAGGCATGGAATACCTTATCGATTCCTACCTATAGTGTGTGTTAAGGCTGTATCCTCCTCACATGGATGTGGCTGATAGTAGGGTGTGCACCATACATCCCATGGCTCCTGGTTTCATGCAGTACTTGCACAGTCATTCAGAGAGCCAGAGTGTAGAAGTCTGCCTGGCAGGCTGGAGATTGTCAGAGTGCTGCCCCAGCCCTGCTTGCCAGGCAGAACCTTGTGTCCCATGGGTACAGGAGCTGTGTCCTCAATTTCAGGCCCCGTTCACTATTACTCTGCAGATCCACCTCGGGAATCACATCTGTTGGCATCAAGTGTGAAATTATCATTAACTTTATAACATTATCTCTCCATGATAAGACCTCAGCCCGCATCAGTGGTGGCCATACCATTTTCCAGATGCATAAGGAAGCTTTTCCTGCAGAGACTGAATCTGGGCCAGGACATTTCATGTGATACAAGGGGGTAGATATCTAGTTACATCTTCTGGCTTCAGAGTTTGGACACCTTTTTAAGCTCACCTCTCACCTCGGTCCAAAGGCTGCCTCTCCTTACTGACAGGGCTGTAGGTGGATACCTGATCATTTTAGTTGGTGAAACAATAGTAGCTGGTTTTGACAACAGCTTTCTTATTTCCTTGTTGACTAAAGAAGTTAGTTCACCAAAGTCAAAGGTTAGATGCAGTTCAGGTCAACCTTAAAGAATTAGAAATCCAACTTACACTGAAAAAAAAATCCTTGAGAGATGGAGATCTTCCTTTCCAATCTGCCTTTATAGAGATTACAGTGGCCTTTGATTAAGTCCCCGAGTGATTTGGTTTTTTATTAATATTTTGTGTGTGCCTAGTAAATACTTGTATAGCAGAACATTAAGGAACAGGTAACTCTAAAAGCTGAAGTTCCTGTTCTTTGAATCCAAAGGAATGTCATATTTCCGAGAAAAGCACTTCTGGAGCTTTGAACTCTGGCCCATGAGAGACCAACTACAGATGACACAAACTGTCCTCAGGATGAACTGGTACCTCTCCTGTTGAGTCACAGTAAGCTGTTCGAGGGTGTTTTGATGTTTTTCTTAAGCAGGTTGGTGATAGCTGTGGCTCTGTCTACCTGCGAGTGCACACTATGGTGATCCCATGCCAAGTAACTTTCAATCTAGCTCTTTTTGGCACCAGTAGTAGTAGTCATGCTGAGGGATTCCTCAGTGGCCTTGAATATCCTTAGCATCCTTGCATGGTTTTCATAACCCGTGTTAAATTCATGGTGCCAAACCTTCAGTGTTATTAGCCAGCTCAAATTAAGGATACCCAGAAATCAATATTATTCTCAGTTGCAGTGTAGGTATATCCTAAATTTTCCACACATATGCTGCCGTATATTCCTTGTGCTTGTTCCCTTGCAGGATTTCACT